>NC_081290.1:212121958-212424989 GCF_030435805.1 Mustela lutreola | reverse complement strand
CTCTAGACCCCAGTTTACTCATCTGTGATATGGGAATGCAAATACCTACTTCATAGGGTTATTGGAAGGGATTGAATAAGATAATAAATGCAAAGTAGCTGACATTCCACATGTGGTTGTAATTATTATTATGGTAAGTGCAATCAAGGAAGAACATAAGGAGGGCCTGGGACCCCAGAGAAGAGGAGCCTGACTCAATCATGGAGGTCAAGGGGAGGCCCGGCAGGCTTTCTGGAGGAGATCCATTCTTCCCAGCATGACCTGCTGGAGAGCAAGGGTGCCAGGCATGAACGGCATCATGTCTGTTTTAGGAAAGCTGTCACCTCCTCCTTTAGGGATTGCATCACTGAATGCTGAATGATGGAGAGCAGGTGAACGAAGCTGACTCTTCTCCCTCATTCTGCCTGGGGTTTAGCATGGAAACTCTACAAAGTGGGACTGTGACCCCCATTAACTCCTTCCTTAAATGCTGGGCCAGTCCTGATGGCTCACAGAGTCTGTCCTGCTCTCTAAAGCTCCTTACATTTAGCCCAGGGGAGTTCAGTGGGACAAGGCCTTTAACACCATGTTCATTTGAGTTTCACTCCTGTTTTCCATTATTAGCTTCATTGTTGCGTTTTAGTACTATCAGCTAGTTGGTGCTGACATTCCACATTGTTTACAGAAGGAGACACCAAGGAATCCTGTAAGGTGGGTGTAGGGACATAACCCAGTGTGGGCAGGTATTTGTCAGAATTAACAAACAAAAACAGAGGATACCCAGTTAAATTTAATTTTAGAAAAACGACAAATGATATTTTTAAAGTGTATGCATGTTCTCTGCAATATTGGAGACATACTATACTAAAGAAATTTTGTTGCTTTTCTGAAATTCAAATGCAACGGGTGCCACGTGTTCTATCGGGCAGCCCTCAGTGTGGGAGCAGCCTCTGGGGACTCTCTGTTCTTTGCACTGGATTTTAGTTTGCTGTTTTAGGAGGCGTGATAAAACACAGCTCAGTTCCTATCACCAGGTATCCAGTCCACATGGGACTCCATTTAGGTGCTTCTGTCAATGAGACCTGATTGCTGATGTCTGAGTCCTTTTATCACCTCAATTAGAAAAGGAGGTGGGAAACTAATCCGTCCAAGAGTAGGAATCCTAAACAACATCAGGGATTTGACCCATGCTCCCTGTGTGTAACCTATCAACTCAGAGCAACTCTTCCTGCATAGGCCACATGGCTTCTGGAGTCTGGATATTTAGGCTTTAATTTTCTCTATTCTCTCTTATAACCAGACTCTCAGGTCTGATCTTTTCTCTTTTGGGGAGTCAGAACATCTCCGTGTCCTCCTAGGGGTGGACACTCAGTGCCCTCCTCCTGTTGGGCGTCAGCACTCAGCCTGTGCTAGAGCATCACAGGAGGGGTGATGTATATGTTGGGCGGGTCCCCCCCCCCCCCCCCCCCGAGTAAGCCTGGTGTTGCTAAGCAGGGACCATTATTATAACAGTTTCTTTGTAGCAAGGCAATGAAAACTCGACTTCCTGTTTCTTGCACCCAGTGGTCTGTGTTTTGTCTTCTAGAGCTTTCAACATTTTTTCTTCTGTGACCCAACATCAGGATACATTTTACATTGAGACATATGCATACAAATTTTAACATAAATATAACTAAGACAGAAGGTATATGGGATAGTAATTATCCTTATTAGATTGGCTGCATCTGGTATTTTCCATTATGTTCTCTTTTACTTATTTAAAATGCTCCTTAGCCTGTTGCATTGATTTCTACTAATGGGTTGCCAACTACCATTTAAAAAACAATGCTCTAGAGTGTTGTATGGCAAATAGAGAATGAGTCTGTTCTTCCTTTCTTTCTGAAAGCTACCAAAATATTTGAAGATAGCTATCGAATTCTATCTTAATCTTGTCCACACAAATGGACCTTTCTTAACACGTTCTGCTTTCTCCATTCCATCCTGCTTCACACCTGCAGAGTGCTCTCTAGGGGAGGAAGATTTCCCTTTAACCTGCCTTCAAGAACTGAGCACGTGGCCTCACACACAGCTTGACCAATACTGGGCATAGTGGGATCATCAGACCCCTTGATCTCAGACTCCCGTCCAAGTTACTGTCACTCCACCAATCCATACTCATTGGCAATGGTTTCTTAATATTTTAAATTTACCCAAAATATCAAATCCATTTTCCCTCTGTTTTGTCTATAAGGGTATATGGGGATGTTTTTTCTTAATTGGGGAGAGGAGGAGCTCAAATCACGATGCAGTCGCTCATATTTCCTGGATCTACCAATGAAATAGTCCCACACTCGAGAAATGTAAACAAAAAGAAACCGTGTATCTAGCACAGCAACAATTAAATCTCCTCTTACAATGACCATATTTTGAAAGAAAATGCATAACAGGGTAGTAATAATAGCTAATAATTACAGAGTGTTTGTTGCTTGCTAAGCACCACGCGAAGAGCTTCATACTTTACATGAAACTGACTCATGCATTTCTCACAACACCTTAAGGTGGATGCTACTTGTAATTACTAATTATTAAAAGAAGAAAAACTGAACTTTAATAAAGTCAGGTCACATAACCAGTCATGTAACCAATAAGTGACAGAGGGGAGGTTGGTCCCAGGCCCATCTGACTGCTCAGCTTGTGTTTTAGAATACTTACAACTCCGTACTGAGTGCCACAGACGGAAAACGACCTCTGGTCTGTCACGTTTCTAGTTCATAGATCTTGCTCCTTCCTATACGGAAAGCAAAGAACTTAGTAACAAGGTCAAAACGCTAGCAGCCCCCAGGAGTCAATGGAGACCACCTAGATTCATCACTAATGGTAGTAGGGGCAGGCCACATGGTGCTTTCTAGTGGTGCGGTGAGGCCTGGAGGACGGACAGGCATCTCTCCGGGAGGAAGGAGAGGAAGAGCTGCCTGCTTGGGAAGCAACACAGCTCCGCTCTGAACACAGGCTCAAATCCCGAGTCTGTCACTTGTGTATTGCGTGATCTCTGGAAATTCGCCTAATCTTACCTTGTCTCTTTATCTCATGTGTAAAACATGGATGATAGCACCTGCTGTGCAGAGCGTTGGGTACCGATAAAATGAGATTATGCACGAAATCACCAGACACAGAAGAGACATCAGTCTGTGCATGCTGGTTCAAGACAGAACACTGGGTTCTGATCATTCTTCTACAATAAGCAAGAGATCTGTTCCTTCATTTAGGCTGGGATTTGGAGTACATGGAAATGTAGGTCCCCAAATGACTTGTACCAGAGGTTCTCAAAGTGTAGCCCATGGACCAGTTGCATCAGCCTATCCGGGAACTTGTTAAAAATGCAATTCTGGGCCCCACCCTGACCCCCTGAATCAGAATATCTTGGAGGGGGGTACACCCCTGACTGCTCTCTGTTTTAACAAACTGTTCAGGTGACTATGATGCAGGTAAAGTTTCAGAACCACTGCCCCATTGGTGCTGAGGATCTGGGGTTTTTCCTCATTGTCAGTAGGACTCATTGGAAGCCTCTGGAGAGATGGCTTTCAGGTTGCTTCCATTTGGTCCTCTTGTTATTGTTTATCCCAAGTTGTTCATTTTCTGATGTTCCTTATCTCTCTCACTTAATCTGAAATTCCTCTTGTATACACCTTACCTCATAAAGGTTGACTGGAAAGGGACCGTTCGCAGACACTGGGTAGAGGAGACTGGTAACATTCCCGTGGAACTCTTCCAGGGCCCATCCCTGCAGGCCCTCTCCTCCCTTTGTCTCCTTTAAGCTCTTCCCTCTCACTGAGCTCTTCTCTGCTTCAGAAACTTTGCACATGCTGTTTGCCCAGCTGGGACGCTCTCCCTTCTCCTGCACCATCTTGGAGATGCCCTCCCTTTCCAGCCCCCTTCTCCCTCCTTGGTCTCTGTTACTGTGCCCTGCTCCTGTTCATCACACATAGACCAATGTGCAATTATAGGTTTATTTATGTACATGTTAGTAAGACAGAGCCCATTCGAAGGCATTCACACACCTGGCAGAGTGTGTAGCTTATTAGTCAATGTCATCAATAATATGTTTTGAAGGAACGATTGAATGAATACGCCATTTTTTTCCCGTAGCTCTGCCTTCTTTCAAACTCTGTTGTGCTTTTGGTGAATCCTTCTATTCAGTCCTTCTGTTTTTGGTCTTACTTTTTTCTAGTTATTTCTAATTATTCCCCCCTCTACCCTGAACTTTTCTGAAGACTTGTTTTGCTTAGCATTGTACTGGCTTTATCGCTGACACACAATAAATACTTCTGCATTTCTGGATGGACAACTTATCAGTTAAGATGTGAATTTGAACTCTTCCCCCAACTCAAACTTTATGCTGTAACATAATTTATTTTCTCCTGAACTGAGCCATCCGGAGTGGCTGGAGCCATTAGGAATGGTGAGAGTTAGTGCATATTCCAGAAAGAACCAGAACTTCTGTACAGGTTGTGGAGGGGCCTTCCTTCTTTCTGTTGCTATAGCTAAGAACAGAAAAAACATATTTTCAGAATAAAACACCCAAAAGTCCTTTTCAGAATGGCGGCGACAAGGGCTCTTAAGTACGAACATTCTGACCTGAGCTATTGCCAGTTACTGTGACAATCCTTGTTTTTCATAGTGATTTTATGTTGCCATTGTTTTAGAAACTCATTATGACTCCAGCTTAGGGGGAAAAAAAACCCCAAATGGTCTACATCATCCTTGGAAATAGAGAAAAACATAATAATAATTATTTTTTTCATGAAAAGAGCAAAAGGAAGAAATAACCTTATCATGATATGCTGCAGGATGACCAAAACTGAGGCTTCCTCCTGCTAGTCTGCAGTTGGAGCCACCAACAACTCAACACAATGATCAATATGGTCAGAAGCTTCAGAGCCTGTAAACGGGCACCATTCATTATAACCCAGTGGTTCTCAGCGGGGGGTAATCTTACCCCATAGGAGACATTTGGCAACATCTGGAGACATTATTAGTTGCCCCTGCTTGGGGTGAGGTTCCTCCTGGCATCTATTGGGTGCTGCTAAAAACTCCCTCCAGTGCCCAGGACAGTCCCTACCAAGGGACACACTCAGTCCAAAATGTCAGTAGTGCGGCTACTAAGAAAGCTTGAGAAACGAATCAACCAAAAAGTATGAGCTTTCAATACTCCCAAGATTTCTAGAGTAAGAGTAGCAATTAATAATTGAAATGATCATTATTTATTAAATACCTGCTACTTGCCAGCCTCTTTGTAAAGAATTCCTAGCTACTGAGTCAGGATCTGACCCCAGGTTTGTTCCGGGACATTGTCGGTACTCTCCCTCCTTAACATTTTTGTGTGTATGCCTTCTCCCTGGACATTATCGTGTCTACCCTCTGCTGGTTGTGTTTTCTATAAATCAAATTAGGTGTTGAGCGTGTACTAGGTAGCACACTCACAGGAGAAAGCCACGGGCAAGAAGAGACTGGTGTGTAGTTACGGGTGGTGAAGTTAAAAACCTCCAGACAAACAGGCCTGAGATCTATAACTTAATAGACGAGCCTAACACCTGTGTAGGATGGTAGCACGGAGCCTGGCCCTTAGTAGGTACTTAATAGGTATTTGTTGGGAAATTTTTTTTCATAATCAACAGAGTCCTTGGTAAGCTTCAAATGGAGGAGGGTTTCCAAATGCCCTATTCTGTTATATAACAGTGAATTCCTCTTAAAAGCAGCACCTAGTATTTCCAGAAGTCCAGAGGTGCTGTACCTTGTGTATTTCCACTTGCCCTTGACATCTTCCTCTTCTTTGTTTTTTACTGTTCCATTCTTAGTCTCTCTGGCCCAGCAAAGGCTCATCCCTTGCTCCTCCCTCTCTGCACACAATATCCCCTGCCACCCACCCCCCATCTACTGGAGGCCCTCCCACTATTCCCTGAATTTTGCTCCTGTCAACAACTTGCAAGATGGAGGCAGGTCATGTGTCAGAGGAAGCACATGCCACATGAGAAAGCTTATTTGAGAACGTGATTTTGTCTTTGGAAACAAGCAGGCAAAAATCACAACCATTGTCTCTGTAAAACAGAGAACTGAAAGAAAAGCTTGGGAAAAACCGTCTTGCCAGTAATATGGTGATGATCATACCTGTGGTGGGCATGATCGTTGTACACTTACGAAAAGCAGAAGGGGCTCAAAGGCAGTGCTGAGAAGCAGGACAGCGTGCGCTTTCCTTTCCTGTGTCCATGTCTTTGCTGGTAGTCTCCTGCTTCTCTCAGCCCTCGGATTTCTTGGAACCTGCTAGTTGCCTGCTTCAGAGTATCAGTCACTCCATTGTGCTCCTATAATGCTTTATTTTTGACTTCTAGTATGCCACCCATCATCCTTGACCTTTATCATACTAAGCTCTGAGATAGTGAATGCTTCTGAAGGAGAATCACTAGAGCACCGTGACCTCAAGGAGCCAGTCAGAGACAGTAGTTCATGCCCCTCAAACTGCAGTGTGCCAGAAGTCAGAACGGATTCTAGGATGTCACCCTTAGAGATCCTGAATCTCTAGAATTTGGAGGTGGGGACATCAGTCATTGAACCTCGTACATTTCCGGTTTATAAATCACACTTTGGGAAGCATTACAGAACTTGGGCTTAAAAAAATCTCCTTATGGGGCACCTGGGTGGCTCAGTGGGTTAAGCCGCTGCCTTTGGCTCAGGTCGTGATCTCAGGGTCCTGGGATTGAGCCTGCTCAGCGGGGAGTCTGCTTTCCCACCGCCCCCCCCCCCCCACCCCCGCCTGCCTCTCTGCCTGTTTGTGATCTCTCTCTGTCAAATAAATAAATAAAATCTTTAAAAAAAAAAAAAAAAAAAACCTCCTTACCTGTTCTGGAAGCAAAACAAGCATTTTGATAAGGACAGCCTGGCTACATCCAATCACTGGTTTGTTCACTCAACAGGCATTGACTGGCGACTCCCAAAGGGAGTGGGATCCGTTTTAGGTGATGCTGGCAGGAACTGTCCCTGGTGTGGTCATGACCACTCTCTTTTTGCCATCTGTTATTTCCCTCCTGGCAAGCTCAGGCCCATTCTTAGGGCCCATCCTAGTTCATGCAGTAGTTGA
Organism: Mustela lutreola; assembly: GCF_030435805.1. Lineage (NCBI taxonomy): Eukaryota > Metazoa > Chordata > Mammalia > Carnivora > Mustelidae > Mustela > Mustela lutreola. The sequence goes on along the minus strand of NC_081290.1, from coordinate 212,417,899 downwards.
CAAGGACTTGAAGGGGTGTGTTTGGAGGGTGCAGAGAAGAAGAGTGAGGGGAAAAGAGGTTTGCATTTTAATAGAGAATTTCAATTCCTTGGTGTTTCAAATCACTGGAGGAGAAGAGAAGGGTTTCTTTTACTGGATTTCTATTGTGTGTCTAGCGCTTGATCCGTAGTATCTAAATTTAACCCTCACAATAAGCCAATGAGGTAAGTGCAGTTATTCCCATTTTCCAGAGGAGGAAGCTGAGGCTCATGTTATGGTACTCTTCATAGCTGGAAACAGGTGGACCCAGGACTAGAACTCAGGACTGACTCTAAAGACCATGTGCATTCTCCTCTACCTGGATGCCTCTGTCATCTGGTCTGGAGCATCCTAGTATGTGCCCTGTTTGGAGTTAAAGGCTGTTCTTTGCATTGTCCCGAAGAGGGCTGGAATTGTTCCATCACCTTCTTGGCTTTCCTGGGAGTGAGTAAAAGACAACCAGGTCACTGTAGAAAGAATGCTGACCTTTAGAGTGAGTATCTAGACCCAAAGACAACACAGATGCTGTCTGGTGAGCTACCTTACCGCTAGTAAAGCTGAGTTCAGGTTCGGTTGTCGACACACCTTGTTTCTGTTTAGCCCCAGCCACGTGTTGCAGTCTGCAACCAAATATACTGTAAGATGGTATTAATGATCTGCTGCTGGTCAAATCTGAAGCCTTTTTCTCAGGCTTTAGTTCTTGAACAACAGATTCCCAGCTATATATTTTTTCCGATATAGTTGATGTGGAAGATTATTTGTTTTCTATATTTGCTGTGGTGATTATTAGTAGTTGAGGAAACCCAGGTCATGGAGGGGAAAAATTGACCTGCCATGTATTTGGCCTTTGTATTAAGTTTGAAGAGCTCAGGCTAGGTCCACCTGCTGTGGTCAGCTGACTGTGGGGCCCACAAGCAGGACCCACCACTTCATGGGAAGTCTGGGAATCCCGAGCTCTTGCTAGAGGGACCCTCTCCAACTTCCTCTGGCTTCTGTGATTTTAAACCTTCCCACTCTTCTCCTTCTCCAGTCTGCCCTCTTCTTCCTCCTCCTTTCCCTGTTTATTACTTTTGTTGTCCTGGGCATTCTCCAAGTAAATCGATATTCATGGCTTCATTTATATTTTTCTCTACACCTCTGTTTTCTGCTTCTTACCCCAGTTCTTGTTCCTTCTTTCCTCTTGCCCAGAGGATGGTAAAGTCTTTCAACATCTTTCTCAAACCAGTCCTTCCTCTTCACTCAGCTTCTCCCAGCATTGGTCCAGTGACCCATCCTTCCAGGAATGGTCCATTCTTCCTATGGCCCAGGCTCAAAACTGGCTTAACTTGATTACCTTGTTCTTCCTTCTATCTAAGTCACTGGAAAAAGTCTAAAATTCTTGCCTCAAGATTTGGTATCTTCACTGTACTTGGACTTGGTATCTTCAAAGATTCGGTATCTGGATATTATCTCGCTCTTCCTTTCCCATCACCTTTGCCTGGACTCACATGTCATTGCTTCCTGGACCATTTCCCAGATCAGCTCCCTATTTCACAGGGCTATTGAAGGGTTGATTGAAATAATAATAGCAAATATACGTTCAGCACTTACATGCACTATGCTAAGTATTTTATTTGTTACTTCATTCCAACCTTACAACCTCTACTCCATGGCTATTTCCGTCACCTTGAAAATGAAATGAAACTGAAGTCTGGTGACTTTCCCAAGGTCATACAGTGAGTGGGCTGTCACTCAACTTACACCTGTTTTGTTGCAGTGGATGCTTATTTTTTTAAAAAATATTTTATTTATTTATTTGGCAGACAGAGATCACAAGTAGGCAGAGAGGCAGGCAAGAGAGAGAGAGAGGAAGGGAAGCAGGCTCCCTGCTGAGCAGAGAGCCCGATGCGGGGCTCGATCCCAGGACCCTGAGATCATGACCTGAGCTGAAGGCAGAGGCTTTAACCCACTGAGCCACCCAGGTGCCCCGCAGTGGATGCTTATAACTATTAAACTTTTTGCCTCCTAGGATATAGTGTGTTATCTAATGGGAGCAGTTAATAAATGTTCGTTTCCTTCCTTCTTTCCCTCCTTTTCCTATCCATTGTCTTTTCCCCACTCTAGACTCATTTCCTACAAATGCTACCTACCCTTCAAGCCTCCCCTTTTTTGGGCGCCTGGGTGGCTCAGTGGGTTAAAGCCTCTGCCTTCGGCTCAGGTCATGATCCCAGCCTCCTGGGATCAAGCCCCACATCGGGCTCTCTGCTCTGCGGGGAGCCTGCTTCCTCCTCTCTCTCTGCCTGCCTCTCTGCCTAATTGTGATCTCTGTCTGTCAAATAAATAAAATCTTTAGAAAAAAAAAAGCCTCCCCTTTTTTCTGCATGGAGTCAGTCCTTTACTCCGCATTCTTCAGGCATCACCAGCACTTTCCTGTTTTCTGGTTGCATATCTTGTCCACTTGAATAAACCCTAGCAAGGCTGGTGAGCTGCTGCTTCTTTTCTTTCTTTGATGCGCTATCAAGTCCTAATGCTGCTGACTTTAAATGGAGTAGGTATTTGATACATGATTGCTACATTACTGCATTTGGGTTTTATCTTGAGAGCAGACTCACTGAGCCATCAGATGAATCAGAAGAGCTGACTGAAATCTGGATACACAGTCCACCAGAATTGAGCATAAGGGTACAAGCACTGGCAGACTAATTGGGTAATTGCTACAGTCCAGGCAGGAATCCCAGAAGAAATCCTGGTCTGGTGAGAAGACAAAGAGAGGAGAGGAGCACAAGATAAGAGGTGTGCTGTGCACAGACTGTCCTTTTAACGTCTTCCGCAGCAACTATTCTACTCCCTGGTCTCTCAACCTGGCAGCAGCAGAGCAGGTCCCTGAAAGCTAGGGAGGAGGGCTATGCTTGCCTGTTCCAGGTTTCCAGATCAAGGCTCCAGAGGTATGCACAGTATAATTGAGTATAATGGGATGGGTAGTAGTGTTTCTTAATAACAGCCGGATTGTCGACTCTTGACAGCAGAGTCGAACTTAGCAGCTCGGCACCCAATCCCAGTGTGCGAACTAGGGCCTGAGGAATGCAAAGAGAAGCCTGACCGCTTTTCACCTGGAAATTCCACTTAAAAAAAAAAAAAATTCCTGAACATACTCTAATAGGGACACTGAGGGCAGACCGGGAAACTGATTTCTGCCGGAGTGGGCCTGCTGGGAAGGAAGAGAAACTCGAAGGAAGGAGAATTGTTGAGTCTGACATTAATTAAGACTCGGCAGGGAGGGAACAAAACGGCGGAGGCTGTCGCCCTCCTAAACTCTCGGGGAGACACGTCAGCTTGAGCTCCGGGCAATTTCAGCAGGCGAGGTCCCGGCCCGGGAGGGGAGGCGAGCGGCGGAAGGCGGGCTCTAGGGCCCAGCGGCCCGGCGCCGCGGCGGGGGTGGAGTGTAGGGTTACCGTGACGAGCCCGACGACCCTCCCCGGCTCGAGCGCGGGGAGCGGGGAGCCGGGAGCGGGGAGCGCGGGCGGCGGTGGAGCGCGCGGGACGCTCTAGGACCCAGCGGCGGCGGGCGGCTTCGCGGCTGGAGGTGAAGCCCTGGCATTTCTCTCCTTCCTGTGTGAATGGGGCTGACTGTCGGGCGCCGCTTCCCTGCGCTGCCCCACGCCATGCCCAGCACTCTGCCCGGCGGCCGCCTCCCCCAGCCGCGCCACTGAGCCAGCCATGGTCGCCTCATGTGGAAGGCAAAGTTGCGCCGGGAAACTTGTGAGTCTGCGGTGAAAGGTAACCAGTCCCCGCTCAGAGTGCGGGGAGGGCGCCTCCGAGGCTCCCACGCGAGGGACCCAGCCGACCGGTGCTCCCCCACCCCCTTGCTGCTCCCTGCACGGGGCTCCTCCTCGGGGGACCCGGGGCGGAGATCGGCCAGGTTCCCCAGCGGCTTGGGCAGCCGATTCGGCGCGGGTGGCCGGGAATGTCAGCCGCCGCAATCTTGCTTTCCCTTACCCAGACTGGTTTTAAAAAAAGAAGAAGCAGCGGAACTCTGTTCCCGCGCCACGCTGTAGGCCCCCGGTGCGGCGGGTCGGATCGCCGCGCCGCCCCGCGCCCCATCCGAGCCTGGAAGTTGGGTGGGCCGGCTGGGCCAGGGTCCCGGGGTGCGGGCGCGGCCCGGACGCGGGGCTGGCCTTTCCGGAGGGGGCTGCCACATGCCTGCACTCTCCGGGACGCGCCCGCGCGCGGGTCTCTCGGCGGCCGAGGGAGGGGGCGGAAGCGGGGCGCCGGTGGCCGCTGCCCTCCGCGCGAGACAAAGGCGCGCGCACGGGCCCGCCCGACGGGATGCTGCGCCCGGGCCAGACCCTTCCTGCCCCGCGGGGAAGTCTCGGCTCTGGCGGGTGGGGGCGGCCAGGGGCTCGCGCTCCAGACCGGGGGGCTCGGATCGCGTTCGCTGCTGCTCCTTTGTTCTCCCCGGACAAGTTTCTTAGAAACTGGGGAGTTAGACTTCGCTCTCCCTCGCTGTTAGTGCCGCCTTTAAAGAATCTGGTTTCTAGGGGGAAAAAATTAAACTTTCCAAGTGGAACTGGTTTTTCTTGGAATGTGACATTTGTGGCAGGAGGGAGATTGGCACGTCGGCCCTTGACAGCCCTGCGGAGCCGGGGGCCCTGCGCCGGGACAGGGCCGAACGTGCCCGGTAGGCTGCAGGGCTGGAGCAAGAGGCGGCGGAACCCACGACGCCGCGCGCGCACCCACCTCGAGGGCCTCTGCCTCCTGCTCTGAGCTCGCCACGACGTTTCCAAATTTTCCCCATTAGGAGGCCAGGCTGGGAATCCCGGCTCCCTACCCGCAGCTCCCGCGCCGCGCCACGCCCTGCTCTGTAGTGGCTTGATTGGTGGCTGGGAAGACTTTCCCTTTCCATTTTAGTTTGAAGGGTTTGCCATTTGGGCTTGGGTGTTGGTGTCCTGTCTTCAAGTGGCAGTGCTTTGGAAAATGCTCGGCTACCGTACGGATCACCTGGACAGGGGGCTTCGGTAGAGGGGCGCCCTGTTCCCGTGGCTTTCGCGGTTGGGACTGAATATTTTATGCCCTTGGTCTCTCAACTGCTTTGCTCTGTCCGGATCAAGTGCCGACATGGTTGCCCATTTCCTTCTTTCAGGGCATATTATGAGAATCGAGTTTTTGTACTGCTTATAAAGTCGTTGGTTGGTAGCGGACGTAGGAGGTCACGAGAGCCAATTATGATCTCCAAAGATGCTTTGGACTACCCCAGACAGCGTTACTTGCCATGAGCGAGTAAATAGAGGGATATTAATAGCTGCTATCCCAAAAAACTTCCTTCCTTTTCGGGAAGTGAAAAGTCAAGACTTGAGATGTTGAACAATTACTGCTCTCTGCAGGGCCTGTGGGTCCCTGCCAAACTGACTTAGTATTTCCCCTGGCTGCCGACCACTCCTGGCAGCCCACCGCTGCTGGACCCTAGTAGCTCCCGGTAGATGGCAGACCTAGGGTAGGGATTAAGGGGGTTCCCTAGGTTGCAAGTTCTTGAAGAATCTAGACCAATTTGAAATTTATTTCCCCGGTTTGTGTTCTGAGCATGTTCGTGCATCTACCATGAACATCTTTATGGGAATTGTGTGGGAACAGTAGTTGAATACACTTTGAACTGTTTTTGCCAAGGAGTAAAGTGTTGGAAACCACTGATTTGACCATAATGAAAAGGAGGAAGACATAGAGTAGAAGTTTTAGAGATGCCTCTAGTCTCGCTGGTGGGCTCTGGGAGATATTTAGTTTTAGGATAGGTATAGTTTGACTTTTGTGAAATACATTTCTCAGGATTATAAGGAAACCCAAGCTCTGCAAATGGAAAGGAGGGAGAGAAGGTGCCACGCTTTTAATTCATCCTCCCTCTTCTTTTTAAAATGCATAGAAGTCTTGGTCTTATAGGTTCTGTGCTGTTGGTGGAAGGTGAAGAACACTAATGTACAGAAGGGCATGTGGAGATCAAAGCATTTAAAAATACATCTTTTCATGGAAGCAAATGGAGGACTTTCAGTTCAAATGAGATTTCAGAGTGCTATTGTTGAGAACAGCACATGAATGTAGAAATGTAAGTAATTTTATGGGAAGGCACTCTGCTGATTAGACTTGAGAGTGTCTGCCCTTGGCCAGTGAGTCTGGAGGCTTGGTAGAGATGTGGGTTTTTTTGTTTTGTTTTGAAGTCTCCCCCTGTGGAGAAGAGCAGACCCAGGGCCTGGGGGAAAGATGTCCGAACTAACTGAAATTAGAAGGCAGCCTGGGGGGTGAGAGTTGCAAGGAAAAGTGCAGCCCCTAGGTACCAGGGCTGTTTTTCTTCATAGTAATTTGTGAAACTACTTTGAAAATGATTAAGTACTGTATAACATAAGGCTTTTAAACAAATAATAATTAATGACTTCTGAAACAAGGGAATTGCTAGTGAAAACTGTAAAAATCTGAAAGATTTTCCAGGCCTATAAAGTAAAAGGAAATAACTTTGTAAGACCCTTTAGTAGTTCTTTTTTTTTTTTTTAAATTTATTTGTTTATTTGACAGACAGAAATCCCAAGGAGGCAGAGAGGCAGGCAGAGGGAGAGGAGGAAGCAGGCTCCCTGCTGAGCAGAGAGCCCGATGCCAGGACCCTGGGCTCATGACCTGAGCTGAAGGCAGAGGCTTTAACCCACTGAGCCACCCAGGCGCCCCCCCTTTAGTAGTTCTGATATGCAAAATTCTCCCAAAGTAGCATCCCCCCACCAACCCCTCACCCTCCTGTGGTTATCTGCATTTCAAATGCATATGGAAACAGCTCAGGTCAGAAAATCTCTAGCGTTTTGAATAATTTTTCTCCTCCTATTTTTTCATTAATTTTCGTAGGCTCTTGTGTCCCAGAATTCCTAGGCAATGGAATACTTGAAAAGCAAGGGGTAAGTTGGAGGTCAACTCAGAGGACATATTTGATTATAAGGTTTGTTGGAAACAGTCTGAGGTTGTTGAGGTTTTTGTTTGTTTGCTTAACGATTTAAAAAAAAAAAAATTATTTTGTTGGTTTGACTGTTTTGTTTTGGAAGAAAGGCATCATTTAAAGCTTGGCCATTGTGGGTGGGTCCATACACTACTTTTGCTGAAGGAAGCCACGCCTGGGCTTGTGTGTGGCTCGTTGCCTGTTCTCTAAATTGTGAGGCCCTTGACCTCTGTTCTTGTGAAACAGGGTCTATTCATTCCAGGCACTTAGGATAGGACTCCTGGATTCCCAAAGGGGTTCACACATCAGGACTTTTTTTTTTATTTTTCATTTTATGAGGGGGATGGGGAAGTAGCTGTAAGATGTTTGGAAATGTATTCCTGTCAAGACTCTGGAGAATCAGATTTAACTTTAAAAAAAAAAAAAAATCACACAGACCTACTATGTGCCTTTAAATCTGTGTTTGGGATCTCACTGACCAGTAGTGCAGCTGTATATACCTCTTTTTCGTTAGTTTTGTTTTAAGTAAAAAGCCTGTAGTTCCCTTTTAAAAAAACTTTTTATTTTGAAATGATTATAGCTTTATGAGAAGTTGCAAAAATAGTAGAGAGGTCCTGTGTACTCTTCACCCATTTTCCCCCATTGGTAACATCTTACATAACCAAAGTACAGTAGAACCAGGAAGCCGACATCGCTACATGTCAGATTTCACTGGTTCTCCAGGCACACATCTGTGTTTGTATATATGTACTTCTTTGCATTTTTTCCACACTGGTGGATTCCGGTAACCACCATCACAGTCAAGCTATAGAACTATTCCATCAGCTCAAGGATGACCCTTATGCCACCCTTCACAGTCATGTCTACTCTCCCCTCCCGGCACATAGCTGTAAACCCTAGTAACAACTAAATCTCTTCTCCCTCTCTATCATTTTGAGAATGTTACAGAAATGAAATCATGTGGTATGTGACCTTTTCGGACTCGCTTTTTCACTCAGCGTGATACCCATGAGATCCATCCAGGCTGTCACATTATCAACAGTCTGCTCTTTTTTATCACTGAGTAGTAGTCCATGGTATGGATATACCACAGCTTGTTTAACCATTCACCTCCTGAAGAACACTTGGGGGTTTCCAGTTTTGGGTTCTTAAAATTAAAGTTGTTGGGACCATCTGTGCACAGGGTTTTGCATAGATGTGTTTTCACTTCTCCAGGATAAATGCCCAGGAGTGTTGTTGCTGGATTTTGAGTGGTAGTTGTATGCTCTTTTTTTTTTTTTTTTTTTGAAGAAATTGCCAAGCTGTGTTCTGGAGTGGCTGTACAATTTTACATTCTCATCAGCCACGTAGGAGAGATCTGGTTTTTCTCTGCATCCTTACCTGCATTTGTTTATTATTTTAGCTGTCCCAATAGGTGTTCTAGTCTCAGCCTGGTTTTAATTTGCATACCCTAATGGCTAATGATGTTGAGCATCTTTTCATGTTTGCCATCTGTATGTCCCCTTTGGTGAAATGTCTGCTAGTGTCCCATGTTCTAAATGGACTGGGTTTTTTATTACTCTTAACTCTGAGATTTCTTATATTCTAAATATGTGTCCTTTGTCAGATATATGTCTTGCATATATTTTCTTCCAGTATGTAGTTTGCCTTTTTATCTTTTTAACTGGATCTTTTGCAGGGCAAAGGTTTTGAATTTTGATGAAGTCCAGTTTATTGGTCCCCCCTCCCCCACCCTTTATGCATTGGGCTTTTGGTATCACATCTAAGAATGCTTTGGCATAGGCCTACGTCCCCAAAATTGTCTCCTGTGTTTGCTTTTAAAGTTTCATAGTTTTACATTTTTAAAAAGATTTTATTTATTTATTTGCTCAGAGAGAGAGAGAGAGAGAGAAAACACAAGTGGGGGAGGGGCAGGCAAATGGAGAAGCAGGCTCCCCGCTTAGCAGGGAACCCAATGCAGAACTTGATCCCCTGGGATCATGACCTGAGTGGAAGGCAGATGCTTAACCAACTGAGCCACCCAGATGTCCCAGTTTTCCATTTTTTTTTTTTTAAGATTTATTTATTTACTTTAAAGAGAGAGAGTGTGTGGCTGGGAGGGGCAGAAGGAGAGGAAACTTAAGCAGTCTCTGTGCTGAGCGAGGAACCTAACATGGGGCTCCTTCTCATGACTCTGAGATCATGACCTAACCTGAAACCAAGAATGCTCAATGGAGTGCACCCCCCCAGGCGCCCCCATAATTTTACATTTTGTGTTCAAACTGTAGTTCATTTTTGCCCTCTTTTAAGAATTTGTATGTCTGGCTTCCGATCTTAAAAAGCATCTCTTAGGTGTTGATCATGTTTTTAGTGCTCTCAAAGCATACAGCTGACTCGGGCATGTTCCCACCCTCAAGAGCTCACCCCTTAGTGGGGTCGTAGTGTGGACATTTCTGTGTGCAAAGTGCAGTAAAAGAGACAACTAGGAGCACTGAACAGAGAGGGCTCACTTGGATGGAGGGGGTCAGGGCTTCCCTGGGCAGGTTGCCCACACAGGATGGGAATAAAAACAGTTCTTGCCTTTGATGCAGTTTGTGGGTATCTGTATTGCCATGAATTCTTTAGTGTGGGTCATCCTCGTCGGTAAACTGAGTGTGGTTGAGGGCTGTTTTGCAACTGCACATGGCGTAATAGCTTAAAAAAATAATAAAAATGCAGTACTCAAGACTCAATAACATACAGAGTATGAAGAAAGTTAGATAGCTTTAAAATGAGAGTATGTGTGTTAAAGCGAGAAAGGAGGTAGTATTCCAGGTTGTTTAGGAACAGTGGACCTGGTTTGCTTCCTGGCCCTTCTGCCTCCTTCCTGTATAATCTCAGGTAATTTGACCTGCCGAAGCATCATGGATGAAATGAAGACGGTAATAGTTCTCAGCTCTCGGAATTGCATGAGGGTGAAAAGGAGCAGTGCATATGTACAGTGCTGGACATATTGAAAGTACCCAGTAAATACCTGCTATAATATAATAATAATAATTATTACTAAAATAACAGAGACCAATGGTTTTCGGAATGTGTATTCTCATAGATGTCCTTTCTCCGAGAAACGCGAATTCCGGTTCTAATAGAAACCTAGCTTTTCACAGTTAGGACGTTCTGTCCACAAGCTAGTCTTAGCTATAAAATAGACCTTCCTCCCCACCGATCACCCAGGATTTTCTGAGGAAAGAACGGTTTCCTCTCTGTCCAAAGAGGAGGTCTGTGTGCTCTGGGAGCTCTTTCAGAGTTTACCCATGCTTGTCACCCTCGGTACAGTAAGTCAGGGCTAATGTCACCGGGATGGGTCCCAAACTTCACCACTGGTAGCTCCCTTTCTTTTCCCTCGATGACCAAGTTGTCAGTTTCCCAGAGGAAAGGGAATGAACCTCAGATGTACAGTTCTGGGGCAGTGGTTAGAACAGTGGTTTTCAAATGTGGTGGACATCAGAATCACCGAGAGGGCCCGTGTTTTAACAGAACAGAACGTGAGCACCCCTCTCGCCCAGGTTTTGTTTCAGTTAGCTCTTGGAGGGACCCGAGAATATACATTTCTAAATAGTTTCCAAATGATGCTGGGCCTGCTGGTCCAGGGACCACACTTGGAGAACCACTATTTGAGAGCATAGTCTCACTTTAATTGGCTCTAGTCTGAGGTGCTTAACTCTTTGGAACTGAATGTGTTTCTGTTTAAAAGAGGGAGATGGAAATAGATTGACTTCTCAGGTTACTAGCTTATCTGCCTTTGTGCTCTGCTCTAATTACCCTTCTGTGCCTGCCCCCTTCCCAACCCTGACTTTTACTTCTCTCAGTTGTCTTTTGTCACTCCTTGGAAGATACATTGAGTTAGGGTGAATGGTTCCTAGACACAAGGCATATTGCTTTGCTTGAGTCACTTAACCTCTGTAAAGTCAATGTGTTGACTTCATACTTACATGGTGAGGTCACTGTGAGGGTTCAGCGAGACAGCGCGCGTGAAGGGACTGCATACAAGGTAAAGCATGCTGCAAAATTCCTTTATTATTTTGAGCATCCTTGACTCCCCTTCAGAACAGTGTCCTTGGACTTGAGGATGGACGACTCCTTCTGAGGCTGACTTTCACTGCTGCTGGGGGCTGCTGGGTGAAATCTGCGGGGCCTTTGTGGAGAAGTAGGGCCCACAGTGGATGACTGGTTGGGCTGGGGTCTCTGAGGCCTTCCGAACTGGGATGTTTTGGAGGCACGTTGATGTGGAGATGTGGCAGTGACCATAGAAGAGTTCGGTGCTGGAAATGAGCTTGAACAGTTGCTGGACTATTAAGAGTCAACTTCCTCACAGCAGAGAAATAGAATTCCATGACATTTTTTTTTTTTTTTCCTGGCATCTTTGGAAGATGCGATCTGGCCCCTGCTTATTTTTACTTGGAGTTCTCGATCTACATGGTCCACAGTGACCACTAGCCACATGTGCCTATCTAAGTTAATCAAAAGTCAATGAACTAAAAATTCAAGTCCTTAGTCGCATGAGCCACAGTTCAAATACCCAGTAGCGGTTCGCATCAGTGCAGCAAGCTCTATCGGGCAGTGTTCTTCTAGAGAGACGTTAGCCGTTTGACGGATGGCACCACTGCTGGGCTTCATAAGACGGGATGCGCGCACATGTTTGACTGAAATGAATCACTTCTCCCTTGAAGTCCTGTGTGGACCAATTGGGAGACGATACCGCAGGGCAACTCACCTGTCAACATGAACCTCGTTTTTGGAGGCTCATCTCTTTTCGAGGGTCAGCAAGGCGTTTGGCTTATGCTGGGGGTAGCAGTTACCAGGTTAGCTGGCTGTATCAAGGCATATCTACTGCTTCTAGGGATGTCTGCGGCTTTGGTTCCATCGCTGGGGCTCTCCCGGGGGTGTGGTCCTGGAGAGAAGCAAACAGAAATGCGAGTGTGGAGTTAGCCCCAGAGGTCTTTGTCCTGGAGAGGATCTAGGGCCCGCCTGGACTCCTCCGCCTTAGGTGGGTTCCACTCTTGCCCTAGCCTTTGTCAGCGCGAGGCAGGAGGCAGGCCTTCGGCTGGTGTCTGGACTTGCTCGGACACCGTTCCTCCCTGCCTCATCCTGACGGTTGCCTCCTTTCAGAGGGTTCTGTAAGCTGTAAGGTCCTTTCCCTTCCCCACGCATGTCCAGCTCCTTGCACTGACTTCCCAAATACTTCATGCATCCGTCTCCTTGCTTTGCATGTCCACACACTGGGTGCTTCCGCACTCCTTACCGAGCAACCGGAACCCTCCCAGCCACACAACAGGTCTTCCCACTTGTGCTCTCCTGCACCTCTTCTGATCTGCCCCGCCCTTCCTGCTTTCCTCCACCCTTCTCAGAACAGGCAGAGCAGGACGAGGGGATAGGTATCTTGTCTTCCAGGCCCGCTTTGCTTCCTGCCTTAGGTGGGGCTCTGCCAGGCCCTGTGGCCGGGGAGCCAGGGAGGAAGGAGGCCTCTCACATTGAACTGCTGCTTCTTGGCCGTAAGGGCTGCCCTGGTTAGTGTGACCCAGGAATGTGACCCCCAAAGACAGGGGTGAGGCAGGCCTTTTCCTTCCTGCTATGAACTGTACTTGGAAGGACTCTGAGAACCAAGTTTCGGAAGGGTAAGCCCCCTCTCTCTACAAAATTTGGCAGGGCCCTGTTTCCTGAGGGACCAGTCTCTAAATCTCACCGCAGCTATTGGTTGATTGCTCATCTTGGTTATGTGGGAAAAGGTTGAAGATAGAAGGGCCGATGAGATTGCCTGTCTGGGATCTTTTTTGGGCAGTGGGGGTCAAGGAGGAGGAAAAATAGCAAAAGGGTCTAGCAAGCATGTTCTCTCAGAATTATGGAAACCAGTGGATACGGTACCTAGGGAACAGCATTAAATTCACTGCAGAACACATGTAACACCAGAAAATGTCTTCTGAAATCAAATTACCTTAAATTAAGACACCTAGGAAAGTAATGTAAACAGTATCACAAAACCACTTACACAAACCTTAAATATAATGGGGCTGTCAGATAATAAGCAGGAGGCTTACAAAAGGGCATGACTTTGGCAGACTTATCTTCCTGTGATCGTGACTGGCCAGCTAGATCATAAATGAGCAGTTGCATGAAAAGTGGGGAGTACATTTACTTTAGCTAACTTTGAGATTTGATCCCATAAAGTATTTACTCCCCCAATCAAGAATGTAAGATCTAAAAATATCTACTCTGAGATATGGATTATCTTAGTCCTGAGTTTAGAAATAAAATGTTCAGAAATTTGGAAGTTTCTTTTGTTCTTTTATTTTTTAAGATTTTGCTTATTTATTTCTTTGACGGAGAGATCACAAGTAGGCAGAGAAGCAGGCAGAGAAGCGGGCTCCCCAGTAAGCAGAGAGCCCAGTGGGGGTCTCAATCCCAGGACCCTGAGATCATGACCTGAGTCAAAGGAAAGGCTTAACCCACTGAGCCACCCAGGTGCCCCTGAGGTGGAGAATTTGATGAGGACACAATACAAGGATACAGTCCTCCATCCAACATTGGAGGGTCTGTCATGTGTGTGGAACTGGAGGAGGCGTGGGCTCTATATCCTTTGCTCCCATAGAATTTGGATTCTAAAAGGGATATAATGGAGTAAGGGATTAGAAAACAGAAGGCAAACTGAACTGGGTTTATTCTGCTGTGTGAAGAGGATGAGGAACAATTTGGAATTGCCTTTCAACTATTTTATCTTTGCTGTGAAATGATAAAGAGGGAATAGGTTTCAGTTAAAGATACCACAACTTCTAGAAGCATGGGTTTTGTGTTTTGTGCCAGGGAGCTTGGGAGGAAATGGAGGCTATAGAGGCAACCAAGAAATTACTAGAAGTGTGGGGCTGTCTCACTCTAGAAATCTCTTTAAATTGAGTGAGTATGATTGAATGCCCTATATGAATGCAGGATGTGGATCTAATGGCTGGTTTTGATGTGTTCATCTGTGGGGCTTTTGAGGAACTTAAGGAAGCTTGTATGGCTGGAACTCTGACAGATGTTTGCAGCAGGAACCAGATCAGATTCCGTAGGTTCTCCCAGATGAGGGAGGGGAGCCCTTGGAAAACCATCAGGTGGGGCTGTGTCAGGGGGTCCTGTGGCAACAGCACAGATTGTGTCTGTATTTGCCTTTCAGTTTCCTCTTTGATTTGAGTTAGTTGTACAATCTGGGAAGAAGAGAAGAAAATGAGTGCTAATTATGCATCATGATTTGTTTGCAAAGTCTGTTTAATGTTGAAAAAGCATTTAGGAATCATGATGTGTTGTTTACTCTTTCTGCTTAAGAAGTTAAAACAAAATCAAAATCAAAAACAAAACAAAACCAGCCCCCGACTCTTAATTCTGTTTATCCTGCAGCTTTACTGAATTCACTTCCCAGTAATAATAGTTTTTTGGTTAGCATCTTTAGAGTTTTCTCTATATAGTATCATGTTATCTGCCCATAGTAACAGTTTTACTTACTTAACCCATGTGGATGCTTTTTATTTCTTTTTCTTGTTTGATTGCTATGGCTAGGACTTCCAGTGCTGTGTTGAATTAGAGTGGTAAGAGACAACATCCTTGTTTTTTCCTAATCTTAGAGGAAAGTTCTCAGTTTTTCACTGCTGAGTATGATGTTTTTATCAATAACTATATCTCCAAAAAATAATTATATATCTCTTTTAAACAAAGCTTAAAGCTCAACAATGCAGTAGTGAAATCGATGCTTAGTTGACCTTTGTGTTTGATTCAGACCTGAGATTCACAATTTCCAAAAGTGTTCATTATGGAAAATTCACTGTGGAGTAAGAAGAGAGGTTTTTCCCTTCTTATTTGTAGTGCTTAGGAGAGAGGACAGATTCTCTCCACCACCTATTCCAGTGTCCTTCCGTCTGAAGAGGAGTTTCCTAGGCAACTGAGCTGTTCAAGTTAGAGCCTGGTTCCTGATCCCTCTCCAGGTCCAGCTAGCCCTTGACTTGCATGCCAAGGTGACAGACAAGTTAGGAGTTTTGGAGAATCTTTGGATGACACCATGCATGCTTTTGTTTTGGTCTCTGATACTAAGATTGCACCAGTAAGCTTATTTTCAGAGAAAGGGTGTATTTTAAGATCTCTCAACCCAAGTGCTTGGAAAATTGAAAATGCAATTTTAGTCTAGTTTGTCAGTTTGCTGAACAGTCGGACCTAAACGAAACTTTAAATGTTTTCGTGTGTGTGTGTGTGTGTGTGTGTGTGTGTGTGTGTGTTTTCTGGTGGGCAGCGAAGTTTATTGAGAGATAGTAAAGTGATAGTACAAAGCTCCCCAAGGTGGGAGGAAACCTGAGAGAGCTGCCCTTAATGTCTTCATCTTTGATCTGCTTGGGCATCTTGCTGTTTTTAAAAAGCTCCCTGATTTGATCATTTCTTGAACGTGAAATATATATTATTAATTCCTGTTCCATTTCCCCATTCTCATAAACAGAAGCTAAAATGTACTGAGCACTTACCATGTGCTGGAACACCATTCATTGCTCTGTCTTATTTAATCTTTCTGACGGTCTTATATAGTAGGTCTAATTGCTGTCTCTATTCACTGATAAGGTAATGGGCACCAAGAAGTTAACTCATTTGCTCTGTTCGCGAAGATAATAAATCATCGAGCCTGGATTCTGACACTACGTTAGGAGCAGATTTGCCAAAACAGAACGAAAAAAATTGGCCCCTTTTTCTTTTCTTTACATTTGGTGGATATTTCCTCCTCTATCTCTCCCATTTGGTGGATATCGTGGTCATTCTTTAAATCTTGTAAGACTCCGGTCTTCTGGCTTGACAGCATCATCCTCTTCTCACTCATCGTGTCTTAACATCCTTCCCTCTGTCCCAGGACTGCCTGACTTCCTGCTGGGCAAATTATTACAGTTTTTTTTCTCCCCACCTCCTAAAAGTAATTCTCATGGAGCCTTTATTTCTAGCGAAATATCATTGTTGATTTGTATTCCCTTTTATGAAAATCCCTCAAGGGCAAGAAGATGCATCACGTGCAGGTGTTTTCTAGAGAGGCTGCTCCCTCTCCTCGGATACATTTTCTTTAGTCATTGGAGTTCGTTCGTCTGACAAGTAGAGTTCAAGCAGTGCTTTATATGAAAGGGCCTCTGTGTGTCTTCAAGCTTCACCACTTTTGGGGCCTGTGGGTACCTCTCTTTGCTTGGGAGGGAGGCGATTCGCTGTCAGTTATAACTGATTTGTAGCCATTTTCATCTTAAAGGTCTCTTTAAGTTTCCCATCTTTTGGCCCCTTCCCCATAGAAGAGGCTATAGCTTGTAGAGCCATGTTTCTCAGAGTGTGCTCTGTGGAACTCTGGGGGTTCCTAAAAACCACCTTCATGGTAACAGTAACACACATGTGCCTCTGACGGCATGGACATTTGTACTGATGGTGTAGAAGCAATGCTGGGTGAAACTGCATGTGCCTTCGCATGGTTTGAAGCCATGGCACCAACTCTACTAGTGGTCTGTCCCTCACCAGCACACGCTGTAAAAAGCCTGCTTTGCTTAAGACCATTCTTCTCTAGCACAGGTACTAGTTTTATTAAATCTCCAACCTCAGCTATACCTTTTTAATGCCTTGTGTGCTGAAATGGAGAGTGAAAATTAGAAAATTTCAAGTGAAAATTAGAATTTTGGGAAATTTGGATTTGCCACTATGGGCTTGACAGCTTCCTAAACACAAAAGACTTTTCTGATGATCACAGTCCATGGTGTATTAACAAATGTGGTTTTGTTGATGTTACATACTTGAAATATTTCCATGTATGGAAGATTTGCATAGTTCAGTGAACCATTATTTTCCAAATGACCAATGTATGAAGTTATGAAATCATGGATAAAGAACGTTCCCTCCAAAGTAAAAGATGGACCAATGTGATCGAATTTAGAATTTAGAAGAATATCCAATACGAAGTCACTGAGATAGTTTTAGTATTTCACATTGCAGCCGCCTTTAAGAAATTGGCACTTGTTTGAGTTTTGGTATTATTTCAAAGGATAGTCACAATTATCTGGAAAGGTTATCAAGATACTGCTCCTTTTTCCAATTACATATTTGAATGAGGCCAGATTTCCTTCCCCTGCTTCAGCTAAAAATCACACAATAGACTGACAGCAGAAGCAGATATGAGAATCCAGCAATCTTGTAAGCCTGACATCAGTTTGCAGAATTATAAAATAATAACCGTTCTCACTGCTTTTTGTTTTAGAAATGAGTTGTTTTTTTTGAAATGAGTTTCCATAAAAAATATTTCGTGTCACTTCGTGGATTTATTATTATTGTTTTTAAATGAAATACATTTTAATAATTCTCAGCTTCATTTTCTAACATAATAAATACGGATAAATATGGCCCACATAAACAATAGCTTATTGGGCCCTCAATAATTTTTAAGACTATAAAAGAGATCCTAAAACCAAAAAGTTTGAGCGCTGTTGGTATAAGAGTAAACACTGTGTACATTCTGAGTCAGACCCCCAGGGCTTGCATCCTGGTTTTGCCCTTTAACTGTGTGACTTTAGGCAACAGTGCGTTAGTTCCTGTGTCTGAGAAACGAGGGTAATCCTCATAGAGTTGTGAAGTCCATGCAGTTAGTGTGTGTATGTTCTTATAGACCTAGGGAGAAACCGTAGCTCTTGACAGATTGTTTAGGGGGATGTCGGTGATCCCAGACCTCCAGGCCGATGAGAAGAAAGAGGTAAGGGTGGCTTCTCAGCACAGTTCCAGAATCCAGTGTGTGTGCCCTGAGATGGACCTGGACTGGTATCTGCTTACCACTCCATGCTACCTTGAGCCTGCCTGGGTCACTGCATTTGTGCGCTGTTGGGCAATTGTCTGCCTTTGTGTCTGCCTCTCTCACTAGCCTGCCTTATTTGGGTCCCCGTATCAGGCACTGACTCGCCTGGAAGATGCTCGGTGTCCTAGATCTTGTGGAAGGAATGAGTGAATGAATGACTGTGAAATTCTGCATTTTGCTGCTCATGAAGTCCACAGACCCATGCGTGGTCTTTGGTAAGGGTTAGGAATTATAAGGAAACCAAATACTACTCCAGATATCTAGGTTTTAAAATACATTGAAATTCTGTGGGATGCTTTGGAACAGTCATGGTTGAATTTGCATGTCAGCCCTAGGGCTGTGAGCTGTGTGACCCAGAGCACGTCACTTCTGTTTTTGTTTAGGTAAAGAGGAGATACTGAGACCTGTTTCTCAGAGATGTGAGAGTTACCCGGGATAATGTGTTTGCCCTGTCCTGCTCTATAATGTTATGTTCTGTGCCTTCCTTCTGTATAAAATTCCGCAAGGGTTTATCTCACACGACTCAGTGGCATAGTTGGCTGTGTGATGTTTGTTTCACATTTAGCAAGCACGTGTCATATAAGAAGGTAGGCATTTTCACAGGCCTATGTCATCTTGGTGCACTAGACACATTTTTTGCTGCAGTCACTTTAATGTATCTTAATCGCGATAGTTTAGATGTAACTGAAATGGTCACATCCTCTGACCCAGTCGTTCAGGTTTAAACAATTATGAAATCTAGGAGCGCTGAAACTGTTGACTTCAAATCTGAACTTACTAAAAAACCACAAATTTACCCACAGAGTTCTTTACCAAAAGAGTCAGTGCAGGCTCATTGGCTTGTTTTAGGAAGAGTCACTGCCTCTATTTACTCATGGGGGTTCACCAGACCCATCACGCTTTGCCTTCAGATGTGATCGATGTACAGAGTTTCGGTTTATCACTGCTGTTCCAGAGTGCACGTGGTGTATTAGCCCTCGTACGGCAGAGAGGTATCAGCTTCCTACATCTGATCCTGTAGTCAAATCGACAGCGAAGAATTCATTTCTGGTCTGCACTTGTGGAGATCCTGATTGACAGGTGCAACACGGGGCTCGAAAGTGACATTTTTAACATGTACCACAGCTAACGTGAATTGAGCTCAGGTTTGGGGTTCATTGTTTGATGGGAGACCCCATGGTAAAAAGAATAGGCAGCCAAGTGGAAGGGACCTTGGTGTTCTGGTGATTGGCAGGGAGGGTGCTATTTTTACTCTAAGCTTTTACGAAAAATAACACAAATAAAATAGCTCTGATTACTTCTCTGCTTCGTATACTCAGGGAAAGCACTTTTCCCAGTACCTTTCCCCATTTTCCACAAGCAAGAGCAGATCATTAAAACGCCCTTCATTTTAATGTAAGAAATTAGGAAGGAGTAAAAGACTCAGAATGAAGTGCGCCATGGTGGGGGAGTTTTGGATGACAGAATGGCATCGCGGAAGGAGCTCTGATTTTGTCTGTGCTGCTGCCTAGTTCTTTACCTCTGGGCATTACTTAACTGCTGTGAGCCCAGTTTCCCTCGCTACAAAATGGGAATAGGGCCGTGATAATTAAACGTGGGGATTTTTGTATCATCCCTATACTTCCTAAGCCCTCAACAAGTAGGAGCTCCTGCCACCGTTGATTTTACTCTTAATACTGGAGGCCTGTTTTTGTTTCTTGGGGAACACTGGTTGCTTTAAATCATGAAGCCCACTTACGAGGCCATAGTGACTTTTGAGGGGAGTGAGTAGAAGAAGCCCCAGTCCCCGGGAGAGATGCTGCCCGGCAGACACACCTTGACCTGCAGCTGCAGTGGCTTCTCCAACAGGACCCCAAGAGCTGGAGGAAGCTGGGCGCAGGCCAGAGGTGTCCCCGCTGCTTCTCTCCTCAGTGCGGGCAGCAGAGGGAAACTGGAGAAGCATAGACATGCGTTCATGTTGCTGTCTTGTGTCTTGGGGTTTATTTTATGACTTTTCATCCTGTTTCCCTTTGTTCAGAAAATATTAATACTAACTGTCTGCCTGCCGTGATGGAAACACATTTAAGCAATGGAGCTCACATGTTAGTGAGTTAATTTTTGTTTTTTCTTCTCAGTGGGAACATAACCTGTTCCAGGGGCACCTACAAGGATACCTTTATTATGGCCCTGAGATTAAAGAAAGATTATTTAAATTTCAGTTATTTAGTAAAGCAAAGGGCTTACTTATTATTTTATCAGAGTACGTTGTTCTAGAGGTCTGTATGGTGTAGAGCTGAGAGCTATTAATGTACTTTGTACTTAACACTTGCTGGGAGGGTCGATCATGTGTGCAGTGTTCTTAACACACACACACAGATGAATAGAGGAGGTAGGAGGGGACAGGTGATGGGTATGTCTGTGACCCTGATGATGGAGATGGCTTTGTGGGTGCATATTTATCCCGACTTGTCCGGTTATACACGTTCAATATGTACATCTTTTTAAATGGCAATTACACCTTAATAAAGTGTTTTTTTAAACATATCTGAAGAAAAGAATTTCTGGAGTTCAGGTACTTAGAGTTTTAGATAGGATAAATACCAAATATATCAACGTGAAATACACATTATGATACTACATACAATTTGAGTCAAGGTATTTAAGTAGCATTTGGATTTTCTGTTAAAAGTCCAAAATTGAAAAATGATTTTCTCTTTGTAGTTACAGTCTTTTTAGTATGGGCTGCTCTCATGTGTTTGTGCTGACTCTGTGTGATAGCTAAGACTGGGCTCATTCCTTTTTCTTAGGGTGAGGGACAGGTTCCCGTAGGAGTCTTCTGACTCTCTTCCTGCTCCCAGACCTATGGAAGGAGCAGGAGCCAAAGACTGCATTTGGAGCACAGTCCCAGGACACAAGGGTCACCTGCAGGGGGAGCAGGATGCAGGAGCATTTTCCTCTAAGAGTGATTTTGTGCCCCAGCTGCAGAATCCCTGGGATGCTGTTACTTCCTATACAGAGCCCCTGTAGGAACAGGACACTTGTATCCATGTACACTTGTAATTAACCTCTTTTAGCACTAGGTGGCTTTCTCTCGTGGTGTTTTGTTTTGTTTTGTTTTGTTCCCCAGTAGCTTTTACCAAGCCTTGGTCTCCTGATTAGTTTGAAAAAGACAAAATCATCTTTGAGCTAAGTAAGGTCTATAGAATTAAGAGTATCTTTATAACTGGTGATTTTAAAACATACCCTAATTCCATTAATACATATTTATCAATGCCCCTTAGGTGCTAGAAACTACCAGGTCCAGTAAACATACGCAGATGATTTATTGATTCAATACATGTGTATTGAGCATTTACTGTGATTTTGTTTCTGCTAGAAACTGGGGATAAAAAAGCAAATAAGACATCATCAATTGTTAATCAACTTATGAGTTGACTGGGGCGGGAGGAGGGAGAAAAATATAAACCAAATATGTAGGTGGTTGAACAGTGGCATAAATTTGCATGGACCATGATGGGGGCACGGAGGAATAGCCCATAAGCATATGGGGGGGGGTGGATGACTTCACAGAGGAGGTGGCCCTAGAGTAGAGCTCCAGAAGACTCTGCAGAGTCAGCATGTGTATCTGAGCATTTAGATTGTGCCCGGGTAAGAGTTTTCCGACTCACTTGGAAGGAAAGGTCCTCCGGATGAGGGAAACTTTGGGGGGAACTCAAGTTTTTTTAGGGTTTGTGTGAAGGATACCTGGGGCTATAGAGGCAAGTGACTGGAAGCCAAGGCAGATGGTGCTAAGTCACGTAGTGGGATATAAACAATGCTCAGTTATTATGAGAAGGGACAGAACATTTCATTATTTTAAATGTAAATCTCTCTCAGAAGTTCTTGATTGTAAGCACAAAGTGATTTTGGCTAACGTAAGCAAAAAGAGGGATTTATCGGAAGTATATCCGTCAGCTCACAAATGGACAGGAAGGCCCAGAAAATGGGCAGGAGCCGAGGTGATAATTCACCGGGAACCCAGCCAGGGATGTGCTGTCTGTCTTGTGAGCATGGGCCTGCAGGGCCAACCACGGCTGCCCCCGGACTGCTGTGGTAATGGTACTGCCGGCATTTGATCAACACCCTTTGTCTTTGTGTCATTTCGTCAAGATTCAAAGTCTTTGGATGGAAAATCCAGCTGACCGAGCTGAGGGTGTCCTAGTTGCTATAACCTTCCGGCTTCGTAATGGGAGATAGAACCTACCCCAAGGTTTACGTAGTGAGTTCAGGGTTCCCTAACGCTAAAAGCATTTAATTAGAGGTGATTGACTCAGGAATATGGTTGTAGCAGTTGGCAGTTGGATCACCTAATCTCGAAATTATTTTGCATTTCTGTAGTGTTAGGAAAATAATGTACTAAAATTTACAAAGCTTTTAAGAAGCTCCCTTAAATACTGACTTCTGAGTCATCCTGCTCCCTACCCATACCCGAGTGACACGGAACTCGCCATTCCTTTTAGAGATGAAAGGCTTCCATGACTCAGGCTCTGTGCTTCTCCTTGAACCACATTGTGTTGCTCTCTCCTCCTTAGCACCCTCTCCTCACGCCCCAGGGAAGTAATATCCTCCTCATTTTTGCCTGTTCCACTCACCTGTCTCTTATTCCTTGTTATTTCAGCTCTGTCTTGCCTTCCTAGGCAACAGGTAGGGATGAATTACTTCCGGGTAACTGTGTGTCCCTTTGGGAGAGCACTGAGTCTGCAGGGAAATTCGGGTAGTTGTATATAGGTCATAATATCCTGAGACCACGGATGTTCTTACTCATTTCTTGGTGTTTTTAGCTCCTAGCACAGTGCCCTGCTGAACTCAATTGTTACTTTAAAGGTTAAGCATACATTCTGCATTTTGGCTCACACTGATAGTATCTCGGATATTTCTAAATAAGCATTACAAAGTTAAACTTCGCACGGCTTTAACGTTATTAATCACAAATTCCACTTTGAGAAAGTCTAAATTAAGTAGCTAGTGTGTATTTATTATTTAACTTGTTTTCTACAACAGACAGATTGGTTCAGGGATTAGAATCCACATTCGGTGCCAAGAAAGATGATTATCATACAAGGGTTGGGAATCTTGGAAATCTTCCTCCCTCCCACCCGTCCCCATCCCCACCCCCATCTTGGGTTTCAGATAATGGTTCCTTGGGGAAGAGCTCTTCCAGTGCATGGAGATTCTGCTTCCTGTTTAAAACTGTGTGTTGTGTGCAAATGTTCTAGAACAGGGTGCTCTCACCTGTCTTTGCTTCACACCGATCTCAGGCTCCTGAAGTGGGAATCCGCTAACTCAGAAGAGCTAGCTTGGTCTCTTAAGAGGACTTATGAACAGACTTGCCTTTCCTTTTCAGGCCCTAGTCATGGGCTCCTGAGGCTGCTTCTAAACATTGTTTCTAGGGTGTCTGCCTCCCTGAGCAGAGTATCCCACTCCCCTAGAAAAGCCTCCAGATCTGCCGAAATCAGGCTTGGTTGCTTACATTTAACTTTGAGGTTGCTGGCACACTCAGCAAATTCCTTAGCTCTTTGAAGGGAAGGTAGAAGTCCACAGTTGTTTGTTACTGTGTTTAAAATCTCTGTTACAAGGGCGCCTGGGTGGCTCAGGTGGCTGAGCGTCTGCCTTCACCGCAGGGCATGATCCGGGAGTTCTGGGTTCAAGCTCCACCTCTGGCTCCCCCTCAGTAGGGAGTCTGCTTTTCCCTCAGCCCTTCATGCAGCTTGCGCTTGCTCTTCTTCTTTCAAATAAATAAAATCTTAAAAAAAAAGAAAAAACCAACAAACGAAAAACGGGCGCGTAGGTGGCTCAGTGGGTTAAAGCCTCTGCCTTTGGCTCAGATCATGATCCCAGGGTCCTGGGATGGAGCCCTGCATTGGGCTCTCTGCCCAGCAGGGAGCCTGCTTCCCCGCCCCCCCCCCCCCCCCCCCCGCCTACCTGTGATCTCTGTCTGTCAAATAAATAAATAAATAAAAAAATCTTTAAATGACTGCTGTAAAATACTAGGTAGTTGATGTTTATTTATTTATTTATTTAAAGATTTTATTTATTTATTTGACAGAAATCACAAGTAGGCAGAGAGGCAGATAGAGAGAGAGGGGGAAGCAGGCTCCCTACTGAGCAGAAAGCCCGATGCGGGGCTCAATCCCAGGACCCTGAGATCATGACCTGAGCTGAAGGCAGAGGCTTTAAACCACTGAGCCACCCAGGCGCCCGGTAGTTGATGTTTAAATGCTAAGTTGTGGGCTTCACCTCATAATTGCTGCCATAGTTGAGGGAAGGAAAGCCATTATGTGCGTGGGGGGGTGTTCGACAGGAAGTATAGTGAGTTTGTTGGGGTGAACTGTGAAGGACTTGGGGAGTGGAGTGTGAGGTCAGGGGATGGGATTCCCAGCTGGAACTTGGAAAATGGGGTGACATGATCACGGGATGTGGGGAGGCCAAGTGGACCATTAAGGCTGTTGGCAGTAGGGTGGGTAACTGTAGTAGGCAGCCTTGAAATCCAAACAGAATTTGGCCTTGAAGCTGTAGCTAGAACAGTATGTGCCAGCAAATGGCAAGCTGAGAAGTGAGATTTAAGGACAGGAGATTTCCCAGCTCTGTGAGTCCTGGGTGATAGGCGAGTGACTGTTGGAATGTCTTCTGGTATCTAAACATAAAGGATACTTCTGAGCCTGTTCTATTAGCCTCTTTACAGATTCAAGATCTGATCTCAGGGAAGAAACGTTGTAGTGGAGGTGAAGCAGATGAGGTCACCAGGGTTCTTCTGCCTCTTGCCTACCCCCAGAAAACTCGCGTCATTTTCCCTTCAATAATGAGGTCCTTTGTTACGGCTATATTGAGTAAGGGGGAAAAAAAAGTCTTGTCCAGGGTTGCATTACCTAAAGGCTTCGGGACAGGTACAAAGAAAGTAACACCATAAAACCATAATGGGAAGTGAGCTTCAGAAATAAGCCAGAAGCAGTCACTCTCAGAGAGAGCCCCACAGGATTCTTCTTGTTGACACAGAGAGGTGGATTTGGTAAAGAAGCGGACCGTTCTTGGTGAGATGGATCAGAGCCAAGATGAGACAGAAATGTCGACTGCTCCAGCCAGAATTCCAGAACTTCACCCTTTGTGGCGCACATCACGGACAGATCCCTGGCCCTCTGTCAGGAGCCCTAGGACCTGCCCGCGCACCCCCCAAGAGGGAGACGCTATAGAGAGCTCACTCCATTACGCTGGCCTTAGCCTGTTTGCCATTGCTTGTGCCCCTATCCCCCTGTAGGCTAAAGCTGTGTTGGTGGTCTTCCTGGGACAAAGATTGGCTTGAAAGAAGCAGGTTACTACTGCAGGTCAGGAAGTCCGGAGGACCCCATGTGGAAATAGTCTTTATGTAGCCCCTGGGGCAACTTCACAGACGCCCAACACACCTTTGAGCACGTGGGGATCCTTGATTGGCTGTGCACCGCTCTAAAACCACTACCCTGCCTGGGGCCCTGGACAGGAGCCAGGCCTTGCAGGGGCTCCCCTGGTGGGAGTGTTACCTGGAAGTGTCCGTGGATTCTCCCAGCCTTGCTCCTGGGGGTGGGGAACGCTAACAAAGCCCACAGCATTCCCCCTCGTATGTTATCCTGTGGCACGCGTTTCCTTCCAGTTCTTCATGTCAGCTAGCCTTGACCCCGTGGGGTAGATCGTGTACCCTGCCTTCACCTAAGAAAAGAGCCTCAGTTTTTGCTGTAGGAGTTCCTAGTGAAGATTCTGAACTAGCATAGGAGGGGAAGGATTATGTACCTGTGGGATTAAGGGCAAGGCCTTGCTTTCATTTTTGCCATATAGCCCAGGAATCTGCTGCCGCAGACCCAGTGACACACATTCTGGTCATTTTATCTTGCCCGACAGGCGAGGAAGCTACAAAGAGCGTGATTCGGTGGGTGCGTCAGGCTGGACGAGCTCACTTGGTTCACTTGGCTTAGTGGAGCGATGATACCGGGCCTGTCTGTCTGCAGGGCCCATCTGGTCATCTGCTGGGCTCTTTCTGCAGCTCCCAGGAGTAGGGGGCGGCAGTGGGAACGGGACTCTCTGGGAATGCGTGGGACACCCAAGTGTACAAAAAAAGCAGTCTTAAGTGATTGTTGATATGTGGTTGGACATCCTGTCCCTCAGTCTGCGGGTGTGTGCGAAGTGCTTTTGCGCTTTCCTAATATTGAGGCCTGTAGCCAAATGGTGAAAGGCGGCGTATCTCTGGTGCCTTCTCTGCTGATGTGGGGACAAGGATTGCTCTCCGTATGCTCTGTGGCCTGGAGCCGTTGAACCCGCTCTCCTTTGCCAGGCCACTGGATAAGCTGTGGAAAATCAGTTTGTACCAGGGTTCCTGTTACTGGTTCTTGGGCTGCGCAAGGATAGAAACGAGGCTGTATCCCCAAATCAAAGGCACAGACAAGGCTTTACCAGGGTTACAGCTGGAGCTGAAGGGAGACTCAGCGCTAGGACAGATAAGTTAGACTGGCTGGAACAGAAAGGAAGTCCTGCAGCCTATAAGGCTCCTCCTCCGCTTCCCACGCTGGTTTAATTTGCTAATGAGGGGGCGGGGGAAAGAACGGTTCTTGATTGGTTGAAAGGGCCTCGTTCTGATTGGTTGATATTGGCCGGCCATTCCATTGCGCCAGCTCACGGTGCTTTCGGAGACCGGGTCCTCTGTTCTAAGGCCAGCTTGTATGTGGGGCTGCATCTTGGTTCTGGTAACCGTGGTCCCTGTCTCATTGTAGTGATGAGAACGGCTTAGTGCAGAGGTTCTTTGCTAGGTTCTGTACCGGAAGCCTATACCTATGCACACACACCCTACACATTCCTTTATAGGCGTATACACTTATATATATATACCCCTAATTAGGCTTCCGTTTCATTAGCAGATTGCTCCCCATTCTCACCTAAAATTTTGAGCCACGTGACTAGATGCTGTCACCCAGAGTTATATGCTTGCACATGCCATTCCTGAGCCAGATCCATAATGAGAAAATGCCACTCTCTTTTTGAAATGTGTGGGTCCTCAACTAGTGGGATCTCATGTTTAGTGCCTATAGGGTTTACTACTGTGTCACGTTGAATTGGAACAGGAAGCCCATTCCGGTTTGAGTGTAAAGCAGATAAACTGGGGCTAAGAGGCCGGTGCTCGGCAGAGAGCCAGAACCCAACGACCCCGGCTCACACTGCCGCGTGGGTTCCAGAATCCTTGAGTGGGGCTGCGAGCTCTGTCCTGGGCTGGGACAGGCTCTTGCTCCCACGTGGTCTGGCAACACAGCCAGCCCCTCTTGGTGTCTTTTATGTCTTCGGTGACACAGCTGCTCTTCTCATTTTAATCTCCTTTTCTGGCCTCCCCACCCCTGTCCTTTCTGTCCCCCGCCTTGACCATCCCGAACTTTGCGATTTATCCAGTTCTGTAGGGGGCGTGATTTCTTTCGGTGTGTGGAACTGGGTCGTGTGAAATCATCATGACTTTACTCAGTGTGTCTTGTAGATTGTTATTTTGACCTCACGGGTCATTTTGGTGGGTGGTTGGACTTGCGATAATTCTGAATGTTAACTTTGGAATTTTCTGAATCAAAAAGACAGCTCCGAGTTGAGTGAGGGAGAATGCCTCGTGGGCTCTGGTGAGTCACACAGGAAGGAGGGAGAGGAGGACTTCATTGGCACTAATAGGCACTTTGCTTCTTCCCCAGGTCCCCCTCCTGTTTGTTACAGCCCCGGTAGTCCCGCCCCGATTCTGGAAGACCCCAACTACTTTTTCCCTGACTTCCAGCTCTATTCTGGGAGGCGTGAACCATCTGCTTTGACAGTGGAGGCAAACGGTAGTAGCATCAGGGAAAAAGTTGGTAAGTCCTTTTACTGGCATTTCGGTTGGAAAAACAGGATGATCATATGTTTCTGATTTTTAGCCTTTTGCTTAATTTTTTTTCTGTCCTTGTTTTACAAACCGGCCAGTTGTATTATTGATTGTCTTTTTAGTGGTGGGTGTCTTATTCTTAATGTTTGTGCTCTGGTGTCAGTAGACTGTTTTATAATAATATGTGACTCTCAACAGACAGAGTTCTTATGTAGGAACTTAAGAGTCATACCATTTATTCCCTAATTTTTCTCCAATTCCTATATACATTTTTGTAGTATTTTTTTCCAGAACTTTTCCCTCCTCCTTTGCTTTTACTTTTATCTCTTTCTGCAAATAATTGAGAAGTTCAGAAGAAATTCAAAGCTATAGTAGGCAGGGAACTGATTCCTGTGTGAGAATTTCTTGCCTATTTTTGAGGGCATTTGAAATTGGTAAAACTAGAAGGGAATCTTTAAAACCACTGAAGGAGGGGTGCCTGGGAGGCTCAGTCGGTTGGGCATTTGCCCTTGACTCAGGTCATGATCCTGGGCTCCTGGGATTGAACCCCACATCGGGCTCCCTGCTCCATGGTGAGTCTGCTTCTTC
Source organism: Mustela lutreola (assembly GCF_030435805.1). Taxonomy (NCBI): domain Eukaryota; kingdom Metazoa; phylum Chordata; class Mammalia; order Carnivora; family Mustelidae; genus Mustela; species Mustela lutreola. The sequence goes on along the minus strand of NC_081290.1, from coordinate 212,389,657 downwards.
CTCTCCCTCTGCTCTTACCCTTGCTTGTGTGCTCTCTCTCTCCTTCTCTCTGTCAAATAAAAAAAATCTTAAAACAAAAACAAAACAAAAAGCACTGTAGGGAGGGATCTCCTGGTTCTTGGCAAATGTGCTTATGAAAAGGAAATTCAGTAGTTTTCACGCTTGAGGAGAACCCCTCTCCCCCAAGTCATTATCTTTTGGAAATACATTTGTCTTTTTATTTGCATTTTTACTCAAGTTGTTTACAATGTTTATTTTTATGTGAATTCGCTTGTGCCACAAGCCTTTCATAACAGTTATCCTGAGGGCAGGGACTGTGTTCTCTTTACCTTCTACCTCCAGCACCTGTCTGAAGGCCTGGATGTAACTGGTTGGTGGGGAAGATTTTCACAGTGAGTGTGTGGCCCACCGAAGCCCACACTGATCTCTCTTTCCTTGGGTTCTTCATTGCTTATTATAGTTCTTTGGCAATTCATCTTACATGGACTTCCAAAAACCTGTTTCTCGTGTTTGAAATTTTTTATTGCTGAGTTTTGGGCTTATATCTTAGTTACAGTATACCTTCTTGGGAAGTAGGGAATAAGTTCGAACTTACTGCACATGCAGTCTTATGGAGTAGAAATGAAGTCTGCCCATTTCCCAGAGGGGAGGGTTTCAGAGAAGCCAAGTAACTTGCCTGAGGTCTTGGGGGTGTGATTTGGAGGGTGTGGGGGAGGGGAGAGGCAGACCTGTGTGATCAGAGTTCTGGTCATGAGCTTCAGGACCCAGTCTGTAAAGTTCTTGAAGTTGCAGGACAATTATTTTCTGAATGCCTTCTGTGCATCAGGGTTGTGTTCTAGGCACTGCAGAGATAGCAAGTGAAGAGAGCAGATAAAACTCTGCCATCTCGTTCTTGAATTCTGGTAGAAGAGTATAGATCATATATGCAGGGTGGATTGGAAGAAGAGGCCAGAGGCAAGAGATGTGAGGAGGCCATTGGAGACCTCTAAGGCAAGTGGTAGGGAGAGCAGGCACCTGGGAAGTGGCTGAGGGCATGGAAATTAGGGTTGCAGTCTTTTACTATCGCTAAGACACTAAAAATGTCATCTAGTGTCACCTTTTGTCATATTTTAATGCCAAAAAGAGTAAGAGGGATGTGACCTTTCATAGCCCTTGCCTAAAAAAAGATAGAGGCATAAACCTAATGACAAGCATCTGTGGTACACACGTGTATATGGGCGATATACTACCACCTTTATTTTTTCTCATTTTACTGGACCAAGAAAAACTAGTTTGGCACTTGATCAAATGTGAAGAGAAAAAGAGATAAAGGGCCAAAAGTACCTCTGAAATTTCTGTCTGGATGGCTTACAGGGTAAGGCTGCCAATTACAGAAAACACAAACAAACAAAAAGGCAGCCTTGGGGAAGAAAGATGGTTTGGGGGGAGACGAGGTATTCTGTGTATATATAGAAACAGAGCCATCATTGCCTGGGATTATAGAAGTGAGGCTCCTTGGCGATGATCTAGTTCAGTTCCCTCTCTTTACCCATGAGGAGATTGAGCTCAGAGATAGTGATTTGCTCAAGGTCACACCTGTAGTAAGTGCTAGAATTTTTACTTACTGCTATGTAATTTCCTCAATACACTACTTACTAGTATTGTGAAATGGACAGATTTTCCTGCACTCATGCAGGAGTTCTTAAATGTTTGATCCCCCGTTACATGCACACTGGGTTCTGTGCACTAGCGAGACCGGGATGGGTTGGCAGGATCCTTGCCTTTAAGAAGCTGAGAGTCTTGGATAAATAATTGCTGCTGTCTAGAGCGATAACGGTTCTAATGGTGATCTGTACGAATGGAGAAGGCACTTAGGAGTAGGGGTCAAGTCTGCTGGGCTGCAGTGGGACAAGTTATACTCCAGAGTAGCTGTGAGCCCTCATTTGAAGCATGTCTAGGAATTTCCCAAGAAGACCTGGTGAGGTGCATCCCTCTTGGCAGAGGGAAGAACATGAGTGAAATCCTAGAGGCGGGAGAGAACTCGCGTGTCTGGGAGCTATGTGGTCTTAGGTACTGCTGGACTCACGCACCGAGGGGTGGCCTGGGAGGGGAGGTAGTGGTGGTGGCCTGAACTGTTGCTGGTTCCCCCTACCTGCTGCAGCCTAGGGTAGGATGTCAGTTTCATCTTGTAATTCACTACTGAGGAATTTTGTGCAGAGGAGTGATATAGTTAGGTTTTCCTAGTTGAACAGTCTTTCAGGGTAACGTGGAAGATAGGTTGAGGTCTCCCGGGTGGGTTTGGAGGTGGGACCGAGTGTCAGAAAAATAGATAAGAGGCTGCTGGAATTGTCTGGGTATGAGACACCATGGGCTTTGCAGTGTTGTGGAATAAATACAGCTTTTTTTGTAGAATGAGTCAGATCCCAACTCTGGCTCTTCCTACCTCTGTAACCCCTGTCATTCGCCTTCTCTGAGCCTCTCTCCTCATCTGTGAGATAGGGGAAATGATATCTGTCTCGTATGATCATATGTGCCTCATATGATTATCTGAGGGATAAACGAAATAACATGTGGAGAGAATTTAGCACAGTACCTGGTGCATCATATGTACTTTTAAAATGGCTCTTACGGTTACATTGTGGTTATCAATAATACACTTGGGGACTGGAGGGGAATGAAAAAGGTTAGGAGAGGTATTTAAGAGGTAGAGTTGGCAGGCTAATACTGGATGCTAGAGGTAAGGGAGGAGAAGGAACTTTGGAAAACGCCCAGGTTTCTGGCTTGGCTAGGAGTAGATAAGGGAGGGATATGGGGTTTGGTGGGTAAGTGCTGGGGGCTGGGAGGACATGTTGAGTGTGGCGAGCCAACGGGGCCGTCTGCTGGGGGCGGTAGATGTAGGTCATGAATCAGTCTTCAAAGACGGGTGGCCGGTGTGATGGCCTGGGAGATTCTGTTGAGTGATGGTGGGAGAGCTTTCAGGGCAGAGCTGTGGGAAATAACCAGAATTTAAGAGGCGGGTGAAAAAGAGGGGGCCAGAGAAGAAGTGCCCAGAGAGGCAGGAGCTGGAACCAGGGCAGGGGTTGGAGGTGGGAGACCTGGATGCTTCAGGAAGCACTTCAGGAAGGAGATGCTCACCATGACAAGTCTGAAATGCTTCCGACAGGTGAGGTGTGTCATACGGGAGATGGAATATTCTCGCTGGGCTTGGTAGTTAATCAGAACTTTAGGGAGAGTGGCAAATGGGGCATTTGGCAAGAGGAGACGGGGAGTGTAGACTGCTTACCGAGGACAATCAGAAGAGAACAGGAGTACAGATGCACAGAGGCAGTTAGAGGTATGTGGTTGGGCCAAGAAAAGGGGATTCCTTTTTGTTTGATCTTGTTGGTTTTTTTTTTTTTTTTTTTTCTTCCATTTTTTTTTTTTTTTTAAAGATGGGAAAGATTTGGCATGTTTCTATGAGGAAGGCAAGGAGCCAGCAGGGAGTTTAAAGGAAAGGGAGGGGGTGAAGGACAGCAAGGTCCAGGAGGAAGCAGGAGATGAGGGAATGGAGGGTAGTAGCCTCGCTGTGAGTGGGAGCAACACTTCCCTGAGACACTCAGGGTAAACGGAGGTGGCAGTGTATTTGAAATGTTGTCTTTAAAGGCTACTGTAGCAGGCACCTGGGTGGCCTGGGTGCCTTCAGCTCAGGTCATGATCTGAGGGTCCTGGGTTTGAACCCCACATCAGGCTCCCTGCTGAGCCTCTGTCCCTCTGTTCCTCCCCCCGTGCACTCTCTCTCTCAAATAAATAAATAATCTGTAAAAATCAATAAGTAGGTAAATAAATATATAAAATGATAAAATAAAATAAAATAAAAAGAATAAAGGCTACGGTAGGTACCATGTTAATTACTCAGCGTGTAGATCCAGACCCGTGTCCCCATGGCACATCCTGACACCCTTTTCCCTCTGTTTGCCTTCTAGTTGAGGAGCCCCCGTGTCACTTCCAGCCCCCAAGCCTCCTGCGGACGTCAGAGGTGGAGATGAGAGGTTCCGAGGATGCGGCCGCTGGGACAGTGTTACAGCGGCTGATCCAGGAACAACTGCGGTATGGCACCCCGACCGAGAACATGAACTTGCTGGCCATTCAGCACCAGGCCACAGGGAGCGCAGGACCCGCCCACCCCACGAACAGCTTTTCTTCCACGGAAAACCTCGCTCCAGAAGACCCACCAATGGTCTACCAGGCGGCGCGCCAGGAGCCACAGGGTCAGGAACACCAGGTGGACAACACGGCGATGGAGAAGCAGGTGCGGCCCCCGCAGCCTCAACAGAACAACGAGGAGCTGCCCACGTACGAGGAGGCCAAGGCGCAGTCCCAGTTCTTTCGGGGGCAGCAGCCACCGCCGCCACCGCCGCCGCAGGGGACTGTCGGGCACAGTTACTACATGGCCGGGGCCGGCGGTCAGAAGGCCCGGACCGAGGGCAGGCCCACGGTGAGCCGCGCCAGCAGCGGGCAGGCGCACAAGGATGAGGCGCTGAAGGAGCTCAAGCAGGGCCACGTGCGCTCTCTCAGCGAGAGGATCATGCAGCTGTCATTGGAGAGGAACGGTGCTAAGCAGCACCTCCCTGGCTCTGGCAACGGAAAGGGGTTCAAGGCAGGAGGGGGACCCTCCCCCGCCCAGCCCGCGGGGAAAGTGCTGGACCCCCGGGGTCCTCCGCCCGAGTACCCCTACAAGACCAAGCAGATGGTGTCCCCCGTCAGCAAGAGCCAGGAGCACGGACTCTTCTACAGCGACCAGCACCCAGCGATGCTGCACGAGATGGTCAAGCCGTACCCCGCCCCTCAGCCCGCGAGAACAGAAGTGGCCGTCCTGCGGTACCAGCCGCCCCCAGAGTATGGGGTGACCAGGTGATTCTCAGGCCCATGGGTTTAACCTGGCTTTTCGAGATTTCGAGATCATGTTCTCCGAGCTTGTTATTTTCAAGGCGGGTTGGGTTTCAGCCATTAGGTTTTTTTTTTTTTTCTCCCTTGCGCGTGATACTTAATAAGGCACTTCTGGACCAGAATACGTAGAGTGAAACAGAACACAGATCAATAGAGGATTGTCTCCAAATGTAGCAGAAGGCGATCGGGGATTTATGAGTTGAGGGGAGGAGCCTCGGTCTCTGGCCATCCTTGGGAGCTCTGCCTAGTGGCCAGGCAAAGCGGCAGTTTTCCTGGCTGTCTCTGTGGACAGTGTCCAGACTCCTGGAGCTTATTATTGCCGTGGGGTTTTATGGAGCTATTCTTCATTATAGATTTGAAAGGAAAACGTAGTCTGAATTCTAGAACAGTGGAGCTAAAAGGGCCATAGAAATCTTAGAGTTTCACCTCTGTATTGAGCAGATGAGACACTAAAGCCTAGAGAGACACCTGCATTTTCGAGGTCCGCTGCTCTGGGCCGCTGGAACGAGATTGCAGTGGCCTGACCATCAACAGCTGTTCCCTCCATGGCCCTAATTCTAATCCTTCTTCCTACTGATGGCTGGATTCGGCAGCACTTACAAGGTGTCTCCTCTGTGCGGCCTTGTACCTGGTTTGAGATGAAGAAGGGCTCCCACCCTCAAGGACCTCATCTCGCTGTCCTGGTGGGGCCAGCCCCTGAGCCCATCACTGCTCTGTAGGGTCTGTTTGAAGGCAGTACGTGGAGTGCTTAGAACCTGAGAGATTGTATGACTCACACCCGGAGGCAAAGGGGAGAGGCCCCCAGAGGAAGTGATGTCCACGCCGGGTCTCAAAGGACCAGTAGGGCTGTGGGGAAAGCATGTGAGGAGATGGGGTAGCAGAACACACTGTGTGGGGGGAATGGGCTGGTTTGGTCTGGAACACACCCAGGTACCACGGGTGGGTTAGGGAGTGGCCAGCAGTGGCAGAGATGTGTTAGAACACGGAGCTGAGACCAGCTGGTCAAGGTCTCTGGGAGTCCTTCTATGGAGTTTGGAATTTAGCCATAAGCAGTTGGGAAAGCCAGTGTTTCCAGGGAGAGACTCTGTGTGTGTTTATTAGGTTGACTTCAGTGGCGGTCGAGGATGGATCCAAGGAACAGGACCAGAGGCCATGAGACCTCCAGGGACAATTTCAGTAGTCCAGCTAAGAACTGGTGAGCACGGCCTATGTTGGAGGCCGGAGGTACAGGGGAGCGTTATGTGCTGTGAGAGGCAGAAAAGTCACAGAGACAGGACTTAATGACTGATAAGACCCAGAAGCTGAGAAACAAGAGGCCAGTTGGAAATCAAACTCTCAAGAGAGAAATTGGGTCTGAAGGTACAAATTCGGGAGTAATGAGCATTTCAATGCTGCCAGGCTTCTTGGAGAGAGGTGGAGCAGGAGAAGGGGAGGCAAGTGACCACTGCCTGTTCTTGGCTATGTCATCATTCTCACAAAGGGCTTTATCTGTCTGTTTCCAAATCAGGTGAGTTGAGTTTTCCCTGGGGGACCCCAGCGGCTGTGTGCAGAGTGCACCTTGGCTGTATGTCTTCTGAAAAGGCAGTGAGTGGGCCTTGGCAGAGGGAGAGAGCTGGCTTGCCTGCCCTCGGTTTCCCGGCTGCTGACCGTTCCCCCGCGTGTTAGGCTGGGAATGCCAGCTTGGAAGCAGGATAGCACCTCGGAGAACTCTGCCAGGCTGTGGACCTCATTCTCCCCAAAGGCATCATAGTCTGACTGAGGAATCCAAGATGGGGCCTGCGGGGCTCTTGTTTTTTACCCTTTCATAGCTCTTCGAGCCACAGGAGACATTTGAACTTTAAAACTGTCAGGTTTGAAGAGGGGGGAAGAAAAGGCTTCCTATGTCTGGCATATGTGCCACATTGATTCAAGAGACTTGTTTATAGTCGTCAAGGGTGTTTATCACAGGATCAAATCAGAGTTTGTGATGTTTCACCTTTTTTCCTGAACATTTGACTCAGCCTTTAGAGCTTGCTGGAAGGTGGGAACATCCCCAAAGGAAGCCTTCCTCTTCTCTTTGGCTTTACAGTAATGCATCACGTGGGTCATTTTGGTTTTTTGTCATCTGGCCGTAGGTGAGCTAGGAGGTGGGAAACAGGATAGGGGGCGAAGAGAAGCAGCAGTAAGAGATCTACCCAGTTACTTGTGGAAAGTGTCATTTGTCTCAAAGTTATGACGTCAAAAAGAAGAAGAAATGCGTGAGGGATTTGAGCTAATTGCCAGGCTTGGTGGCCGGACTGACACAGCACATCAAAATGGCTCCAGAGAGGTAACAGACAGGCCACTGAGGCTCGGCCCCAGCGCTGAAAGGCCCCTTTGTGAGCCTGGCCATGGCTCACCAGCATGGCTCCAGCAGCCCAGCCCTGGGCCGACAGAGTCAACAAAGGTACGTGCATACCAGTCCTGCCGCAGACACATCCAGCGTGATCTGAACTCCCAGGGTGGGATCTGAGACTCAGCAGTGTGCGATCTTCGAGTTTCCTTCAACCCAGGAGATTTGAGTTTCGTGGTTATGTTCCTTTGCGCCTAAAGAGTTATCTGTTCGTCATTGATGGCGGTGGTTTTGAAAGCTGCAGGCTGGGGTGTCCGTACGTCACAGACTCCTGGCCACCAAGGAAGAGCCACTGAGTGAGGTCATGGAGTCCCATCTCCTGGCCCTTTACATTGTTCAGACTTCACGGCTGTTTGCCTACTGATGGAAAGGTCCAAAAGGCAAGTGAGACAGAGCACAGAGCTTATGACAGAAGGAGGAAGAACTTGGGAGTTCTTGCCTTCATTACTGACCCACCATAGCTTATACATTTACCCTCCCTGACCTGCTAAAGGTGGAGATGTGTGGTGGTTTGTTGGAAAGCACTTTAGTCTCTTGGTGGGAGACCCCAGGCAGAAGCTATCAGTTACAGCCTCGTTGACTTGCTCCAGGTTGGCCCCTGTGGTGGGTGAGGTAGTGAGGCTGGCAGAGATGGGGAGACTAAGGCCCTGCTGAGGTGGCTGGTGGGGACCTCCAGGGAACAGGAGCTGGCCGAGGAGGAAGGCTCTGGTTGTATTCCTGCTCCATCATCCTTTTTCTTCCACCTGAAAGTGGTAAGGGATATAAAGGAGGACAAGGTGAGAATCGAACGGGTTGTTCTATGTAGAATTGGGCTTTAAGAAAAAAAAGCCAGCATTTGGGTGATAATTCGTACTCACTTTGTGGAGAGAGCATTCTAGAAGCACTGACCGCTGTCCGAGCAGTTGGGAGGACGTCAGTCAAGTGCATGTTTGCTTTCCAAGGAAGTCTGCCCATATTTCCGAAAGTGGAAACCGAAAAGGTGAAAAAAAATCACTTAAAGTAGCCTACCTTCTTAGTACAACGACTGTTAACATTTTCCTCTACACATTCATTTCTTCGTGTGTTATCCTCATAGATTATATTCAGTGTCGTATCTTGGCTTGTTTGTGCTATTGTCGGGACTGTTGTATCACATTCTTTCTACCATAGTATCTCAGCTTGTTTTAACTCCTATCGTATCAGTGCTTTCTACAATACCACGCACTTGTTTTCCTCACCATCCTTTTTATTGCTGGGTGATATTTTATAAAGTATATAATTTACATCATAGTTTCTACAAATAATAGAGTGAACACAATCATGCATATCAAGTTTTCTGTGCCCTGACTCCTAACACCTGGTCCTATCCCCTAGGACCCCTAGGAGGGTGGCTCTCTGAGTGCAGGATGGGAGGGCCTGAGAGAAGACCCCAAATATTTAAGACTTGGCAGTGTTTCTGAAAATTGGTGTGAAGGTGGAGCTAAAAACAGAAGGACCAACTGAATGTCTGTTTCGAGAGTGCGTGGAGCCCCCGGTCCCCTTCTCACTCAGGTTGTGGCTGGCTGCCCTGTCTGTCCTTGCCCCAGGAGAAGTCCGGGGCTCTGTTCTCTGGAGGGGGTCTCTGAACTTTTGGTTCACTTCTTTAGAAATCATTATTTAGGGTTGAAATTATTAGGTAAATTGTAACAAACATTTAATGACTCGTGATACCAGATAAGTTGGTAAAAATCGTTACAGTGTGTGTGTCACTGCCCTTTGACCAACCTTAGTCATTGTCATTACAAAACCTTCGCTCACTTAATGGGCAGATAGTGTTAATTCTTTATTTTACTTTGCATTATTAGCTGGGTTACTTGGGGGGTTAATTTAATGGTTAATTTAACCTTGCAAATTAGCTGTTTGTGTCTTCCATTTGTATGATCTATATATTGTAATGGATTCAGAACACACTAAAACCTGTGTTCTCTATCACTGGCCCTGACCTTACAGTGTCTAGAACTCCATCTGTACCCTTAGCAGGGGGCAGTGGAACAGGACTAAAGCTTCAGTGCCTGCCTGCGCCAGGCACTCTGTGTGGGTGACCTTCCTCTGTTGTCACTGCATTTCTGAGGGGTGGGCACTGTCACTGACCCTACTGGATGGTAGGGGGGATCCATGATGTTCATGGTAAGCACTGAGGCCCAGACATAAGCATAGGAAGATAGTTTTACCAGCTTTCCAGGAGCAGAGAAAAGAGTGGTAACTGTTGATTAATATTTTTTCCATCTATGAATGTATTAATTGGATTTTTAGTATGTGAATGGATACCTTATAAAGGCACGAATGATGGCATCTTTGACCCAGCCCTTTGTGCGGGCTGATAAAAGCATCTTACAGATGATGTCAAGCAGGAGGTGCTGCGGACCTCCTTGCAAGGAGAAGCTTGTTTGGTTCTCCCCCCTCCCGCCAAACCCTGCCAGGCCAGCCATGTCCACCACCCTCCTTCCCAAAAGGGCACGGGGTGACAGTTTCCTGCATCCAGAGAGAGAAAGTGTGGTGTAACTAATGTCCTAAGTCGCTCATATTTTCCTTTAAAAATGCACAGTGCATTTTTCCCCAGAGAAACCTCCAGGGCTAGTTTTATTTAGGATAGATGACATCCTCTGGGAACATGCCAGATGAGGGTACAGTAAGGAGGGAGGCACCAAGAGGGGACCGCAGCCAAGGAGCGCACGTGACAAATGAAAGAGAGAGAACACATCTCCCTCTCCCCAAGAAACTCATGTTGATCCAACTGTGTAAGCAGAGTGCAGTTTAAACCATGAACAAGGACAGAAATAGGTGGCCAAGAGCAGGGCTCACTTGGTGGGGTTTGGAATGTGCTGTGTTAAAGAATGTTTGGTGGTCCCATCTTGCTTCCACTTGGAAATGTCTGGAGGAGGGAGGGGAATTTTCAGAGTAAGTGTATATCCAGAGCGGTGATTTGCAGTTTACAGAGTTATGAACATGAATTGCTATGGAGGACAAAAGGTAAACCAGGTCCAAGGTTGTTGGATTAAAAACTATGTGTTGCCCTTAACAGAAATGAGGCCATGGAGCCTTATTTAAATTCCACCAGCTAAACATGTGTTTTGAATACCAGCATTAGAACTCGGGAGTTTCTACAGCTTTTAAGCTGGATTATGGCTGAATGAGCCAAGAAACATGCTGTTTATTCTGCGAAAAAGCTCTGCAGTATGGGAATTTCAAAGGCTAGGGTCAAGTTCAGGTTACTTTCTTAGGAAACGTAACACAGTTCCAGCTATAATGCATGAGACCAGTGACTTCTTCAAACAAGAGGATTGCCTCTCGCCATCCTGCGTGGAAATAAATCAGATCTTCGTTTACACAGACTTGAGTCTTAATTTGGGCATTTATGAGTTTTGCTGGTGTCTGCACAATCAATGGGGGCCGGCGGGGAGGATTTGGGTTTGCATGAAGATTTGAGGGGTTTTGAGTTCTGGCTCTTCCATTTTGTAGTAAGTTGCGTCAGTTCTCTGTGCCTCAGTTTCCTTATCTGCAAACTATTACAGCTCATTTTTTCTAAAACCCATTCCCCACCCCCCCCAACAAAGAGAAAGAAGGAAAGTAGAAATTATCTGCAGTCCCACTATCCTGAGATAACCAGAGTTCAGTAAGCTTTGGCTGTGTTGCCCCGAGGGTCAGAAAATCATAAGAGAGTACTCTAAGTGAGAAAACTCTGCGTAAACAGGAGGTATTTTTGCTGAACGACGGGTCTTAACTCTTTAACCTCTTCACCACAGGCCAAGAAGCACTTTGTGATTTCATCTTGTTTTTAAACTCTTTTATCTCATTTTGTTTACTTTCTCTGATTATCACAATAATGATGCAGATTTTTTGGCTTATCTTCAGTTTCTAATTTTTCTACAGCATACATATATCTAAGTAATCTTAGATAATGAATTTTTTAAAAAGTAGCCACATGTGTCCATTGTAGAAATTTTATAAAGAAAAACAGGACAAGGAAGAAAAATCTATAATCCCATCACATAGCTTGAGCCACTCTGACTTCTTATTATAATTCCTTCTAGTCATTTTTCTCTGCATGATGTTTGACACATACTAGGTGAAATCCTAATATGTCTAGATATGATTTGAAAAAAAGTCCTTTCTTAGGGACTCTATGGAAGCTTGCTGAACTGAATTGTTAATGTCAGTACTGAAAAAAGTTGTTTTGATTTTATGTCTCTTAATAAGTTTGCTTTGGAATATGTTTTTAGCAGTCTGCATTTTTTCTTTTGAATTCCTTGATCACATCCTCTTCCTGTTTATCCATTGATGTTTATTTTCCTGCCACGGTTTGAAAAGTTTTTAATTTTTTATTGTTAATCACATGAGCCAAATTTACTAAATGTTAGCATGATGACCTAATTTCAGATGAACATTGAGTTTCATGTATTGAACATACCTTGAACACCCTTGACGCCTGGGAATATGGGGAGAGCAGGGAGGGGTCTGACTGCTGGTCTCTTCGCATGAATTGCTCTGATGGTCATTGAATTCTGGAATTATCTCCCCAAATGAGGCCTTTTGATGTACATTCAGTATGGTCTACAGCAGTGCTGTCCAATAAAAGTATAGTTACAAGCCACACGTGTCTACTCAAAAATGTTTTGGCAGCCACATTTTTTTTTTTAAAGTTAAAAGAAAACAAGTGAAATTAATTTTAAAACATAGTTAAGTTAACCTGTTAAAAACATATTTTTAAAAACACGTTTTAGGGGCGCCTGGGTGGCTCAGTGGGTTAAAGCCTCTGCCTTCGGCTCAGGTCATGATCCCAGGGTCCTGGGATCAAGCCCCACATCGGGCTCTCTGCTCTGCAGAGAGCCTGCTTCCTCCTCTCTCTGCCTGCCTCCCTGCCTACTTGTGATCTCTCTCTCTCTCTGTCAAATAAATAAATAAAATCTTAAAAAAAAAAAAAAAAACATGTTTTAGGGGCTCCCAGGTGACTCTGGGTAAAGCCTCTGCCTTCCGCTCAGGGCATGATCTCAGGGTCCTGGGATCCAGCCCTGCATCGGGCTCCGTGCTCGGCAGGGATCCTGCTTCTCCCGCTCCCTGGGCCCACCCCAGCTCGTGCTCTGTCTCTCAAATAAATAAGTCTTTGAAAAAATAAATAAAAACACGTTTTAGTTAGCTAAACCCATGATCATTTCAACAGGTAATCAGCATTGAAAGCTATTAATGAGACAGCTTACATTTTTGGCCCTGAGTCTTCTGATTTTGATGTCTGTCTTCGACACTTCCTGCACATTTCAGGTGTTTGGGAGCACATGTAGCTTGTGGCTACTCTTTGGGACCACACAAGTCCCAGAGGAGGTAAGACTCTGAGAGCGAGTGCTCTGACACATTCAGACATCACCTTGAAACGGGCTCTTGTTCTCTGCTGTGCTGCGGAAAAGTTCTTAGATGCCCAAGGTTCTGTGGCGCTGTAATAAGCTTTGATTCTTTACTGAGGTCGAGCATTAGGGACTGTGATCCTCATCACATGGGGTTTGAAGAGGAAGGGACACTCAGGTGGTTCTTCTTGCCTTTCTCTGGACACCAATGATCAGTGTGTGGTAATGACAGAGACTAACGTGTTTAAGTGCTTGCCTCAGGATACACACAGTATGGCATGCTTTATATTCCTTGTCTCATTTAATTCTCGCAACAACCCTGTGAGGTAGGTATGATCATCTTGTTTAAAGATGAAGAAGTTAAAAACTCACCCGTGAGTCCATGGTTAGAAAGAAGCAGAAGCAGAGAAAAGAGACCCCGTGCTGAGGAATAGGGCTCTCCTGTACTAAAATGGGAGGTAACCCCCGTGTGGTGGGAGTATGATGGGTTTTAGGTCCCCCTAGTTGAAAGGCTCCCCCCCTTTTTTTTTTGTTTTTTTTTTTTTTTTGTTTTTTTTTGTAGTGAGATCGCAGCTCTGTGAATCCTGAAGTTTGCACACTTTAAAAATAAGTTATGTATGGCGTGAGAGCAGTGAATGCCCAAGTTTGTGAGAAGTCAGTACAACAGTGTGACATGCTAATGTGACACATTATATCCAGGTGTCACATAAATATGGAAGTTTATGAACGAGCTTGTGTATGAAGGCCTGTGATGTGCACAGAGGAGCAAATGGACTGGTGATTACTTGTCACCAATGATCCTGTTTTCCCAAGTCAAATAACATTGTCACTCCCATTTTGAGCTGCATTTTGTGACCCCAAATACATAAGAAGGGTAGTGATGGGGCACCTTGGTGCTCAGTCGGTTAAGCGGTTAAGCCTCCGACTTGAGTTTGGCTCAGGTCGCCATCTCAGAGTCCTGGGATGAGCCCCACATTGGGCTCCATGCTCAGCGAGTGGTCTCTTTCTCCCTCTGTCCCTCCCCTGCTTGTGATCACCTGCACTCGAACTCTCTCTCTCTCAAAAATCTTTAAGAAGAAAAAAAAGAGCAGTGACATGGAGCTATGTTATTATACTGGCAACATCAAGATTTGAGATTCTACCTAGAACCGATTATCCAGAACCAATCTAAACACCAGAGGTCTCTTCTTCAATACAATGTTGAGGGTTTAGCCATTATTTGAAAGCACATCAAGCATATGTTGTCTCCCTAATTGCTCCTGGACTTAGGGGCCAAATCAACTGACACATGTGTATTGGGTACCAACCTGGTTTAAGCCATCATCTTCTACCCTCAAAAAACATGCTAAAAATTTGGGAGAAACGACACATGCGTGAAAAATTAAATAATATTACCTTTAAAATGAAAATTCAGGAGAACAAAAGACTTAATATAGGCCCGTGGTGGCAGGTTGTGAGAATCGTGATTTCAGCAGGTTGTCATTTTGGAGGAAAGAAGTGGCTACCAGTTCTGGGTTCGGGCTATGTGCATATGTCCTGAGTCGTGGACGATGGAGGGCCAATCTGCAAGAATTTCCTCCATGACCTCCATTTTGTCTCATAAATGTGACTCTTTAAATGCTGTATTTTTAATACATCACTGTAGACTTGGCTTTGCTCAGACATATTTAAGCAACTGGTCAGTTACTGGTCAGGTGGGTGGCACTTGGGAAAAGGTCACTGTCTGCGGCGCTCTGAGGCTCAGTGTGGGTATAGGCTCTCACAGTGGGCCCCAGGACCTCAGGAGTGAAGGACCAAAGGGTGGCTGCCTTCCCTCCCTGCTCTCAGCAGGACAGAGAAAAAGTGAACTGCGAGGACTCTGGAATCCGAAAGCCTGGGCGTGGCTCTCCTTTATGTTCCTGTTCTCTCTGTTCTGGTTCTACGTTACCATCCTGTGCTTTGTTCTTCTCATCTTAATAGGCTGATAATGAGACCTATTTTAGAAGGCAGTTATAAAGGTTAAAATGAGACGCTGAATGCAAAAAGTGCTCAGTCATTGTTAGCCGTAACAGAGGAAATTTATTGGACTTATGCGTGCCATGCTCGGTGCCAGGCTTTTTATTAGGGGCTGTGGGATTCAGATGGTAACAGTAATGGTGGTTATAGCTCACCCTTGTCCAGTGCTTACTTTGTGCCGGCCCTTATATATATTATTAAGCCCTCAAGTCCTTTAGCGTTGAGCTAAGTAGTACACAGTCCCAGGAGGTCAAGGCCCTTGGTGGCAAATAAGCTGGCTCTGTGACTTCACAGAAGGAAGTCAGGAACAAGTAGTAGATGATTACAGCATCGAATTCTACTCGCAGGTGTTTCTCAGTGCATACTGGTTCCCATCCTGTCTGTTTCCCTTTTCTTTGTGTTCTCATTGCTTGGGACGTGGCCGATCAACAGCATTATCTTTGGAAGCTGAGGATAGGTGGTTTCTGTTATGATCTCGTGAGAAATTGTCTGGTTCTGTTACACTCTTTCCCCCTCATTTCCACTAAGCCCAAATCTGCCTGGTCCAGATCTTTGATCTCACCAACCTGCTGGCAGAGTGGTGGAGCCAAGGAATGGACGTTTGCTGTCCTCCCCGCCCATCGTCCCTGGTGATGGTCTGTTTATTGAATGTGTAACTGAGTTATTTACAAGGCCACTGTTCTCCTTAGTAGAAGAGTTCCCATTTTGAAAAAGTGAGTTCTTTTCTGTTGCCTAACCTTGGCAAACACCCTTTTCCGGCTTTGCCATGCAAGTGACTAGTCGCCATCATGGATGACTTAGGTTGGCATTCAGGAAACACTTCCTTTTGTCCTAGATGGGAAAAAGATGAGAAGATAAGCCCACCTCTGACCATGAGTGAGTCCCAAATCCCTGAGTTTAATAAATGTGAAAAGATAGATGCCGTGGCCCATAGTTGCCTGGGCCAAAGGGAACCCCCAAGCTTCAGACAGTAGAGATGCAGGATCATCTGTGCCCACCTCGGCCCCAAGGAGACATGCCACATCTGTTCTGTCTCTTCCCGAAGACTTGCCCATTTCATTGGATGGTACAATTTGTGCAAAGCCCCAAGTCTAGGAGTGATTTTTAAATTTTCTTCCCCTTTTCACTCACTGTGCGTGGTCTAACTGATGTCTCCCAAATCCATCCCTAACTGCCCTTCTGCTACGGCCTTGTGAGACTCCCATCGGTTCTCATCGAGACCACACGCAGCCTCCCTGCGGGGTGCCCTGCATGCGTTCTTGCCCCTGTGCGTCTCATCTCTACACCACCCCATGGGGCAGCTCCTCCATGGGCATGGACTACACTCTGAGGGCAGGGTTGGCCTTGGCTTACAAAGGCCCTTTCCTCTTGCTCTCTCTGCTCTTACCTTGTCCCACTTTGGCTGGCCGTGCTTCATATCCATGGGTCTGCCTGTGCTAGGTCCTAATGTAGGCCCCATACACCAGCCAGTTCTCCTACCTGGAATGTTGTTCTGCCTCCTCCTTTACCCTCTTGCCCCAGCCATGGACTCCTTCTGTGTGTCTTTCAGACTTCAGCTCAGTCACCCACGTCCCCTTCCCTGCCCTCCCAGAATGAACTAGCCATTCACTGCCCCCCATCCCATGACCTGGTTTGGATGGCTCGCCTGTCTCTGTCTCCGAGAATGGAAGCTTCATGAGAACAGGGCCCTGGTAGCCCCCGCCGCCCCAGCAGTGCTGATCCAGAGGGAGAACACATTACCTATCAGTGGGTGAGGGCCTGGTCCCGCCATCCTTCGCCAGCACAGGGATGTACACCAGTGGCCTGGGGTCTCGCTGGGGACTTTCTCCTCCCACTGCATTCCTAGGGTCTGATGCCTGGTCTCCACTTCCCTTGCAGCCGCCCCTGCCAGCTCCCTTTCCCGTCAACGGTGCAGCAGCACAGCCCGATGTCCTCCCAGAACCCCCCGGTCAGTGGGCCACTGCACTCCGTGTCCTTGCCGCTGCCGCTCCCCATGACCCTGGCAGGCCCGCAGCCCCCGCCAGCCGCCTCACCCAGCCAGCAGCTCGGGCCTGATGCCTTCGCTATCGTGGAGCGAGCCCAGCAGATGGTGGAGATACTCACTGAGGAGAACCGGGTGCTTCACCAGGAACTTCAGGGTTACTATGACAATGCCGACAAGCTCCACAAGGTACGTGACTTCCCAATGGAAGGAGAGGGAGAAGCAGGGTCTCTGGGAGCATCAGAATTTTTTACTGCCCGTCAGAGGTGGACACTGATGACCACGGGCCGTCAGTGACCCCTTTTTATGCCGGGCACCATGCAAAGCTTTACGGAGACAAATGAATAAGACACAGTGCATGCCTTGGAGAAGCTTCCAGGCCAAAAGAGGGAGCGTCCTCTGAGCTCATCCTTGCAGTAGAATGTCAGGTGTGGTGTGGGGGTGGGGTGGCCCTGGAGCCGAGACACAAGAGTTCAGTCTTATTCCCCTGGGTGGACAGTGTGGAAGAGGGAGCACTGAGGGGAACACAGAGCAATGGGTTGAGAGAGACAGGGTTCTCAGGAACCATGTGATTGCCCCTTGGGGTTCATCAGCTGGGCTCTGCAGAAAGCATCGTGGCCTCCAGGCTGCAGGTGAAGTCTGAGCGACGGCCTGCTGTCCAGCACTTGTCGGGCAGGGAGATGCCGTGCGAGTCCAGCCTGCGTCCTTACCACAGGACTATCGGAGTATGGGGCTTTACTCCAAGAGCCACAGTCAGTGGGAGAACTTCCAGCAGGATGAATGGCTGTAGGCAGTGATTTCATGATGTCCCACGTGTCAAGACCTGGAAGGCTTCTGGTTGCACGGAAGAGGTGAGGGGCACAGGCATCAGGATGTGGCAGAGTGGGAGAGCCACAGAGCCCTAGAGTTTCCTTTCTGGTGGGAGTGACCCTCTAGGAGTCTTAAGTTCCTGGCTCTGTCCTGGACACCCAAGGGCTTTCATGAAGAGGAAAGGGCAGAATAGAAAGCCCGCCTGACTACAGAAGCATTGCCATTTGGTCCTGTGTGATGGTTAGTGCTCCCAGCTGGCTGGCCCGAGTAGCGTTCCCCTCTCAGCTGGTCTTCTTGCTGGTCAGCGTTTCTGAAGTGGGAGTTCCTCTTCTTTCCTGGCAGTACACACTGGGAACAGTGGGCTTGGTGGTGCCAGTGTTTTCAGGCAGAATCTGCCCCGGCACGTTCGTGCAGAGCTTCTGCCCAAAGGGTCTGGAGCTCCCTGGAGTCAAGACCAGACTTGGCTCAGAGACCTCCGGATGCCTTTCTTGGAGGGGAAAGAATGAGAGCCAGAGAGAAAGGGGCTGCCTGAAGTTTGCGGCCCCACCCCCACCCTGGTTGCACCCCAGAAGCTGGGAAACAAGCACGTTGTCTTGTGGCCTTGGCTGTAAGTCCCTACTCAGACCCAAGCTTGCCTCAGACACCTACTGGGGCAGATTCCTTCTAGGCGCAGTCTGTACGTTGGGAAGGAGCTCCCAATCCCTCCTGGGAAGTAAGTCGTTCTTTCTTCTCCCTAGTGAAGCCCTGTGGCAGAGACGTCCAGGAGTTAGGCAGACCCACCTGAGGGCATTTTGGTCCTGGGTCTTTCCACATGGATGTCTCTGAATAGTGGAAGGTGCAGAAGTTGGGAGGTCTTGTTATTCTTGGTTGATTTTTTTTTTTTAAATTATTATTAACATATACTTTTTACTGACCCATCACAAGCATCGCTGTCTTGATTTCGGTGCACATTTCTGTTTTGAAAAACCAAATCAATCTCCCAGGGGCTCAGCTTCCCCACACAGGCGATGATTCTTAATCTTTGGGGCCAAAAGGATTGTGATGATTAAAAAAGGAAAAATCAAAAGCAGTTTCCCTTCTGGAACTCAAAACTCCTTCAGTCCCTTGAATATTACAAATGGTTCTATGGTTCCTCCACGTCATGAGTCAGTCATATGTCAGACTGGATTTGTCAGTTTGAACACACAGCTTTTTTTTTTTTTTAATGTATTTTTTTTTTAAGATTTTATTTTTATTTATGTATTTGACAGAGAGAGATCACAAGCAGGCAGAAAGGAGGAAGCAGGCTCCCCACTGAGCAGAGAGCCTGATGTGGGGCTGGATCCCAGGACCCTGGGATCATGACCTGAGCCGAAGGCAGAGGCTTTAACCCACTGAGCCACCCAGGCACCCTGAACACACAGCTTTTAATGGAGCCCGCTGTGTTCATCACTCGTCCCGAGCTGTTGTCTGCAACCAGCACCAAGAGACACAAGGGCTGCCTGAAGGCTGTGACATAACCTTTCACAGCTTGTGTCCCCGAGGTGGGCCTTGTCCCAGGTCCTCCGTATGCATGGGCTGCCCTGCTCGGCCATCTGTCAGGACTGTTGGGTGAGGGGATGACCTCACTTCTCAGTGAGGATGACCCTGGTTTTGGTGGAGACACATGTGGCTCCCAAGGACGGGCTGCCCTGTGCCAGCAGTAACATCCAATCTGGGATACTCACAGTGTCGGGACCCCTGTGGAGATTCACTGTGAGGGCAAAACCAGAAGTAGATGAATTTTTAATGACAGGCCTTAGCCTACATATCCTGTGCCAGGAACACAGCGGGAAGGAACGGCTACATGCGGAGCCTGCCAGAGCGCGGCCTATCTAGGAAGACCCTGTTTCCAGAGAGGCACAAGGTGGTGATTCTCACTGCTAGTGTGGGACCAACGGCTGAGTACCCCTGAGAAAGTAGTTGTTTGTCGTTTTTCCTTTTGGCCATGCATTTTGCTTCTCTTTCCTTCCGGTTTCCCTGAAACCTAATTAATGGACAGAGTTTGCAGTGGGACTGGACCACGGGCCTTTGAAGGGTTCGGCCTCAGAAGCCATCAGGACCTAGGTGGGCATGTGAAGGGAAAGAGCCAGGTATTTCCCGTTC
Organism: Mustela lutreola; assembly: GCF_030435805.1. Classification (NCBI taxonomy): domain Eukaryota; kingdom Metazoa; phylum Chordata; class Mammalia; order Carnivora; family Mustelidae; genus Mustela; species Mustela lutreola. The sequence continues at coordinate 212,370,117 of NC_081290.1, read as the reverse complement.
CCTAGGCTTGCCTGAGTGGAGACCCTGGTCTTTGGTCAGCGAACAGTGGTGGCTCTGATTGGGCGCTCTGTGGCTGAGACCGCAGGCCAGTCTTGTCCTGTGGGTCTCTGGGCTGTGCACCTGAAGGGGCTCAGGGAAGACACTGGTATCTCAAGCTCGGAGTAGCTGAGCTTTTTTCTTTCTCTGCTTCTGGTTCTTTTCTGGGACGGGGAGTGCTTTTCTGTGGGATCCCAGGGGCTGTGCAGCTTGGCCGGAGAGCTTCCTAACACCGGCCTGAAGGAAAGGCAGGTGCCATGGAGGCAAACCCGGGGCTGCCTCCATAGGATCCTCTTGGGACTCTGAACTGTCCCGGGTGTTTTCATATCAAAGCCAACCTATCCAGCCTGCCCCTTGCCTTTAGCAAATGTCAGGGGAAGCTTTGGTGTTCTGGACGGTGGGGGGGACACAGGTGGCTCCCATTCTGAAGGAGTGTGCAGTTGAGTCATAGACTGAAGTGAGACCGAAAATTCTGAAAATGATTCTAGGCCAAGTTCTCACCCCTAGGGATCCTCGCTTCATGTCCCTGAAAGATCATTCATTTTTCACTTGAATGTTTCCAGAGGAGAGACGCTCCCTCCTACTGGGCCTATTTCTAGAAAACATAGTTTGGATATTCTCCCTTCTGTTGAAACAAAGTCTGCATCCCTTGGACTCACTCCATTTCGTCACAGCTCTGTCTTCCCTAACACACTGAAGGGGACAAACGTCTCCATCACGACAATGGGAAGCTGCTGTTTCCCACAGGAAGTACCTTGTCCTGGACCAAGACCTTTGCCCTTTCTCAGTGGGTAGCTCCCAGCATGTAACCATATCCCAGTTCCCGATTGTTTTAGGATTTAAGATAGTAACTGTGCTGCCCTGGGGATCCCTCAGTCTCCTTGTATAAAATGTGCCGAAGGACGCTCTTCCCGTGCAGGAGAGAAGCCACGATCGGGAGCAGTTGACCCGTGCCCGAGTCTGGCTTGAGGAGTGACCTGTTTGAGGAGTCGTTCCGTCAGCCTGCGTTTGTGTCAGGGGCAGGGTGCAGTGTCAGGACCAGAAGGGCCGTTTCTGCATTCAAGGAGCTGACAGATCAGAGACGTAAAGTACATACGCAGGACAGAATTCCAGCCAGATGAGAATACTGTGAAATCAGCCCGCGGAACGTTCCAGTGCTCCGCGTCCTGGAGGCAGGCTCCCGGTTGTCCTGGGCTTGAGCCAGCAGCAGCAGTTGCCTGGGGGATGCCTCAGCATCTCTGCTTCTGAGGACTAGATGACACCCCGTGGCCCAGAAGGGGACTGTCCCCGAGGCATCCCCATTTGCCCGAAAACAATGGCCACCTTTATAGAGGAAATTAGCCATCTATAGGCGGTATGTTCTGAAGCCATCTCTTTTGAAAACAAAATTAAAAGGAAGGAACATAATTTGCGGGAGGGCTGTGAACAGGAGTTAGGATGTGCTGTTCTCTCTCCACAGTACCCACAATTCAAGATCTCGTCAGAAGAAACAGAAAGGCCTGGTGAGATAAGGGGACCAGGAAAGGATCAGCTCTGGTATTAGGAGCCCTTTGGGAAAATAACCTTGTACCAAGGGGTGCCCTGGTGTTCCGCTTCACCCTGGGGGGCTGCCACTTTTCAGAAGCCCCCACACTGTCCAGCCTCTTCACGGACCTCTTCCCAGTCGTGACTTCCCGGCTCTGTTGTAACCTCTGGGACACTAACCACATTCTCACTCCTTCAGTGTGTGACACCCCCGGCTTTCTGTCTTACCAGCTCCTCTGTTGCACCTGCTGCCAGGTCTTGATGCACCCCCCTCCCCACCCCCAGCGGTGTAAGTCCTCCCTTTGGGTGTAGCTCCCACCCTTCAGTCTTCCTCTCATCCCTGGACTTCCTGTCATGTCAGAGACACACGCTTCCTTTTGTGGCCGTGTGCCGTGGCTCCCGGACTGTCTTCTGACTAGAATGCGAAGCCCTTTGGTCATTTCTGCTTGGCAAAGTCCTGTTCATCCTTTGAGGGTTATTGGAAGGAGCATTCTCTCTGAAATCTTCCTGAAAGAAGCCTGTTCTTACCCCTGCAAAGTGACTTTGTTTAGTCTGTGAGAGCTTCCAGAAGCACCACACCCCTTATCTTGTTGCCTTGGAGAAGCACACATGTCTGGGGAGAGGCCAAGGCTAGACTATGAGTGCTCCGAGACCAGAAATCATCGTTAACCTCGTTCTTTGTCCTTGGCATCCAGACACACAGAAGATGCACGGTCGATACCTGCTTTCTTAGGATGTGTATTACTTACAGGGGTCTCAGCGGGGCCTTTCTGATCCGAGCAGTTGGGGTGCAGGCAGTGAGGGTGCCTGGCTCTTGATGACAGAGCTCTCCTGTGGACCAACCCAAAACACGGTACAGGCCTCTTGGTGCCCAGTGAGGGGCGCTACTGCTTCAACCCTCCCTGCTTGGCCTGTGGTCCCAACTCCAAGCAGCAGTTCCTCATGGTTCCATGCTCCTCTCTCCTGCATTTATGCTACGGAATGGTAAAATGGGAGCTGTTGGGATCTACTTCCAAAAACGTACGGCTATAGGGGACTCCTGTTGGGACAGTGACAGCGACTTGGTACAGATGTAAATATGCCAGTGACAAAAGGCACAGTCCTTGACTTAGTGAAGGGAAGAGAGAACGATCTTCACCCCAGGAGTATTGTTCAGCTCCTTCACATGAAGAGGTTTCCTGTGGGGCATTTGTCTATAATTAGATACAAGTCCTGTGTCCTTATGTAGACACGCTCCTAGACAGAGGGGTAAAAATGCCTAATGATGCCTCTCCTTGTGTGGATTTTATGTTCCTTGGGGGTTGGGTAGGAGGGTGTCTGGAAGAGCACCGGACTTGGAGTCTGGAAACGTGGGTTCTGCAGGGTGGCATCGGGCAGTCCAGCCAGACTTGAGAACCAGGTTCTGTTGTGGCCCTTCCAGGCCAGAGGGGGTGGGGAATTGATGGCACCATCTGTAGATGGTGCCGCCGGAGATGTGGAAGGAAGACCCCGCCTTCTCGGCCGGCGTGTCCCGGAGGCCCCAGTGTGCGTGCCAGGAGTCCCACCTTCATGCCGCTTCTTTCTTGCAGTTTGAAAAAGAACTTCAGAGAATTTCAGAAGCCTATGAAAGCCTGGTCAAGTCCACTACCAAGCGGGAATCACTGGACAAGGCGATGAGAAACAAACTGGAAGGAGAGATCCGGAGGCTTCATGACTTCAACAGAGACCTCCGAGGCACGTCTGGCCCCATCCATGTGCACCCTGCCCTAGACTCCCAGGGAGCTGGCGGCCTGCTTTCTGGGCCACGCTGTGTCCAGTAATCTCGGGAAGTCCAACCACCTGGGGCAGGGGTGCTCAAAGAGCAGGACTGTTCTTTTCTCCAGTGTATATTGTGTGTTGTGGGTTGCTGCCCTGGGCCTGAGAAGTGGCAGCTTCTAGGCACGAGTCCGTGAAAGTGAGGGAGCGTGTGTGCAGCTTCTTCCCTGCTTTTAAGGGTCTGCATCAAACTGACTCCGTAAAATAAAAATAGAACTTCAAAATTGAAAAAACAATAATAAAATAAAAGTACTTAGCGTGATTTGTGACTCTGCGAAGAAGAATGTTTGAAAAGACCAGTGTTGGATGCCCAGCCCTTCCCACATCAGGCTGAGTCATTTGGTAGCCTTCTTTGAAAGCCATCAGTCAGCTCTTGCTGGATAGAGTATAGAAGGCAGAGCTAGACAGCATTCTCTTGGAGGAAAAAGACAAAGCCCCCAGTTGTGAAAAAAGTAGATATATATAAACTCCCTGAAAGTTGGAAGGCACCTGCTGTAGGATGTTGGCAGTCTCCAACGAAGAATGACTTAAGCCATAACATTTTACTTGTCTCTCAGCTAAGCCACTTTTCAGTTGCCTCGTTGGCGAAAACAACATACTGATGGTCTCCAGTGGCTAGAGCCTACCTTTCCCATTACCACAGTCCTTTTGTCTTGGGAATCATGGACATTCCTTACAGATATACCAAACTGAATTATTGAATTGAATAAATGAAGACTTACCAAGTGGTTTGAGCAAACGTAGAGCTCTCTAGGTAGAATCTCCATCCATTTTGATTTTTTAAAAAATTTTTTGATTTTTAGTTCATTCTTATTTCTGTTTTTGGCTTCCCAGCTGCCTGTAGCAGCACAGGCTAACCGTAGGGCTGGTGGTCAGGGATAGACTAGGACTGGGTCTGAGGCCAAGGACACTTAGCTCCTTTTCAAGGACTTCCGAACAGAGGTTTTCTGGCCTTGCACATAGCTATATGATTCTTCTCAGAACTCGTGCTCCTGCTCCTGACCCCAGATTTTATTTATTTATTTATTTATTTATTTATTTGAGATTGAGAATGAGAGTGAGCAAGCATGAGAGGGGGAAGGTCAGAGGGAGAAGCAGACCCCCCTGCTAAGCAGGGAGCCCGATGTGGAACTCGATCCTGGGATTCCAGGATCATGACCTGAGCTGAAGGCAGTCACTCAAAACAACTGAGCCACCCAAGCACCCCAACCCCAGATTTTAGAACCTAGTCCTCTCGCCAAGAGAGATTCAGCTTGGGGTTCCTGGCACCCACGTCGTTTCTTACTGGGCTGGTGACTTTGGGTCTACATGCACGTCTTTGTGACCATGTCTTCTGTGTGCATAGATCGCTTGGAGACGGCCAACAGGCAGCTGTCCAGCAGGGAATACGACGGGCACGAAGACAGAGCTGCAGAGGGGCTGTACGCTTCCCAGAGTGAGTCTCCATGTTTCTCTGTCCTGCGTTGGTATTCTTAAAAACTGGGGGCCTGAGGAAGGTATCTTGTTAATTTTAAGTAGATTTCTAAGTAGGCAGTTTACCTCTTGTGTGTTTCATGTCACCTAGAGGCTGTTAGGCCTTGGAGGAGGCCCTCCTAGGTCTGCCAGACGTAAAGCCAAGGTTGATTTCTCTTATTTCAGCAGTGTTTATATTCCGTCTTTCTGACCTACAATTTCTCTCCGTTTCTCTAGAACATCCTCCAAGAAATAGCAAGGTCACAACCTTTCCCTCCACTCACCCCTTTAAATGAGGCACAACTCTTTTCTTCCACGGAAAGGGAAGGAGGTGCCTGGTGGGATCTGGTCCTCCTGGCATGGTTTTGTGCACCTTCGGGTGAGTGTTTCCTGGCTGCCCCTTGTAGCATCCAGTCACCGAGGGTCCCATCGTGCATCTCCAGGTGTGGCACTCATTTGCAGAAGACACTGAGCCCAGAATAAAATGATCAGTGGTAACCTGGGCTTCTAGATTTATTGGGAGAATATCTTAGTCTTTTTTACTGGAGGCAAGTGACAGAAACAAAGGGGTTTGAGAAATCATTGGTCAGGGTTTGAATCTCTGCAAATCCAGTGTATGTCACAAGTGTAAATATTCAACTCTTCCTTTCTTTTTTTTTAAGCGGTTTAGAAAATTGGATTTATTTTTGTATCGTAATTCTCAACAACATCGTGAGTCAGGTGTTCACAAACTACAGATAGTTGCTTCCAAAAACAGAAAGTCACGTGTTCAGGCAGTAGCTATCCCTTGTACGATGGTTTTCTGAGGCGTGGCCCCCAAGTACAGCCTTACATTCTCAAGGCAGGGAAACAATCAGTTCAATTTTCTAATTTCTAAAACTGTATGGTTGGGTTCAAACTCCTTGGTTTCCCCCAGATTTATTCATGGTAGCACTCAGTTATTAGTCTCAGTTTTGTGGTTTAAAATTCTGTTTCGGTAAATGGATGCTAATACCATTGAGGGATTTTGCCATAGAATCCTTGGATGTCTTGCAAGTGACTTGGCCTTTGTTTCAGATTTATATAAACAGCAGTCAGCATGTTGAATGGTTCAGTTTCCTAACAAATTTTACCTCTTCGTATGGGCACAGTCCACCCACCCTCTCATCCGAGCTTTTATTCAAAAGAGGAGTCATTTGTACTCTCTGCATTTAAGATTTTAATACCTGGATTTGGGTTCCCATGTAACTGGGTAAGAGGAGGTGTCTTGGCAGTTACGTCAGGAATGTCACCCTGCTGGGACTCTGCCTTCTTGTGGGGGATAGCCAGTTTCACCTGAGGGGCCTTTGTTCCTGCCTCCCAGCCCAGACTGTGGTGATGGAATAATAAGGGTTGGGGTTGTGTGAGTTGAAAAGTTTTCCTGAAAACGTTAACCTTCTGGCTGAAAGCTAACACATCAATAATACAGGCCAAGAGGGCCTTCTAGCTTTACAGGGAATGATTTGTTCTGTGCAAACATGCCTCACTGTGTTCCATAGGCATAAACAAGACGGTCCAGAGGCATTTTTCAACATCTTAAAGGTATCTCAGTGTTGATGTTTAATGTCATTGAATCTAGGCAGGGCATTTGAAGCAGGTTTGCTACCCGTGATGTCTAACAGATTTTTCAGTTCCTAGCATTTACATGATATTTGTGCCTTTTCCTCTCCTGGTGTGGCAAGACAGGGACTTGAGATGTTATTTCAGGTTGCAAATAGGTTTTCTTCTCAGTGAATTGTAAGAACTCTTTGTATATTAAAGAAATTAACATGTCCTCTACTGTATATGTTGCAGATATTTTCCTCAGTTTTTCAATCTTTGATTACAGTGTTCTTTATGTTATAAGAGATATTTTTAAGTAACCATATTTATACCTTCCAGGCTTTATATCATGCTTAGAAATGCTTATTGCTCTCCAAGATTATAAAAGTATTCACCTACGTTTCACCTATATTCATCTTCAGATGTATTTTATTCACCTATATTCATCTTCAGATGTGTTTATGATTTCACTGTTTACAAGGCTTATATTTTTGAAACTAGTTTGGGAGGCAAACCAGGAGGGAGACTAATGAACAGAGATGCTGGTATCTAGACAAGAGAGGTAGAGGTCCTGATGTGAGACAGAAGTAGTGATGGAGGGTAGGGGACAGAGTAGGAAGTGACAAAATTAGTAGGATTCAAGTGACCAGTTGAGTAATGGCAGTAAAAGAACCTGAGAAAGGGGTGTGAGTGAGCAACTGGATGGATGGTCACCCTTTACCAATAAAAAGCAGGAAAACCAGGTTGGGATTTGATATTTAGTAAAGGTTTGAGCATGTTGGGTCGTCTTGCTCTGTGGCCCATAGCAGAGTAAGCGGGTGTAACAGTTGGTGCAGACATACCCAGAAGCTGGTGACAGGCAGTGCCCTCTGTCAGGCTCTGGCATGTGGGCACATGTGGGCAGGCATGAAGTACCACCCCTCTTCATGGTTATTAATGTGTTCCATTATCTGTGTGTTCTTTTAGAAACTCTGTTCTTAGAATTCTTTTTAAATACTTGGTAATCATACTTACAAACGTCGAGTACTGAAAAGGAGCCATCCTTTTTTTTTTTTTTTAATTTTATTTATTTATTTGACAGAGATCACAAGTAGGCAGAGAGGCAGGCAGAGAGAGAGAGAGGAAAGCAGGCTTCCTGCTGAGCAGAAAGCCCAATGCGGGACTCGATCCCAGGACCCTGAGATCATGACCTGAGCTGAAGGCAGCAGCTTAATCCACCGAGCCACCCAGGCACCAGGAGTCATCCTTTTCAAGGGAATCTTTGGAGATTCTAGCCCTTGGGTAAGAGAAAGAAAGACTGTAGACCAAAGAGTAGTGACTTCTCTGGATAACTCAAGCCAAGGAGCTAGGGCTACATCACAAAGCCCCCAGCAGACACCTTGGCTGATGGAGAAGTTGGAGGGAAGGGAAAAGTAGTGACTGGCCCATTTGAATTTTTGTTAGGTATTCATGTTGAATCTAGGAGTCCAGGGCCAAGAAAGCCCAAGGAACTCTTGCAGTGCAAGTGTAAGCTGTAAAGCTCTCTTGGGTGGTAATGGAGGGAAATGGTTCTTTCCGGCCGGATCACTAATATCTCTGTTGCCCAGGGTAGTTTGCCTTTGAAGACCGAACTCTCTGCTCTTATGTTGGAGCCTGATGAAGACCTTGGTAGACTGTCGATGTGGTTACTAACTTAGAACTGCAGAGTGAAATGAACATTAAACACAGTGATTATTGTGCCCCCCTTGGTCATGAAATTTGTCCATATTAGAAATCGCACTGGGGGTGCCTGGGTGGCTCATTCCATTAAGCATCTGCTTTTGGCTCAGGTCATGATCCCAAGGTTCTGAGATTGAGCCCCACATCAGGGGCTTCTCCGTCTGCCCTCTGCCCCTCCCCCCTGCTTTTGCATACCCTCTCTCTTTCTCGCATGTGTACGCATGCCCTGTGTCTGTCTCTCAAATAAATAAATAAAATCTTAAAAAATAAAAATAAAAATCACACTGAATTAAGTGTTTAGGGGTTTGATGACTGTGAGGGTTTTTTTTCCTCTATCACCTCATGGACTTGTGTCATACACTTTTTAAAGAAATTTGGTTCTATTTTATTTTCTGGGCTTGCTTGTTTATTTTTCTGAATATTTTTGCAATGAAATTGCTCCTGGAAAATGGGGCATCGAGCCAATCCCTGTTTTGTCTGTCTGTGTGAAACTGGGTCTTCTTTGTCCTTTAACCTCTAACTTACTGCGATCCCTGGTTTTCCCATCCAATTGTCTCCCACACACGTGCGCTCGTGTGTATCCTCACACACACCCCCGCACAGAGCAGAGGTGGGCGCTGTCCACTAAAGGCAGTGCCCCGGGAATGTCTGTCATCACTCTTAGCTCTGTCGTCTCAGTGAGTACAATCACTTTAACTCTTCCTTTCTGAAAATGGATAACTCTGCAGAATTTCCATGCTATTGGGCCAGAAAGCCAAAAGTAAAATACTTGATGCAGGGAAACTCGACTGGTAGAGGTGATCGTCTCACATTCTCGGGTTGAGTGGGAGCTGATGAGCTGAGGTGTGCATGTGTTATTCCAGGCTAAAACCAGCCGCATTTCACAGTGTGCGAGAACTTGTCTCTACCACCTCTTTGGGATTCCTTAGGCCCTCCAGGTTCAGCATATTTGGTTAAACTTGAGTCTGTGTAGTTAGATTCTGGCTGTTAAATGATGTCCCTCTCTCATTTAAAAAAATAATAATAATAAAATAAAGATGTTTTGGACATTCAGTTATTTGTCTAAGTTGTTGAGTAATGGCCGTAAAGAAGTCAGAACCATATGGGTTTGATTTCTCTTGTAATTCTTGGTGGGTTTGGAAATTGATACAAAAACATGTCTGTGACCAACCTATTTTTTTTTAAGATTTTTTTTTTTTTAATTTATTCATTTGACAGACAGAGATCACAAGTAGGCAGAGAGGCAGGCAGAGAGAGAGGGAGAAGGAAGCAGGCTCTTCGCTGAGCTGAGAGCCCGACGCGGGACGCGATCCCAGGACCCCGAGATCATGACCCGAGCCGAAGGCAACAGCTTAACCCACTGAGCCACTCAGGCGCCCCTGCGACCAACCTATTTTTAAAATTACAGCAATTTGCCATTTTCCGTGTGTCTTGTAATCGTCCTCTTACTCTTGATCCTGTTTGAGGTACTTTGATTTTCTCTCATAGAATATGAAAGAGACTGATTCAATTTCCTGCAAGAGCCTTCCTCTGGTGTTTGTGGTTCCTGGAAGGGCTTGCGTGAAACACAAAACAGAAGTTTCAGTGACATAAACACTGGTTCCGTTGACCCACATAGAGTGCAAGGAGATTGTTCTAACTCCTCGCTGCGTGTCATGACATCACATGGTGGGTTTCCATTGGGCTTCATTAGGAAGGACAGGAGAGAAGTAGTTATTTTTCCTCAGGTCCTGCCCGTGCTTACAGCTTCTCCCAACTTGGAGAGGAGCCTACTACAGCACTTACTTCACCTGCGTTCCCTGTGGCTGTGATTTCTTTGCATGGATCCCCTCCTCTAGGTGGGAGAACCGTAGACATTCTTCACCGATAGTTGCAGTACCCACCCCCAACCCTCACTAAAAGCCCTGGAACCTTTTTATGTAATTGACGCTCAGTAAATGTGTATTGAGGGAAGGAATAAAAGTGGAAAAATCCTTGTAACAATAGGCTGGAAATTCTCCTTCTGCAGCATCAGTATCAAAATGTGCTCTTTAGCTCAGTATCTCCCAGTCATATTTGGAGAGAACACGGGTTATCCTCAGTTACTTTAAGACGTTAGGCAAATTAGTAAAAGAACTGTCAGAATAGAAGCAACTTAAAAATGCTCAGGTGGGGGGTGCCTGAGTGGCTCAGTGGGTTAAAGCCTCTGCCTTCCGCTCAGGTCATGGTCTCAGGGTCCTGGGATCGAGCCCCGCATCGGGCTCTCTCCTTAGCAGGGAGCCTGCTTCCTCCGTTCTCTCTACCTGCCTCTCTGCCTACCTGTGATGTCTCTCTGTCAAATAAATAAATAAAATCTTTAAAAAAAAAAAATGCTCAGGGGCTGCCAGAGTGGCTCAGTCAGTTGAGCATGAGACTCTTGGTTGTGGCCCAGGTGGTACTATCAGGGTTGTGAGATCGAGTCCTACATCAGGCTCCACATTCAGCGGGGAACCTGCTTGAGATATTCTCCCTTTATCTCTCCCTCTGCTCTTCTCCCTGCTCCTGCACACACACACTCTCTCTCTTAAATAAATAAAAATCTTTTTTAAAAAAATTCTCAAATTCCCTTTTTTGCCTTCCCTCCTTTTTTTTTTTTTTTTTAAAGTAGAAAGATACTGAAGAAAGAGAAGTCCTTTACTAGTAAGGACACTATATTTAATAGTGTCTTTCCTGAAATTTGATATTAATAGAGCTGACTTTGGTTCCATTGACTCCTTTGCTTTTACTCCCCTGTGGTTGTGTTGGAGATTAGAGTTGGCCATGGTATTTGAAGGTTTTTGTAGCAAATAGCCAGATGCTCATGTTGACCAATCCATAGACCATTCCAGACACCACAGATGCGTGTCTGGGTGAAGGGAAAGAACCATGAAGCCTGCCAAGGCAGTTTCACTTAAGTCAAGAGACTTTTCTTGCCCTAAATTAACTGGTTTTCATTAAAGATGGCCCCTATGTTTAATAGGATTGTGCAGTCCTAAATATTAAAGGTTTTGAGGCACAGTCTCAAGCAAATAATGTTGGATCAGTGGCTACATCTTCTAAATCCTGGCCTTTCATGAAGGTACTCAGTGAGGTGAAGACAGATGCTTCATCTCTCTGTACCTCCCTTTCTTCTAAAGAAATGGCATCAGGGGCGCCTGGGTGGCTCAGTGGGTTAAGCCGCTGCCTTCGGCTCAGGTCATGATCTCAGAGTCCTGGGATCGAGTCCCGCATCGGGCTCTCTGCTCAGCAGAGAGCCTGCTTCCCTCTCTCTCTCTCTGGCTGCCTCTCCGTCTACTTGTGTGATTTCTCTCTGTCAAATTAATAAATAAAATCTTAAAAAAAAAAAAAAAAAGAAATGGCATCAATCTGATTCAACTTCAACCAACAGGGCTGGGAGGGATAACCAGGGATAGGAAAGGCAGAGACTTGATACAGTGCATTCATTCTGCAGTACTTCTTCCTGCTCCTTGCGGCCTTCCTCCGCTCACCTTCTCTGGCAGGACCTGCCCGTTTCTGGGGTGGGGCAATGGGCCATGTTCCCAAAGAAGGCCCTCTAGCTCATGGAGCCTTGCTGAATTTGGAAAGCAGAGCATGTGTGTGCTTAAGCCACTTGATCAGCCTTGACAGGCCGTGCTGAGAAACTTCAAACCTACACAGCAACTGGCAAAGCACACCCAGGCTGCGGAGCATCTGTTTGTGTTCAGCAGAATCTCCCCAAGTGTGAAAATTAACATCATTCAATGTAGGCTGATTTTCCGAGCTTTGAGAACCAGAGCTGGTTGAAGAACTGTCTCTTGATCATGTGTTGACGCTGGCCTCTGACAGCTGACGCTTGGCATTCCAGTGAGGGGATGGAAAGAGCAAATGTCCATGACTTTATTAGGATCCCTGTTTCTTGGACTAAGACCTTGGTGGATGGATGGATGGATGGATGGATGGATGGATGGATGGATAGAGTAAGCACGAAATGGAAATCAGTGCTGAAGTCTGCCTTTCGTGTGCCGTCAGGAGACCCTCACTTTCCTTGATGGTTCAGAACCAGGAGATCCAGGATTCCAGGTCTCCATTCACATTAAATGGCAATTGCCAGAGAAGTCTTCCTTTTATATCGTCCCCTGACACTGGGTACTTTTCTCCTTGTAAAGGCTCATTCACAGTTACACATAAATAACTGTTCAGGTGGTTGTGTTCTGTGTTCTTCACGAAACCATACATAGCATGAGGCTTGGGCCCCGTCTGTTCTCCTCACCACTGCAGTCCCAGGTCTTTGTATTTCCAGAACCTGATACAGTGCCTGGCCCTTGGAGTCATTTAATAAGTATTTATTGAATATTGAATACAATCATGATGATTGTCATTTAATCAAATAGGTACTGTCTACTGTCTACTCTGAGCTGTGTTTTAGGCCACAGGTCAGCAAACTCTTTCTATAAAGGGCCAGATGGTAAAGAATTTTAGGCTTGGGGGCTGTCCCTGCTCCTGTCTGTCCCTCTAGCCTGAAAGCTGCTGTAGTCACTCCATATGCCAGTGGGCGTGGCTGAGTGCCAGTGACACTTGATTGACAGAATCAGCCTGTGGGATTTGGTCTGCAGGCCAGAGGGTGCTGACCTCCATGGCAGCTACTAGTCACAGAAGGAGAGAAAAAGCAGGAACCTCAGTAGGAGGATGGAAAAGAAAGCTCTCCTGAAGTAGCCCCTACATCTTACTTTGTGAATTGCCCTAATTTAGAAACCAAGATGTCATTGTCACTGTTGTTCCTCTTTTACTTCATCCCTAATCAAGGGAGCATGATTGTCATCATTTTAGATGCACTGAGACGTGTAGAAATGCAGTCACCAGACTTAGCTCCCAGTGAGGATCCAGAATTTGTTAATGAGGGAGAGGGGGCTGGTGGTCCTGGATGGTGAGGTCTGGCACTAATGCCAGAAATTCCTGCCGTAAGCAGCCTTCTGTGAGGTGAGGTCTGCAGATCTTGGAGAGGACCTTGAAGGTCACAGATGCGGTCCCCAGAAATGCATGTGTGCTCTGAACTGGAGCTCATTAGAAGGCCATCTCATTGTCGCTGTAAAAGACAGTGTCGTCAGAAGCTGCTGAGCTTATGGTTTAAAGCTTATCTTTGGGGGCCTGGGTGGTTCAGTGGGTTAAACCTCTGCCTTCAGCTCAGGTTATGATCTCAGTGCCTTGGGATCAAGGCCCGCATCGGGCTCTCTGCTCAGCAGGCTCCCTGCTTCCCTCTCTGCCTGCCTCTCTGCCTACTTGTGATCTCTCTCTCTGTCAGATAAATAAATAAAATCTTTTTTAAAAAAAGCTTTTCCTCTGGCAGAACTGCAGTTTGCTCCTTTGGATCTGTCCTTGAGGTCGTGCTTCAGGCCAGCCTGGCTGTGGTCATTGATGAACAGTAACAGCTGCCAACATTAGCGGAACGCTTACCATCTTCCAAGTGGTACCTATAGCCTCTATAGGTACCAACAACCCATGAGGTCGGTATCAAAAATACAGTATAGACAAGGACTCGGAGGCATGGGAAGGCTGAGTCACTTGTCCATGGTCATACAAGGTGGAGAGTGGAGCAGACAGGTTTTGAATGCAGGTCATTCTGAGTCTGGAGCCCAGGCACGTACTAAGCTGGCGAGGGGAGGCCCTTCTTGTGTATCAGGAGGTGGAGAGAACTTTTAATGTGAGCGGGGACAGTGGTGGACTCCCAGTGATCATAGAACTTTTTCAGAGTAACCTGCATGTTTTACTAACGAAGAAACTGCAGCCCAGAATGATCCAGTGGTTTCCCCAAGGTCCCATCAGTGTTTAATGGCTAAGCTGTGATGAGAGTTGGAACTTCCTTTTTTACATTTTTTTAAATAAAGATTTTATTTTTTTATTTATTTGATAGACAGAGATCACAAGTAGGCAGAGAGGCAGACAGAGAGTGGGAAGCAGGCTCCCCACTGAGCAGAGAGTCTGATTCGGGGCTCCATCCCAGGACCCTAGGATCATGACCTGAGCTGAAGGCAGACGCTTAACCCATTGAGCCACCCAGGCGCTCCTATTTCTTTTTTCCTTCCCCTCTTCAAAGGTTATCTCTTTTGATTCTTGGGCTGATGAATGATTTCATATTTTTATCTCAAGAAGAATCTGGGATAGTAGGGTGGGTCTAAGTAATTCCTTCCTGGAAGTGTTATTTGGTTGAAAATTATTTAGCCCAGCACTGTGACTCATAATAATGTCTTTGCGTCTTCTCAAGTGAGTTCTAACGATTGGAATTAATATTCTGTGCTTCTGACTTCTATATCTGTCTTTGAACCCTGGCCAATTGTAACAGAAGGCCTTGTTGGGTAATCCAGTATCTCACTTCAAATACAAAACAAAAAATTGTTGAGACCAGAATAGAACTCAGAGTCTAAAAAAAAAGTTTTCTCAAAATATCTGTGAAATTAAACGTTTTGTTCTTGAGATGGTGAAAAATAAAAATTAAGCAGAATACAATGAGTAATTCTGCGGTACGGTTCCTTTACAATTCATTTTTGTAACTATTTTTGGTTCACGAATTGTAGTGAGAGCATACAGCTGGATCTTAATGGAATTCGAGGACTTTGAGAGGACAAAATGTTTGTTTTAAGTCCAGAAAATTTGGTCTTAGACCATTAAAAATAAGCTTGCATCTGTTACTAATTTTCTTTTTGCTTACAAAGACTGTGGTTTGGTAGAAAGAAGAGAAAGAAAAGGATTGGTTCGAAGCAAATTACAAAAATGATAATGGGAGGGAGGTGTTACAGAAGTCGAAGGAGGCAGAAGACGCAACTGCCGGCCTCGTATTTCTTTGTTCTCAGTCAGTCCTAGAAGGACTGTTTCCTAGGTAGAACAGCTTTCCCAGCATAAATGTCACTCTGAGCCAGGTGCTGGTGTTAAAACTTAACTGCCATCCAAAGGGCCCATTTGAAAGTCATAACTTTTTATTTATACATATTAGCTCAGTTGGTTAGAGCGTGGTGCTAATAATGCCTTAATGTCTTAATCAAAACAGATATAGATATATAAAGGGTATATATATATATATATATATATATATGTATACATATATATATATATATTTTTTTTTTTACACATTTGGGGTGTATGATGTGTGAGGCAACGTAGCAACCACCATAGTCAAAGTATAGCCCGTGTAGATCCCGTGGCCCTTTCCTAGCCTCCCCCCTCCCCCTGTGTATCTTCATGTCCCTGCTCTCTGTATTATGCCTGGGTCTTATGGTCGTTTTCTAAACTGAGAACCACACTATCTGCTGGGTCATACCTGGAAATAGAAGTGTCCATGGTTTATCTTTTTATATTAAGAAAAGACAAAAATAGAGAAACAGTCTTCTCTTCTCTGATGGGGAAAGGGTGGTTTAAAATCAAGTCACGGACATGTCTACAGTCAAACCAAATGCCCTGTCCGTCCTATATTTCTGGGGCACTGTTCATTGCTTGGTTATCTTCCTGTCAGCAGTGAGAGGGAAAGAGCAGTTCATTTTTATTTCAAGTAAAAAAAAAACAAACCAATAATAAAGTGGGAGGTTGAGCTGTACCTTGGGAGCCTGAGCGGATGCATAGGTGTCTGCTCAGTCCAGCAAGTTAGCAAGCTGCAGAGGTCATAAATTGAGGTAGGTTCAAACAAACAAACAAACAAACAAACAAACACCTATGAATCGTACCTGAATGTGTTAGTACAGTTTCCAGCATGAAAATGCAATACGAAAACCAAATTAGATAAAATTTTATTTTAAGAGATTATATTGTATTCAAGAGAACTATATTTATAGAAAATTATATTGAGGAGAACTACTGGTATTCAGGTATTTCTCCCATATAGCTAAGGTAGTTTACTTTGGGTGCAACAAACTCACATTGAGGCCTGGATATTAACTTATATTTTATATAAGTTATATGTTCTATATAACAAAATCTGCATTTTGTGATATAATGAAAATATAAGGATGTTAAGACCAAAATGTATTATTTCCATTTATTAGATGACTAGAATATTTCCTGGTAGGTTTTGTAGCTTTCTAGTGATAAGGACCTGAAGCTATTGTTTAAAAAAAATTCTTTTTTAAGATTTTTATTTATTTATTGTGAGAGAGAGAGCATGAGCTGGGGGAGAGACAGAGAAGCAAGCTCCCTGCTGAGCAGGGAGCCTGATGCAGGGCTCGATCCCAGGACCCCAAGATCATGACCAGAGCTGACGGCAGATACTTCACTGATTGAGCCACCCAGGCGCTCCTGAAGCTATCACTTTCAAGTCTTATTTTAAAGACTGTGTTAGAATTCACTCACATACCAGTCGTATCCTCTTCCTTGGTAAGCTGTTTCCTGATCCTGCCATAGCTGTTCCCCTATGAAACACTTCCATTGTCTTAGATTCTTTTTTTTTTTTAAATATTGATATTTTGATTTTGATTTTGTTTTTTTCAATTTAATTTCATTTTTTCAGTGTTCCAAGATTCATTGTCTTAGATTCTTAACATCCTACAGAGGTAGTATGAAGTACACTCAGTAGGAAGGTTCATACAGGCAGACACGGGCCTCTGTATGTGGCATACAAGGCAGAAGATGGTAAGGACTCATCGGACAGCTCGCCCCACCTGCTGCCCCCTCAACAACATAGATGAGTTCAGGCTCTCCCATGCAGGAGAGATCTGTTTTATCAAAGGAATCAGAAAAACTTGCAGGGTGGGTCTTGAAAACCGTTTCACATTTTAGGGTCTTCTTGCTGCCTTAGTACCATGAAAAAGAGACAGTTTATTTTCTTTTTAAATTAGAAGGAAATTCTAAATTTAAGCTGAAAAGATTTCTGGTTGAGACCAGGAGAGGAGGATGCCTTCCTCAGAACCCATTTCCTCCTACTCAGCACCCCCCACATCCCTTCTTTCCCCTCCCCTCCTTTCTCTGCCAAGTCTCTACAAAACAGTTGGGTTAGAACTCCTGTTCTTGGGGCGCCTGGGTGGCTCAGCGGGTTAAGCCTCTGCCTTCGGCTCAGGTCATGATCTCAGGGTCCTGGGATCGAGCCCCGCATCAGGTTCTCTGCTCAGCAGGGAGCCTGCTTCCTCCTCTCTCTCTCTGCCTGCCTCTCTGCCTACTTGTGATCTCTGTCAAATAAATATATAAAATCTTTTTTAAAAAAGAAGAACTCCTGTTCTTAATTTTTGTCCTTGAGAATTCCTTTAAAAACAGTTCACTCTCTGAGCCATGTAGAACAAGCCCCCACTGGAGTGTCCCCGTGTTTGTTAATAGGCCTACTTAGCCACCCACTCACAACCTCTGTCTCCAGTCGCCGGCGGAACCATGGCAACCTGCTCTTGGCTCCTCGGAGGGCTGGAGCTGCAGACCCTTTCCAGAAATCACAATCTGCCGTACCTGAGAAACCTTAAAGACAACGAAAAGCTAAACAAACAGCATTTGGGGTCAGCGTTGTAGTGTATTACTTTTCTTGTGTCTGAATTATTGAGTGTGGCTTTAAAGGTCGATCATCTCTCCTCTTTCACATCAAATAAGCCTCGTGTCAGTAGCTGACTCTTCTCTGATGTAAACAGTGCCCTGTCTGGATTATATTTGGGGGGTCTCTTTCTAGGTTCATTGGTTTGATGCTGAAACTGAGGTGAGCAGGTGAGGGCAGAGGCCCAGAGTGCACTCCAGTGTAAAAATATCATTTTTTTTAAGGTTATTTGTTTATTTGAGAGAGAGAGAGAGATCACAAGTAGGCAGAGAGGCAGGCTGAGGGGCCAGGGAGAAGCAGGCTCCCCTCTGAGCAGAGAGCCCGATGTGGGACTCGATCTCAGGACCGTGAGACCATAACCCAAGCCGAAGGCAGAGACCCAACCCACTGAGCCACCCAGGCGCCCCACGTAAGAATAACTTTGAGGCACAAAGAACCTGCATAACGTGCAGTGAGCTAAATGATATAGGTCCTATTGTCTCTGTAGTCACACACACACACACACACACACACACACACACACACACAGAGTTTCTCTTAGTGTCAATGGGGGACTTCATTTACTTCACAGTGTGTAGCTGGCCCTTGGGACAGAGTCCTGCCTAACATCTGTCCAGTGTTACAAGACACGGTGCCGGGGAGCTCAGAGCCAAAGCATCCCTAAGGAAGAAGAGACAGGAGAAGAAATTTTAGGGAGAGAATATGGCAGATAATTATTTGGACATCTTTTCACAAGAGTTTCATCAGCAGCACAGAGAAGGTTCTGGTTACCAGAGCTGACAGCATTGGGCACGGCCTTCTGAGACATTACCAACTGCCAAGATTTTTCTTGGTGGAGAAGGAGTAGATGTATAAAGAAAGAGGACTGAGTGTCTTAGTGATCTTTCATTATGAAAAGAAAAATCTGCCTGAGCTAGCTTAGGGCCGGAGAAGAGGACTGTTTTCTGAGAACATAAGGTGTGAGGGAGTAGCCAGGCAGCGAGTGCAGGCAGACCTCGTGAGGTCTAGGGGCCCCCGGCTGTCTGTGAGAATCAAGACAGGGTTGTGTTTAGGGGTCTGTGTCTGTCTGCATGGCTGTTTTCCTCCCTCCTAGTAACGTAGCCTGGACTCTCACCCACCTTTCCCTATCTCCCTGCTTGAGTCTTCACTCTTTACAGTATGGCTTTCTCTGTTTCTCCAAAGAACATGCTAGAATATGGCTACTAGTGGAAGACCTGGGTTACCGTCCAGGAGTGTTAGCCGACTTCATGGAAGTTGTCTGCTCTGTGGAGATCCCGTGAGGAGGCTCATGCCTTGCACAAGCTGTCTCACACTAGTGCTGGACGTGGGGCCTCTGCTGGGGTACACGGAGGGCCTGGCCACTGTCAGTCCCATCTCCTCTGACTCCTGCAGTCTACAGCCTGTTCTCTGGTAACATCCTTCACATTATCTCTACTCAGGCCGGTCCAGAGACTGGACTCCTAAAATCAGTCTCATCAGTCAGAACGAGACTTCTGGTCATTGGTGTTTCAGAGAGGAGTGTTGGATTGTGCCTGCCTCGTCTTCCCTTGACTCTGTCACCACCACTCCCTCTTGCCACATCCAAGGCAGTGAGAATGTTCCTTGAGAAGTGCCCCAGGGAAATTGTTGCGCAAAACCAGGTGCCCAAATGGGCTAGTTGTGCATTGCTATGTGAGCACATGGGATTTTGGACTTCAACAGAGTTAGCTTGGTCTGTGTTGATGTCTACACACACATCACACACCAACGATGAGTGTGATCTAAATCCCCAAAGAACCTGCGAGTGAATGGGTTAAACCGTGGTTCTTGCTAAAAGGAGAGAAGAGGAAAGAGAAGACCTATCTTTCACCTTCCACGCATTCTAGTAAATTAGTCAGCCCTTGGTCAAGGTGGCAGCAGCTGGACCCCCATCCCTCTAGTTACATGCGGCTCCGGGAAAACCTCCTCAAAAACCCATTATCTCAAGAAAAGCCTCAGAATTGATACCTGCTTGAGAAGAGCCAGGTCACAGCTTTACTCCCTCATGAACTCCAGCCAGAGGTTGGGGTGCTGCATTGGAAACTAGCAGTGCAGCCCACGGGGCCCCGACACCTCCTCACCAAGTCCAACCCCACACATGGTCTCTGTCCCCAGGACACCTCAGCAGAGGTGGCTGGGGCCCACCACTCTGTGGATCAGCCGGGCAGTCTGGCCTGGTGCTCGGAGCCTATGTGTAGAAACCGTGTCCCCAGACTGGCCACTCTGGACACCCCCTGGAACTGACAGGGGAGAAGGTAGGACGGAAAGGGAGCCTCCTGCTCCTCTTTTCACCCACTCTCGCCCTTTCTGCGGGACAGAGACAGCTGTGTGACCCACACAAGGGTCCTAGCTCACTTCACTCTGCTTTTCTCAGTTGTCACATGGAGTCGTTGTGAGGAGCAGAATGAGGTTCTGTTGTAAGGCTCTGGAAATGGGAAGCCCCCACTAAGGTGTCCACTCTTGCTGTTGTTCTCTCTTGTCTGGTGGTTCTAAACCTCCTGTCAGTCACACGCAGTAGTGTGTGACCTTGGACCCGGCACGTCTCTCAGGTCCAAGGTGAGCCGCTGTGCAAAGGTGCCGGAAGCCAGCCAGGTCGGCCTGGCTGCGAAGCCGTGCCACCTCTGTGGTTTCCAGAGTAAACAGTGTATGAGCAGACATCCTCTGTGGAAATGGGACCAGAGCCATCGGCTCAACAACCCCCTGCTCCACGCAGTTCAGGGTAATTCATATCCACTGAGTAAACAGAACATTCTGGGCAAGAGTTCTCTGGTGTCAACTTGCCTGTTCTAGGAATTCTCAGTATATACATTGGAGCCCAACCAGAAATTCAGCGTGAGGCTGGTCTTTCTTGACATTTCCCAAAGGGGCTTAGCTCATAATAAGCTGAAGGGACCTTCTTAGGCAGTGATTTCACCCCTGGGACTCTCCCTTGGCATCTCCTCCATTCTGTCTCTCCAGGACCACAGCCCCCGTGCCCACAGGCTCACCGCCAGGATGGCCACTCCCCCTTACATGCTAGCCCTCCGTGAAACGTCCTCTGTGTTCTCACAGCACCCACACAGGCATCTCAGAGCGACTCATCACGTGGCCTCTGCATGTGTCCGTGCTCTCTTCCTGCCCGACTGAGAGCGGCACGCCATGACCTATTCATCTTGACACCCTATAACGGATCATGCTTTTAGGAACGCCAGAAAGAACCATCTTCACAGTTGACACTACCTGGGCATTCACCGTGCACATCTTTCAAGCAGGGACTGTTGTGATCCTTACCTTAAAGGCATAGAGTGCCGTGCTCATGAATGTGAGCAGAGAGGCACGGAGACACGTTCTCTCTCTCCACTGATCCGGCACTCCCACTTGTGTGTGCCTGTCACTCAGCCCCAGGGTCATTTGCCTCAGCAGGAAGATGGAAATACGAGTGGTGCCTACCTCACCCAGCAAACTGAGAAGAAAGGGAATAATTAAAAGGAACAAAGACACTACTCTTGGAACAAAGTAGTCATTCCGCAAACTTGAGTGGGTTTTGTTACTGTTGCTATTGCCATGAACACTGTTAGTACAACTTTGCTGTGGAGAGCACTACTTCCTCTCCGTGGACACAAACTTCTGAGCCAGTGTGAGTGATGCTAAGTGTGGTGGCTGCAGCCTGAAGGCCGAGGTAATTTCCAAACTCGTAACAGAGGTGTTTCCACCCGCGAATTTCAGTTCAGACCTCATGGAGTCTTCGTTCAATAGTCACGTCTTTGTGTCGCGGTGTACGATGTGAGGTTCAGGGAGCCTGAGCAGAGGAGGGAACTGGGGGCATCCGTGGTCTGTCCCAGATGTCTGATGAGTGGTGGCCTCAGTGGCAGAGTGGCACTGTGTAGCAAACGCTGTCAGAAAATACCTAGCAGCTAACAAGAACTACCATGTATTAAACACTCGGCCATGAACTTGGCCTGGTAGAAAATCATCCATTCATGCAACAGTATTGAGCTAGCGGTGGTTCTAGGCTCAGAGAGTCAATAATGACCAAAACAGACTCGAGGTTAGTCAGGTCTTTAGGCTTTGTGTATTTCCTCTCCATTAATAGGGCCATCAGGCAGCTCTGTGATGTAGCTGCTTTCTCATGAGGAGATTTGATGAGATGAGGAAGCGGAGTCTCCGGTGAACCACGCCTGAGACCTCATAGCCAGAAAGTGGTGAACTTAGGGTTTGAATCCTGTTCTTTCTGAGGTCGAGGTGAATGCTTTAGCCACAGTATGATAGCAAGGAAATAGCAAATGCTGGAATCCAGGGTGAGTGTGTGTGCGTGTGCACACGCTTACATGTTGGAGTCGAGGGATGTTTAATTCAGAAACCTAAATAGTTGTCCTTGTGACACAGCAGTAATTGTGACCATCAGTTTGCAAAACTCGAGAAGCCCTGATCGTGCCTCTGGTCTTGAGCTCAGGTCTATCATTTTGCTCTCTTCTGGTCAAAATCATTGTGTCCTTGGCTGCCCTCAAGACAGAGAATAACTTCTTTGCTTAGGCTGATAAGCAGATAGAAACTGCAAACCTTAGTGGCTGGTTCTCAAGCATGCTGAGTGCCTGGGTGCCCTCCAGATCCTGGACAAGGCCCCTGGGCACCATGCCTGCTGAGATGTTGTCCAGACCCGTGGGGCTTGTGTTCTAGTGTCCTTGACTCTGCACCGTGAAGTGCTCCGGGTCACTCAGGGCTATGGGTGGTGGCGCAGAGCCCGCAAACTGCTGCTGACCCATCTGTTGAGGCCTCTCGTGGCCATTCTGCACGGATGACGAAGTTTCAAAGGTGGCATCTCAAACGCCACTGAAAGGGAGAGGTAGGGGATTGCAGCGAGACACACAAATAGCCTGAAAGTGATTCTGTGTTCAGTGTTAGGGTCTTGGTGGCCTCCTTTTGTTTCCGGGGATACCATGGTTTCCAGGCAATACATGTGCTCCTTAACCGTGCAAGGCTTCTCAGTCTGTCACTTTTGATGCTGTTGCTTTTGCACACGGATCCTGTCCATGGGACCTCACAATGCAGGGGCGGGGCAGGCCAGCAGGAAGGACATTGTACCTGAACATCAGGGACCCGGATTCTGGCCCTGGCTCTGCGCCAGCTGGCAGGGGGACCTTGGACAAGTGCCTTTGCTCCTGGGCTTTCCTATTCTAACTCATAAAGCAACAGGGGTGGGACTGGAGGGGGATATTTCCTGTGATCCCTTCCGGCTCGAAAATTGTGAGTTTGTTAGTGGGTATTTGCAGGCTTAAAGTGCCTTTTTTGTTCTCAAGCCCTGTATTCAAAAGCATGTTTCCTGCTCCTTGAAGGACAGCATTCATTCCTTCGCTTCAGTGCCCACAGGGCTGGTCCTTCATGTTTGATAACTCTTGGTTAAATTCAGGGGTGACTCTATGAGGAAATATGAATGAAGGAAACCACTGGCATGCGCTGTTGGAGCTTCTAGACGGTGGTTTTCTGTGCTGTGGTGTGGGCACCGCAGGATCCATGTAACCCGTCAGAGGCATCTGAGTGGCGTGGGCCCCCGTAGGAATCAACCTCTAACTCCTGCTGTGCCACTGTTGTCATTGTGTGCCTTGTTTTTGACAACTATGGAATAGTGTGCACACAGTTTACGTAACCAATTTTTTTTTTTCAGTAATGAGGTTTTTTTTTTTTCATGCCACTAGCATCCTCTTATTTATTTATTCATACATTTATTTTTTAAGATTTTATTTACTTATCTGGGAGGGGCAGATGGAGCGGAAGAGAAAGGAGTTCAAGTGGACTCCGTGCCGAGCATGGAGCCCAACGTAGGGCTCGATCCCAAAACCCTGAGAACGTGACCTGAGCTGAAAGCAAGAGTCGGATGCTTAGCCGACTGAGCCACCCAGGCGCCGCTGTTGTCTTATTTAATTTCAGTGACTGCAACACAGTGTCTTGTAGGGTGTGAAGTCTTGTACATCGAGTCCATTCATGTCTTTTCCATGTTATAAACAACATGACTAAATATTCTGATTTATTTTAAAAATGTGTTGATTTTGTTAACAGGAATAATATCTGATAAATAATACTGACCCCATGACACCGTTGGCCATCCCTGCTTCAACTGAGGTGGTAGTTAGTCAGCAGGAAGGCTGTGTGGAAGCCACCGAATGTCGGGCAGCCTTTGCTCTCCACGTACGAAGGGACCATGATTGCCATCAGTTACACGGTCGTGCAACAGGAGGAAAGCCATTTCCTAAACCAAGAGCATGTCCCTAAATCCAAAGTAATACCCTTTCCACTCTTGAGCAGAACTAGGAAAAGATGTGGTGGTGGGGGGAGGGGCAGGTCATACAGGAAGAGGCTTCAGCTCCGGATTGGAGGCCTGGGTTGGAGCTCCCCTCTGCTGTCTGGCCTCAGGATTCTGTGAATGGGAATATTAGTATTGTTAGTCCCTGGTTGCCGTTTCATTATGGGTTCTGAAAACGGAAGCAGGGGAGGTTGGGAGCATAAAATGAAATCCTAGGTACAAGGTTTATATGAAGTGTGAAAACAAATGTACAGAAGTGAGTTATGGAGAAAATGGGGTGTCCCTTTCGCCTCTGTAGCTGTGACCTGTAATGTATCTAGAGTTACCGAGGTTTTTGAGCAAATCCTTACCTCACACATCACCGCTATTAAGAGGGAGCAAAAGCAGTAATTCAACCCTCCGCGCTCTGCGTGCCTTTTTATTTCTAATCCCTGCCAGATGTAGACTGGCCATGAGCCCAGAGGGTGAGTGCTTTCTAATAGAGGTAGTTTTGTTCTTGTCTCCCTTCTAGACAAAGAATTCTTGAAGGAGAAGGAGAAGTTGGAAATGGAGTTAGCGGCAGTGCGGACCGCGAGTGAGGACCACCGGAGACACATTGAGATCCTGGACCAGGCTCTGAGCAACGCCCAGGCCAGGGTCATCAAGCTGGAGGAGGAGGTGAGATGGGGTTGGGGGCAGAGCCCAAAGGGCCTCTGTTGCCTTTACCCAACCGGCACCCCTCAGTGGAGCCAGCTCCAAGGCTTTGAGTCACGGGGAGGGATGCAGCAGGCCTCCCAAATCAAAATAAATGCCAGCAGAGTTTATCCAGCCCAGAGCCAGGCCAAGTGTGAATGGCAGCCTTGAAGGAGCTCACTTTCCCCCCGAATCCTGGCCTGCAGACCAGGGGTGGGCAAGCGGCCAGGGCTGGAAACAAATGGAAGGACTGTAAACCACTGGTACCTGTAGAGAAAAGAGACTAACAGTTTTTATTTTTTTGTTTTCGTTTTCTAAAAATAGTTTATTTGCTCCATCTTTGGGCTCTTGATTGCATTAAAAAAAAGCAGAAGTCTTCCAGTAGGGTAGAGTTGGTGTGGCATTCAGCAAAGCGGTCTCCAGTTTCCAGAAGTTGGCTCAGCTGGGCAGTGAATCCCCTGGTCTGGGAACGTGTGATCCCTCTCAAGCATTCTGGATTTGGTGGTTTCTGAAGAAATCAATCCCTTAGCTGGCATTTTGTGAGGCCGACTTTGCCAGGAATCCCGACGGTGGACGTCGATCGACCATTTCTGAGGGTCAGGCTAGGGGGTGCAGGCCGCAGACACGGCAGCAGGAAAGGAGGAGGAGCCTAGGCAGGAGGACGGCAGCCTGCACCTCTGGCCCCCACGCCAGCCAGCCCCCCAGGATACGGGGCCTGAGCTGTGCAGAGCCACTGCCGAAAGTGGAGACTCGAAGTCTGGAAGAGGTCTAAGGGAGGTATCCACACAGTACTGCCATCGGTGTTGGGGCGCAGCAGACAGTGTTGCTACTCATCCAGCTGTTGTCGAAAATGAAAAGCGGCTCCTTCAGAAGGCCTCTCCTGACACTGGCTAACTCAGGGGTCCCGGCAAATTCAGTCATGGTGCAAGCGGCCGAATGGGAATGTTGCTAAGTCAACAAGGGTCTTCTCCGCTAGAAGCCTTTTAAACCCACAGTCCAGTACAGGACCTGCATTTTAAGTCTAGCATGAGGACCCAAGCAATAGCCCCAGAGGATTCCCAGTTACCACTGTGGGACCCATTAACTAGGATGTATATTTGGTGCAGAAAGCGACCTTAATCCCTAAAGGACGCAAGGTCTGCTCTGAGGCCAGGGGGCCAGCACTCTTCATTATGGTTATAACTGAAATGACTCAAGCGCCATCACCATGTGTGGAGCCAAGGAAAATTACAATTTTAAAAATCTTGTAAATTTAATATTTCTAATGAAGTACAAGTTAATTGGGAGCTTCCTAAAGACAGTTTTTGTTTTGTTTTTATAGTCACTACTGTGGATGTTCTTGTTGTTCTAGAAATCTTTGATTGCGTGTAGCTTCTCCAGCATCTCTCTTTGGACTTCCAGTGTCACTCCGTGATCTTATTCACATTTCTTTTGAGGGGTCTGAATTCAGTTCAGAGAGCTCATCCCAAGTGCTTACACTGACTCCAGGGCCAGACTACAGTGAATTCGAATCCTGACCCTGGAATGTGTCCCATGTGTGACCTTGAGCAAGTCATGTAAGCTCTTTAGTTCTCTCTCTTAGCTGGAGACGACCCAAGAGCAGTCCCTTTACTGATACCGGAGGATTCAGTGAGATCTTTGCATATAAAGCACAATGCTGGGCATGGAGGAACTTGAAAAACATTGGCTAATGTAAACTATTATTCTTAGTCCTCCCCATTCCAGTACACTCCTTGCTAGACCAAAGGCTGAGACAAAAGCGAATGAGACAGAGCCATGCCTTTGAGGATCTTGGAGTTTATGAGAAGTAAGAGTTCTCCATTCAACAAATATTTTTTGAGTACCTACTGGATGCCGGGTACTGTTGCAGGCACTGGGGGAACACGGTGGACCTTGGCCCAGCAGGGACCGAAAGGCACAGATCTCATGGCCCTTCTGTTCTAACAGCCACATGCCCAGAAAACTGGACAGTGTAGGATAGGGCAAGCAGTATATGAAGGGGACTCACAGAATGTTTTCTCAGCTGAACCAGCTTCTAGCACAGAAGCCTGCAGTTAGTAGGTTCTCAGATGTCTATCCAACTGAATCAAGCCATCAGAAGCACAGTGGATGGATGGGGTAGATGGAAAATGTTGCCAAGAGCAGGTTTAGAGCAGGCTTTGAGTTTGCTGCTGCTCCCCAGCCCCCAAAGGTCAGAGGTCTCTCCATCCTATTCCAGTGGCTGTGGCCAGGATATAGGCATAGCACCTGCAGTGCAGCCTTCGAAGTGAGAAGCCACCGTTGGCAGCAGGCTCTTCAGTCACTAGCATGTTCCAGCCTGCCAGTGTGATCGTGGGCCGAGCTCAGGATCTGGATTCCCTGAAAAGCCTCAGCATACCCAGGTGCAGACAGGAGCTACCATCTGGTGTCTTCTCATGCATGACCAGATCGAGTCAACGTTTGGCACAAGTTGATTCCCAGGAAGTTAGAAAGGGGCCTGGGATTTATGGACGCGAGCCAGGCTCCTAACTGGAGGAAAACAAAGTCTGGGAGTGAGAGTTGACGTTGTGCATTGTGATTCTAAATCCGTGCCTGATGTGATATTTCCATAAATCCTTTTTACTTCAGTCTCCATCTCCTCAGTTGTGGTGGTGGGTGGGGGGTGTTCATTGTGCCCTTCCTGTCTGTCCGGGGCTGTCCACTACTCCCCTATAAAGGGCCCAGAACTCTTGTGAAGAAAGATACTTCACACATATCTACAATAGGAAATTTTATCTTTATCACAAGTGTGTACATATACCTACAATTTCTCCGTGATAGTAATTTACAGTTACTATAGAAGATTTGAAAACTTCAGAAGAAAATAAGGAAGAGGAGAAATTCTTATTGTGCCATACAGATAAATATGGGTGATGCTTTTAAAGTCTTCCTTTCCAGTCTTTTTTCCCAGGTTTTTGATGATAGGCAGGCAGAGCTGTGAGCATGTATGTGATTTTTTATTTGGGGTTTTTTCCTTAACATTATAAAATAAGCTTTTCCTTGTGGGCTTAAAAACTCTTTACCAACTTCATTTCCCATGTCTGCAGATGTTGACAGGATTAAGTAATCACCAAGGAGGGAGCTTAGAGCTGGACCCATGGCTGAAAGCAGGTGCCCTGGTAGGGGTTTCTCATTCCAAGCATCCCATTTGTTCTAGGTGTAACTGGTGTTGTTTGGGTCAGTCCTTTCTGTCCCAGCACGGCGGAGAGATGGCATTAGGTAAGGGCCATCCACTTGTAGTTCAAACACAATCCCCAGCTAATCTGACCCCTCACACCCACCTCCACCTCAGCTTTGAGAACTGCCGGTCTGAGTTCTCTGCTTGTCTTCACTGTCCTCTGCTCAGTTACGAGAGAAGCAAGCCTATGTGGAGAAGGTAGAAAAGCTCCAGCAGGCCCTGAGCCAGCTGCAGTCTGCATGTGAGAAGCGGGAGCAGATGGAACGGAGACTGCGGACCTGGCTGGAGAGAGAGCTGGATGCGCTGAGGACCCAGCAGGTGAGGCCGGGGGCGACCATTCCTCCAGCACCATGCTGTGGTTTAGGTTGTGCACTGTGCATTGTGGACTCAGAGGGGACAGAGAGCTTCTGTCCCCAGCAGACCAACATCGTGGCCCATGGAGAAAAGGAACCAGGTGGTCCCCTCATTGCTGGGACAAAAGTCCTTAAAAGAGAGAAAGTGCTGACCCCTTGGGGGCTGGGCACAGGGGAATGCAGCTGGGGAGGACATTTGGGTAGGACTTTGAAAGATGAGTTTGTTGGACATTCTGGGGGACAAACGTCAGAGGTAGTGGAGGATTTTGCATAGGGGAGAGAGGTATGAAGCGGCGCATTCGGGTGGCTGGCAGCGGCTAGCTGGGGGAAAACGCATAGCGCTGAGGCATCAGAAGCAGGCTGGTGGAAGGCATCCAGTCAAGTTGAGAGATTGTATTTGTTCCTGTGGCCAGCAGAGAGCCAATGACCGGGAACTTTCTAAGCTGGAGAGGAATATACAGCAGGTCAGAAAAAGAGCCATCTCGTGGCCTCAGGAGGGTCTGGAGGGGAGACTGTGGAAGTCCAGGGGGCCATGCGGAAGGCTCTTGGTGTCCTGGTGGGATTACATGTGGGAGCTAGTAAAAGGGTGAAATGAGTCGGGTGTGGTCATCAGTGAGTTTTCTAGGTAAAGGAGAGGAAGGAGTTCAGGGCTCTCCCTAGGACATAATATTGGCCACAACCTCCTTCCCTTCTTTCTGCCAGTCACAGCTGTCGGTGTAACCTAGCTTCTGATGAGCTTAGAGTCCCACAGCCGAGCTCGGGTCCATGTGTTCCTCAGCGAGGAAAACTCTGCCGCTGGTTTAGACTCCATAATACACTGGCCAAAGACTCCTGGCTCCCGAGAGCGCCTGGGGCTTGTGTGTCAGCAGCCAATGCAGTGGGCAAAGCCCCCTGCACAGCTGCTGACGGGTGTGCTCGAAGTGGGAATCAGGGAAATGCAAGGCAGGGCTCCACGGAATTATCACTGGATAGAACATAGTGGTTGTGGTTGGAATACTTGAAAACACTTGAAAGCATCTGTTCGGGCCAGCTCAGCTCTTTCTCATGGCAGGCACACACATTTTGCTCTGGGTGTGTGTACTTGATGAAGGAAGGAGGTGTTAGTGAGATTGCCCAGAAAATTAAGGAACCTACCTGGCCTCCCGCCATCTCGGCTTAGTTGCGAGCTTGTAGGAAGGATGAGTCTGTCTCTGGACTTCTGAGCCATCTAGCCTATGCTGTGCACCCTGGTATTTAAAGGCCCACCTTTGAGTTTTTCTCGGTTAATGAGAACTTGACCTTCCCATCTACAAGGTAGGCTTCTCTGGTGCCTGCTACCTCGCTGGCATCTGAGGGGTACTCACGAGACTTTGGCCAACAAAAAGAGCACATCTCAATCTTTAGAGCAAAAGGGAATATTCTTTTCCCAGTTAATGTGCCAACCCACATCCTAGAGTCAGATGACTTATCCTTGGATCTCCTCTTTTGAGAGCTGTGAAACCAGACTCAACTCCATTACCCTTGTTGTTATAAGGGATCTCCCGCCACCACAGAAGTGAAATCATACTTAGCATTGTTGGAAGCTTAGAGATGAAGAGAAGAGGAAGGGAAATGAACACATTTAAGAATTCACTGTCTTCTCTTTCTTACAAAGAGCTCAAGATAATTTTTACATCTTACTACCACAGGAGTCCTGTGAGGTAGAAGAGAGAAGAGAGGGGGAACATTCTCAAAGAGGAAGATGAGGCACAGGGCAGTTGAGAGACCAGCCCAAGGTCATTAGCAGATTAGGACATCCATCATTAGTGAAAACATGAAGGACAGGAGATTGAGTCTGTATTGTTCACTGTGGTAATGCTAGCAGTAGGCACGTGGTGAGTAGATACTTGTGGACAAGCTGAGTGGGCAGCAGAAGCTGGCCTGCCTGCCCTCTCAACTTGTTTCTCTGACCAGCATCCTTATCCATTAGACCATGCTCTTTTTGTGTTATTGAATCCTGAAACTTGTGCTTTTATTTGAGTAACTCTTAATGACCTGACTCAGGGGCCCTGTGGAGGGATGCCTTGATCTCATTTGAGGCCGAGAGGATTTTGCAGAAATCAGCCAGCTGACATGACATCACATGGGGGTGACACAGAAGATGACGGGCACAGATGGCAGCCTAGCCAGGCCATGGGGTCTTTTTCTTGGAAACTTCCTAACTTCCTAACAGCAGGGGAGCTTCTCATCTCAATGGACTGGTTCATTTGTCCCCCTGCCTGAGGTCAGCGCTTGGCCAGATGGAGTCAGTGGGTTTCTGTACAGGTTGATGAGGACAGTTACGTGCTTTCTGCTCTATTCTTGCTTAAGTGTTTGGTACTAGACCAGACTCTAGAATAGCTGTAATTAATGCTTTAAAAAATGGAACAGAAACCTACAGGCTAGAGAAAGCCCCTGGGCCCATTTGCTCTGGTCTGTCTGGTAGGATCAGAGTCTGTGAGTACAGCTCATGTGCTGAGCTGTTGTTCCAGTTAATGGATGTGGTTCTGGGTAAAGCATTCAGGTACCCCACACTTTGCACCCAGCTCTGTGTTTACAATTTGTGGTCGCTGGAAAACTTGAGGGCAATGTCCGTTTCAGGACATGGAGTAATGGGGGGAAATCATTCTCTTCTAAAGGCAGAACCTCAAAACATGCACGTCATGCTATTTAGAGGAGATAATAGACCTGTGTTCAAAGGGAAGAAATCCAGAACATCCATATCCTTACTCGTGAGCAGTGCAAATAACACAACTGCTTTATTTCCTATCTTCCAGACCCAGATGGAAAGAAGGGGCTGAAAATGAGCTTGACTTTCACTCACAGGTTTCTGGTAGCACTTTATTTTGGTTAGCCCTTTAAGGTTGATAAAAGCCTTTCTTAGGTAGTAGCTAATTTGCTTCTGGGGCCCTCAGTGGAACAGACAGTCCGTCCTCTGTGAGCTACCACTGAGTAGCTAAGAGGAACTGGACAATTCATTCCACCTCCCAGAAGCTGCGTTGTCTCCCCTCTAACATCAAGATAAGGTGCATGAGGATTCGGGGTGGAGGAATTTGGACGGTGATCATCCTTGGCGGTAGGATCTGGAGGGTCGACATCATCCCCGTAAGAGAGGGAGCGAGAGCATGAGGACAGAGTGGGACTGTGCTGTGGGGTCCGCGCACCCTCTGTACATGGTCTGCCCCATTCCCGCCTCAAGATGCATTATTTATCTTGCTTCTCAGAAACATGGAAATGGCCAGCCACCAGGCATGCCGGAGTATAACGCCCCAGCCCTCATGGAACTCGTGAGGGAGAAGGAGGAGCGCATCCTGGCCCTGGAGGCCGACATGACCAAATGGGAGCAGAAGTACCTGGAGGAGAGTACCATCCGGCACTTCGCCATGAACGCCGCGGCCACTGCAGCGGCTGAGAGGTAAGGTCAGCCCACGGTGCATCTGATGCAGCGGGTGGGGAGCTGCAGGGTCCCCGGGAGGGGTGCTGTGCTCTCTTGCCCACGCATGTGTGTTATGGGCCTGCGGAGATTTCGTCCTTGTTAAACATGGGCCTGACTGGACGATGGGGCCGCCTCCGACCCTCAACCTGGGTCAGGTCCCACCTTCCCCAGGGGCCCAGCAGGAACTGTTAGTAGCCTCATCGTGCAGGCGAAGAAGCGAGGCTCTGTGAGGTGTGCTGGTGGGTCCCCAGTCACACTCGCCAGGAGCTATGGGGCCACATGTTCCCTGGGGTCTGATATGACCCGAAGCCTGGTTTCTTTTGCTTTGAAACTGTTGCTGTTGTCAGTTATTCCCTCTGCTGCTTTGCTTCCTTTCTGTGGACTTCCACACAACCACTTCCTCCCCTTTGAAAATGAGTTTAGGGGTGCCTGGGGTCTCAAGTCGGTTGAGTATCTGCTTTCGGCTCCGGTCATGATCCTGGGGTCCTGGGATCGAGTCCCAGGTCAGGCTCTCTGATCAGTAGGAGTTTGCTTCTCCCTCTGCCCCTCCCCCTGCTCGTGATCTCTCTCTCACAATCTCTCTCTAATAAATAGAATCTTTTAAAAATAAAAATGAGCTCCAAATGCTTGATAATCGACAAAGGAATGCTGGTAAAGCATCCTCTTGTCTGAATGAGGGAGTGCTCTTCCCCAACTGCTGGGGACTACCTGCACATGGTCTTGTCCCTTCCCCGCGCCCCGACTTGAGGGGCCGTGCGTCCCACCGTCAGGGCTCCCGCTGCCTCCCTGCCCCCTGCATTGGCTGTGGGCCCATAGATTCCATGGGCATTTCATTCACAGTTGTTTGTGATTTATCACAGTTTAGGGTCATTTCAAGTGGGGGAGACCCTCAAATCTCAGAGGAATGTCCCCGAAACTGGGCTTACTGGAGGATGTTGTTGAGCCCTTAGGGAGGGTGGGACCCGAGCCAGGTGAGGAGTAAACACAGGATGCAGCTCCATCATGTAGTTGGTGCCATGTTTTAGGGGCCATGTTGTAGGCCTCTTGGGGTGGAGGGCATGGGGGTACTCTGTAAGGTCTCGAGGGCTTTCACCTTCATTACTCAGGCAGAGAGAAGCCCCCAGCAATTGTCCCTCCAGGGGCTCCCCCCAGGAACTTGGAGCAAGAGCAGTGCCAACCCATGTGGGCACAGGTGTGTCCTCTGGGCGCCACAACGCGCTCACACCTGGAGAGACCCTACGGACTCGTGTGGAGAATGACCCCCGGGGGTCAGTTCCTAGTGCTCGGCTGTGAATGTCTGTATGAGGGGAAACAGCCCACAGTAGCCCCTCTGAGGGAGCCCCGGGAGCAGGCACAGACCCTGGAGAGGTGTGTTGCGTGGCGGAGCCCCAGAGTGACGGCGGGAGAGCTGGAGGGAATTGGGGCCTCCAGTTCCTGCCCAGGGTGAGAAGAGTGAAGCCTAGATTTCTACAGAGCTGCGAGGTACTGCTTTTCAGCTTTCTGTTCTCTGAGGCGGTAACTCACCTCTGTCTCGAGGAGGAGCCCAGACGGTCATCCAGTTACTGAAGCCTTTGGCCTTCCTTGCCCTTTTGGGTCTAATGCCCAGCTGTCCGCGATGGCCCTGGGAGTCGCTGGCTCCGTGGGGTTGTTAGTGGAGGGAACACTGCACAGGCAGGCAGGGCCTCCCCACCCCCACCCCTTCAGGCTTCTTCCTCTGCTGCTGACTGTGGGCGTGTGATTACACATAAACCTTCCTGAGTGTCCCTGAGTTCCTTCAAAAAATCACCTGATTCCTGAAACAGAAATGGTAATTCTTGGCTGGTTAGGTCAGAGAACCATTGTAGCCCACCGGCTGAGGACAGGAGAGCCCTGGCAGCAGTGTAAATGTGTTACCTTGGAAACGGACTTGGGGTCCTTTGTGTGTCGTGGCCATCTCCACTCCCCGTGCTTTATGAGATTAAATATGTCTTTGGATCCTGGGCCCCGAGAGGACAAACGGGACTGGGATGTCAGACCAGAAGTCGGGGAATGAAAGGTCTGAGGCGTGAGACACCTGTGGTGGGCACCGGTCAGAGCCCGCGTTAAGCCACTCACCTGTGCTAGGCCCCGCCTTGCTCGTCTTCCTCCAGGCAAGGCACACTGCTCTGTTACCCACAAAGGATGGGAGTCCTGTGGGATTTCCCCAGCCCTGCAGCTCTCCTGTACCCAGTGTGGAGTCTCAGATGCACAGGTAGATCAAGGCCCTTCCACCAATGCGCCTGGCCCCCCCTTCTTTGTTTCCGCATGTGTAAATTGGGCATCTAATAATTCTGTGGGAACTCCCTTCCCCTTCCTGACCACTCCTTCCCCCCATCTGGGGGAAATCCATGAGATGAGGTCAGGGGGTCAGTCTGATCTCCAATTTTAATTTTCAAAGAAAACCTCTGTAATTTTGCACTGCCTTTTTTTTTTTTTTTTTTTTTTTTTGATAGAGAGGGAGAAAGGGGAAATGAAGAATTTTTGAGAAAGGTCAAAATTCTCAGCTCTTGTCTAGATGCTCCTTGGCCATGTATGAACTGGTAAAAATGGCCAGCCATTCGGTTTGTAACTTTATACACACTGTTGCATGCTTCGTGTTTATAAGCAGTGATTTTTAAAGGAATGATTTTTGTCTACCGAACGCTTCCACCATCTTGGTGCCTTTTGGCACCGTTGATCGGAATTTTGAGGGGTTGGGCCTTTTTTATGGTTTTGAACCTTTTTACAGATCCCAATGCAGTGTAGTTAATGTTTTTGAGAGCAGCGTGTGTGATTTTACCTCCTGAGGTGTTTTGATCTAATTCTTCCTGCTATCCTTACGTGGCAGCATAAATATGAATTTTTTTTTAAAGATTTTATTTATTTATTTATTTGATAGAGATCACAAGTAGGTAGAGAGACAGGAGGAAGCAGGCTCCCTGCTGAGCAGAGAGCCTGATGTGGGGCTCAATCCCAAGACCCTGAGATCATGACCTGAGCCGAAGGCAGAGGCTTAACCCTCTGAGCCACGCAGGCGCCCCCCAAATATGAATTTTTTAATTGGTGTCTGGCCTTGCGTGATTTTTCCAAAAGTTAATTGGTTGACAGTGTTTTCTTCAGCCACTGATTTCTGTGGTGGTGATTTTTGGGCACTGTAGGGTAAATTCATGACCTGCAGAATTGGCCTCAGAATTCTGCCTACACAACAATACAGCAAAAACCTCCACCACCTCTTCCAAAGCGTTCTTTTGGCTGTCTGTGTGTTTAAAGCATTTGCTTCTTTTCTATGTTAGTTGGCCTTGTGCTTTATTTTCAGCTGCATTTCACACAAATATACTTGCATGCACCCACTTTGTTGGTTTATTTTATCTTTGTGCCTTTTGCTGAGGCCTTCTTCATAAAGACACGGGAAGTGGGGCTCCTGCCTTCAGCTCAGGTCATGGTCCCAGGGTCCTGCAGTCACACCCCGCATCAGGCTCCCTGCTTAGTGGAGTGTCAGCGTCTCCCTCTGCCCCTCCCCCTGCTCGTGCTCTCTCTCTCTCTCTCTCTCTCTCTCTCAAATGAATAAATAAATTTAAAAAGACACAGGAAGCTCTAGCAGTGCAGCGTGATGGTTCAGGGCATGGACCGAAATATCTGGACTTGAATCTGCCCCACCTTCACTAACTGGGTGTTCTCACAAAGTCACCTCGCCTATTTATTCATCAGTACAATGAGGATAAGGCCAACTACCCAGGTTGCTGTGAGGGCTGTGTGAGAGGCCATGTGTAGCGTGTCTTACTTACCCTGTCTCTGGTGTAAAGGAAAAGCTCATTTGTTGATAGCTGTCATTAGAGTGATAAAAGAAGGAGTTCTCTTTGCTATTCTTGAGTGTTCTAGAAAAACGCTATTAAGATTTTAAATATGATTGCAGCATTGGAATATGAAGTTCAAGAGATGTGAGATCTTTGGCTAGACCATTTATCAATTTGGCGTTCACTGGTCCGAGACACTAGGGCACCTTAGAATTGGAGATACACCTAGATCACTTAGATGGCACCATTCTCTTCTTTTTACCAGTCATCATTAACTAGGAGTGATTAAATTATCAAAAGCAGCAGAGGAGTAGTTAGCTTCAACCAGGCACCTGCTTCCAGCCACCCTGCACCATGTCTGCCACTCCCTCCACTTCAGCTCCTTGACTGGACTTTCCAGGGACAGCTGTGTGTCTCCATCTCTCTGCCCCGCCACTTGGCATGGCTGTCACACAGGGGCTCATGAAGCTGGCCGCGAGCTAGCCTGCAGGCTCAAGGGAAGATTTTGCCTGAGCCTCGCTGTCCGAGAGGCCCAGTGTGTGTTTCCAAGTATTTGCCGAGTCTCCGTTTCACTGTAAAATACTGGAATTGCTGCTAGGTGGGTGAGAAATCGAAATAGAACGTTGACTCTGATTGAGAAAGGATAAGTATGGAGGACAGGCATGAAGACACAAGTACAATGACAACAGCTTCCCTCTGTCATAGGGGGTACAGTAGGGGTCCCACAGGAGAGCAGGGAGTTTTGATCTTTGGATTTCATTTTGTTTCCCCAGACGCTGTCTTCATTCTGTCAAGTCTAGGGGGAGAGCTGGCCAGGATTTCAGAGAGGGAGAGGGGTTGAAGAGATACTGTCTTGTGGGTGCCCTCAGATACCTCCCCAGGAGGATACGCGTCATTGTCTGTGTGTCCTGTGTTCCCAGGGACACCACGATCATCAACCACTCGAGGAATGGCAGCTACGGCGAGAGCTCGCTCGAGGCCCACATCTGGCAGGACGAGGAGGAGGTGGCACAGGCCACCAGGAGGTGTCAGGACATGGAGTACACGTAAGGGACCGCCATGTGCTCATGGCCACGCTCCTCAAGTACCACACAGGGCCCACCAGTCCCTCCCTGCTCTGAACAGCTGATGGGCTCAGCCACATACCCCCAAGTCTGGAAGGGAACCCACGTGCTTTCTGATTCTCATTTTGGGCCATGAGGGGGATGAAAACCTCTTTTCTCAGGAAACCTGTCTGTCTTGTATTTCTCTGTTCTCGGAAAACGGGGGCATTGACCTTTGTGGAAAGCCAACCCTGTGTAAGGCTTCAGAGTGGTTGAGTTTCCTGACTGCCCCTCCGGCCCCCATCCCCAGGGACCCAAGATCCTCTGAGTTGGTCCATGAGTGCACCGTAATTCAGGAGGTCCCTGCCGGGAGGCCGCAGCCATTCTGCGCATATGTCCTTGGGGTCCCAGGAGAGGCCAGAGAAGGTGTGCCCTTCTGATCTGCTACGGAAGTTTTGTTTTGTATAATTTGCAGATTGTAAATGTTTGAGGACTCACGCTGCGCATAACTCTTCCTCTGAATTATAATTCAAGTCCCTGGGGCAGCCCAAGAAAAATGGTTCAGGTTTTTCTCGCCAAATAGCTTCTGTTTATGGCCGTTTGGTTTTGTCTTGTTACATAGCATTAAGAATCTCCATGCCAAAATCATAGAGAAGGATGCCATGATTAAGGTCCTTCAGCAGCGGTCCCGTAAAGACGCCGGGAAGACAGACTCCTCCAGCCTGCGTCCCGCCCGCTCCGTCCCGTCCATTGCTGCGGCCACGGGGACCCACTCCCGCCAGACGTCGCTTACCAGCAGCCAGCTGGCCGAGGAGAAGAAGGAGGAGAAGCCCTGGAAGGGGAGCATAGGTGAGCCCCACACCTCCTTCAGGCCAGGATCGGAAAAGCAAGAGCTACACAGATGTGGAGAGGCGAGCCCACCTGGTCGGAAACCCTGACTGCGAAGAGTGTTTGTTTTTGAACCCGGGTCTGTGGGAGACCCTCCATGACCGTGGAAAGGGTTCTGACCCTTTGGCGGTCCCCAGCTCTGCCATTCATGAGATGCCGAAATGTCAGAGTATCTCCGCGTCTATTGACCCATCTGTGGATGGCGAGGATAATTGGTCACCCTTTAGTTGTGGAAATTAGACGAGATATATGGAAGCAAAGCTAGACTACAAGAGTAGCTACCGGCCCTGGGTTGATTAACGTCACAGTCATTGTCATTATTGCTGAAAGTCGAAGTAACCCTCACGGCAGAAAATGGGAAAATCCCAGAGAGGTCAGGCTCTGGACTTGGCTGCACTTTTGCATCTGTGTCTGGAAAAGCAAGGTCCTGCTTTCTGCCAGGTGGCTGAGCTGAGGGCAAAACGAGAGAATGGGGAGAAAGTGCTTTGGAAGCCATGCTGTCAAGCATAAGGGGTGGTGGGTGGTCGTTTTTGTTGGGTGGTGGTTGCAGAGGTGAGCTCTGCCGATGGGGTCTTCCTCAACCTCAATGGGTTTGCTGGGCACGGGCAGCCCTGCTGAGGGGGCTGCCGGAGCCTGGAGCGGAAGCAGGCAGCGTGCCCGGACACCCGTCTTGCTCTCTCTTCCCTTGAGCTCCAGCGGCTCCCAGGCTCTGGCCCTTCTTTGATGCCTTTCCCTGGGTCAGAGTGTGTTTTGTTTATCTGTGGAGCTGAGAGCCGTCTTCCTCCGCACAGAACCCCAGAGGAGCCTGGCCGCTTTGTGCCAAAGGGAATAAGGGCTTGCAGAGTGGACCAGCCAGTGTTGGGGGATCAAAGGCGCGGCCAGAGTCTCTGGTTGCCGACCCTTCACAGGTCCCTTCAGCAGCCCCTGCCCACCACAGGAATGCATTTCAAAGAGGACATGTGCAGATGGCAGCTGGGGTCATCAGAGACCCTCCCAAGGGCCCGTAGCTCCATCCCCTGGTTAGAGAGCCCGGGGAGTAGTGCTCAGGCCAGTCTGGTACAGGAGTGGGAAGTGTGCTGGGCCATGATGGGTCACTCCCTGCTGCAGGCGGTGTGCGACATCCAGCCAGGCAGGCGAGCCACCGCTGTCTGGGGCTCTCCTCGCTAGCATTTGGCATGTCTGAAGCAGGCCCGGGAGACCGAGGACCCGTCCACAGGAAGGGTTGCTGTGTTCTCTGCTCTCGTGTTCTCCTCATGATTGTGACTGTCCACGCGTCACAAAAAACCAAAGGGCTGAGCAGAGGGACACATTCACAGTTCCCAAATTGTCTCCACTGCCTCTTGCTTCCTGGGCTCCGGAAGGAGGGAGGGGTGACCGTGTGTATGTCCTGGATGGCCTGGGGCTCCCCGGCAGGCTGACTGGCTGGTGACCTCATTCCATCAGAGCATCCTTGTGAGGCCTTGGAGGTTCAACAGGCAGGGTGCAGGGATCCAGGAGCACTGGCTGGACTTGGTATCAGGCACAGACACATCTGAATCCCGTTTCTGTGGCTTCTTAGCTGTGAGAGGTTCATTTCTCTGCATTCTCATTACCTTTGCCATAAAACAAAAGATAAGGACAGGACCTGTGTCAGAGGAGCATTGTAAAGTAGAAAGTGAGCTGGTGTGTGAGGAGCAGGTCGCCGAAGACCCTTGTTCCTCGCAGTGCAGTGCAAGGACCCCCAGATCACCTGGGAGCTCCTTAAAGAAGCGGAGTCCCAGGCCCCACCCACGGAGTCACACGGCACTTGAACAGTGTGTCCAAGAAATGGATACACAGTTACATGTGACGGCCCTGCTTGTGAATGGGCACCTTGAAATCACCCTGGCCAGGATCCTCTCTGGATGGCTGGCTCGTTAAGTGAACAGATACTCGATTGTGCTTACTACCACCTTTTCTGGGGGCTAGTGTTCTGGGATGCTGGCGCTTTCCGGGCAGGCATGCCCTGTGTCACTGTTCAGAAATACAAATGTTGTTTTCCTGGCCAGCACATCCCCTTTCCACCCCAGTGCCTGCCTAGGGCAGCAGGGAGGAGGAGCAGGGCTCAGTGACCCTGTCCAGAAGGCCAGCTGGCTCCCTGCTTCCTGGGGGCGTGGCTCGCCGCTGCAAGGGATCTGCTTTGGGGAATAAAGAGCACGACTTGGTGTTGCCCTGACTGCGAAGAGTATTTGTTTTTGAACCCGGGTCTGTGGGAGACCCTCCATGACCGAGAGTGGGGCAGTCTTCTGGGCTGCTCTCAAGGCCCCTGGGCTCCATGTCTCAGATCCGGGAAGCCTTCCGTGTTTCTTCCGCACACACCTGCTGCTCAAGGCTAGCCCTCCCTGGGCTGTCGGATAGCCTCGTCTCCAGAAAGCCCGGCAGGAATGCCCCCTCCCCTCGGCACGGGCTGTGAGGCCTCTTCTACTACCCTGGGCATGATTTTATCCTAGTGTTCATCATAATTCATCATTACCAGCTTACTTAAGAACTACTCTTCCAAAACAAACAAACAAACAAACAAAAAACCCAGGGAGTTTTAGAGATGGGGCTCTAGGTCTTTCTTTCCTTTCTTTCTTTTTTTTTTTTTTTTTTTTTTAAGTCCCTCCGTGTTTGTCCTCTTATCAGGCTAATGATAAGTGCTTATAAAGGACATGATAAATGAGTCAATGAATGAGGCTGTCCTCAGGCGAGAAGGAAATGAAA
The DNA here is from genome assembly GCF_030435805.1 of Mustela lutreola. NCBI lineage: Eukaryota > Metazoa > Chordata > Mammalia > Carnivora > Mustelidae > Mustela > Mustela lutreola. Next base: position 212,330,195 of record NC_081290.1, on the reverse strand, counting down.
TTTTTGTTTGTTTGTGTTTCTTTCGAGATTGGCATTAACACAGCTATCCTTGTGTCCTCAGGGTTGCTGCTAGGGAAGGACCACCATGAACACGCCTCCCCCGCCCTGGCCAGCAGTGCCCACGCAAAGACGGGCAGCAAGGACAGCAGTACCCAGACCGACAAGAGCACTGAGCTCTTCTGGCCCAGCATGGCCTCCCTGCCCACCCGTGGCCGGCTGAGCGTGACCCCTTCCAACAGCCCCATCCTGAAACACCCGGGGGCCAAAGGGACTGCGGAGAAACCGGGTATGGCTTCTTCCCTCCCTTTACTCTGAGAAAATCCAGAGAACTCTGACCAGAGAGGGAGCCTTTGGTTGGGACTGAGGGGGTAAGGGGGGGAAGGGTGCCAGGAATGCCAATCAGCTCTCACTTCATGGGGTTCTTTTTTTTTTTTTTTAAATGACTATTTATTTGTCAGAGAGAGAGAGCATAAGCAGGGGAGCAGCAGCCAAAGGGAGAGGGAGAAGCAGGCTCCCAGGAGCCTGGTGCGGGACTCAGTCCCAGGACGGACCTGAGCTGAAGGCAGCTGCTTAATGGACTGAGCCACCCAGGCATCCCCATGGGGGTTCTTCATAATTATGCTTACCCTGATGCACTTTATTCTTACGGGAACAAAATATGTATAGACACTTCGGTTTGCCTTTTAAACGAAGGTACCCTTTTAATGGATGCTTTGTAGTCAACGCTTCCCCAGGGGTGTGAGAATTGACCCACTGCGGGGTGTTTGGGAATGAGAAGCCCCCCAGCTTGTGTGGGAACTAGTGCCAGGCACCAGGCACTTCAGAGTTACTGGGTATGCAGATATTGCCTTCGAGGGGTTCGCCCTTCAGGGATCCAGGTTTAGGGGCGCCCTCCCGACTGAGGGGGAAGGCAGACTTGACTGCAGGGCAGGTAGACTTCTGGCACAACCCTCACACCAGCAAGAATGAGGTGCTTTAAAATATTTAGGAGAAGACAGCCTGAGCGCGGTGGGCTTGCCGTGAGTCCAGAGCATCCGGGGAAAGACCAGCTGTGCCTTTGGGTTAATCTGAGTTGTGGTTAGCCCTCCCGAGTTCTTTGGAGGAGGTGGGGCTCTCAGGGGCATAAATTAACCATTTCCTCCAAGGGGCTACTTGAGTTTCAGCCGTGAAAGTAGACACGAAAACACAGCATTGTCATTTTATGAACATTTAATTCTTTTTTTTTCTTTTAAGATTTTATTTATGGGGCACCTGGGTGGCTCAGTCAGTTAAGCATCTCCCTTCGGCTCAGGTCTTGATCCCAGGGTCCAGGGATTAGGCCCCCCATTGGGCTCCCTGCTCAGTGGGGAGCCTGCTTCTCCATCTTCCTCCAGCCCTCCCCCACATGTGCTCTCTCTCTCTCTCTCTTTCTCTGTCAAATAAATAAAATCCTAAAAAATATTTTTAAAATACAGATTATATTTATTGTATCAGAGAGTGAGCTAGTGCATGCACAAGCAGGGGGAGCAGCAGAGGGAGAGGAAGAAGCAGACTTTCCGCTGAGCAGAAAGTCTGATGTGGGACTTGATCCCAGGACCCTGGGATTGTGACCTGAGCTGAAGGCAGATTCTAAACCAACTGAACAGCCCGGGTGTCCCTTGAACGTTTAATTCTTGAGACACACTTTTCCAAGGCAAGGAACACGTGGAAAGGACGTGGCTTGTAGGTGCAGGATTGGATGGTTTTGCAGAGAAGGAGATTGGCTGCGAGGGGCTCTTCACACACTTACCTTCCCCATCACCACCTGGTTCTGTTATTCCTGTCTGAATCCCAGGGCCCATCATTTCGCTCTTCTCCATGGTGGGGTGCGGCCTCCTCTGCTGAGGCTGGTGGTGAGCGCTGGGGTTGGAAGTGGTTCCCTGGGAGAGAGAGCTGGTTGGCCCCATGCTCTTCTGTGGGACGGGCTGCTGATGTCCCCTTCTGTTTGGCAGAGAACCCTCTGGGCCACGGGAAGTCCCCTGACCACAAAGGCCGCGTCAGCAGCTTGCTCCACAAGCCCGAGTTCCCTGACGGGGAGATGATGGAGGTTCTCATCTAACGTCGGTGTCCTGCTCCTTCTTGGAGGGGCTCTTGACAAACGAGGAGGGCGGCCGAGAGGCAGAAGAAAGATTGAGAAAGTCGTGGATGGAAAATCAGGAAGGATGTGAACTGATGAAGATCTTAAATTAGTAAGAACGCTTTTTATAAACGTTTAAAAAGAAAATCAGGAGACCTACATGACTGAAGACGAGCATGCTATGGATTCGCGTCACTTATGGTGGAGGAGAAGACGCATGTAGGCTTGGAAACCGAGACGTCGCAGGAAGTGGGATTCTCACTGTGTAGAAAATGTATCTCTTGGGGAGGGTCTGTGTACACCTGCCCTCTGGCTATAAACACATAAACCTGAACGTGGATCTTCCGTGAAATACCCCCCCCTTCTCCTTGCCTCTTAGCATGTTTATTTTGGGGATCATTATTTTTTTTTAAAGAAGAACCTCCTAGAAATCTCCGAGAGCCTCTCTCGGCATCCTGTCATGTCACCTGTGCCATCGGGGTTTCCTGTGAATGTGTGTGGGGTTGGCAGCGAGAAGCCGTGTCCGCGTGATGGACACTTAGAAGGAGGTTCTCACCCAACTCCCTGCTTGGTTTGGATTTTGAGGAGACGGTGGGGCTTCTTAGATTTTCCGGATTCAGCAGGAAAAACCCGAAGCAGGAAGGGAGCGTTCTGATCTTGGTGCTCAAATTCCCTAACTGCTCTCAGTTTCATCTCTTCCTCTGCTTCATTCTTTCATTTTATTCTTCTTTGCTTTCACTTCCTTTCCTTGTTACTACAACACGGCGGGATTCCTCAGGTCTGGGATTTGTTAGAGCAGAATCGGATTTCTGCTTTGTAGTGACCAGTGGGACAGAGCCGTGTGCTGGAGGCCTGGCCGCCTCCTCCCCCTTGGAGTCACGGGGCTCAGTGCGACGGGGAATGAGGTGAGTGCCGGTGAGGCAGAAGATGCCACGGTCACTGTGACATCCTGCGTTCAGATCGTGGCCCTGGCTCTTCTGTCTCACATCTTGCACAGAGCTCTGTCCTTTTGCCCCGTTGCTCTGTTGGGCTAATGGGACTTTCAGGACTGCCCTCCAGGAAATGAATGACACTTGGGACAGCTTGCATGATTGCCTACAGTCCAAGCCTGTTCACCTCACTCCCCACCCCCTCGCACTCCTCTGTGTGCCGTGGACAACCGCGTAGATCTCCATGTTAGCATGTCAGTGTTTCTGTGCCACGAACTGGCTTTGTGACCTAATGGGCCAGTATATATATAGTCACAGGTTGCGAGGATTCGGTGTGGGGCAAGCTGACTAAAGTAGGACAGAGCATCATGTCAAAGAGCCAGGAGTGAAGGGGGTCAGGGGCCCCTGACGCCTCAGACACTGGCTTTCTTTACGAATCTGAAGGGTGCTAGATCAGGGGAGAGGAGACGCTAGCCAGGCTGGCAGACATTCTTGGGGATACTTTCCTCTCTCCAGGTCAGCTGGACCCTTCTCATCCCAAGCCCTTTCCTAAAGGAAAAAAAGACCTGGGTTGAGACTTTCTCAAGTCCCACCTATGTGGAGCCCTGGACACAACACTCCTCCGGGAATTTTGCTTGGGAGGCTTATTTTAGAGTTGGTCTTGGGGGTGTCAGGAGGGGGAGCTGTAGCCTCCCCAGAGGGAAGTGGTGGAGGGAGGGCTGCAGCGTAAACCAGAGCGGGGAGGAAGACGGCCGTGGCCGTGGCCAGAGCAGGTGTGGCATTACAGTGAGCAGGACTGCCTCTTCCCAAGCCCAGCTCTGTGGGGGTACTGAGCTCTGTATGGTCTCGGCCTCCTCTGCTCCCATCAGGCCCGGGAAGCTGCAGTGGTTCTGGCGGCCAGGCTGCCTGCCTTGTGCTGGGGCTGTGTGAGTGTGGACGGTTGTGGGGATGGGGAGGGAGACCCCAGTCTCTGCTTCCCATCATTTTTTACAGGTGGTGAGGTTTAGGCGATGGGGACGCTTTCTCTTAAGGATGTTTTGACTCCTTAATTAATATCATGAATGGACCAGGAACGAATGCAAGTGTCTAGAGGCAGGAGGGCAAGTCTCCTCGGCCAGGCCCCACGGCCCACACCCGGGCCACCTCAAACATAGGCGGTCTCTCCTAGAAGTGGGTAAAAGTGGGAGCCACAGCCTGGTGTTCCCTAAGCCTTGTCTCTCTGCTGCGGCACACCCTTTGCCTCCAGGCCTGGGGGCTGGCCTTGGTCGCTTCTTCAGCTTTGCTGTGATCCTCAGAACTCTTTTTTTCTTCTGACTTGCTAAGTCTCTCCCGTAAGAAAAGGGATCTCTAGCTTTCAGATGTGTTCTTTTCTGGGAGATTTCCTGCCACGCCAGCCCCCTCCCCCAGCCCCCGATGCTTTTCATGTTCGAAGCTTTCTGGAAGCCTCGTTTGCCCATAGGAGCAAGGGATCACAAACACTGAGCACCTGCTCTGCGTTCTGGGCCCTTTACAATCCTTTATCTCATTTGATTTGCCGAAAAAGAGCTACCAGTTGGTGCTGGCTGTAGGCAAGCAGGGTGGTGAGCATCTTTTCTTGAGTCCTCGAGCCGCCTGGAGAGTAAGGGCTGCTTTAACCTTATTTCACAGACGAGGAAACAGGGGCTCAGGGAGGTTCAGTCCCTCCCCAAAGGCTCACAGCAGTGGCATCTGAACCAAGGGCCTGAGAAGAGGGGAGCTGTGCCCCCATCACAGGCTGGACTGCCACCGACACGGGTCACAGCCATCTTTCATGCCATGTCTCAGCCGGGTTTGGCCCCAGCTGTGATGTGCAGAGCGCACACGCACGCACGTGCACGCACACGCACCCAGCTGCCACACCTCTCGGGAACCTAGGAGGAGGACTTGAGCCCAGAACTCCTAGAACTGCCCATAAACACGAGGTACAGATGGAAGTCTCCGTGTTCCATCATACGCAGGGCCGCAAAATCCACTGAAAAAAAACCCCTGTGCACTGCCCAGAGGCCTGGATGGCAGGATTCTGTGGTGTCTACGGACCCCTCGAGTCCCATCTTGGTGTGAAGGGTAAAGGCTTTGCTTCATGTGAAGACCTGCCGGGGGCACTTGGCTTCCTCCCGGAACGGGTCTCCTGGCAGTTTCCGCGTGTTGACCGGGGTATCATATGGAAGGGATCCGCTGGATTCCGGAAGATCGTCGCAAAGCAGGTGCAGAACCTTGTCTTAGCTGTTTCTTCTCTTGGCTTCTCTGCGGCCTGCCAGAGGCCAGTGGCCAGTGCCCGTGTGCTCTCGGGCCCCTTCTAGGCAGGCCTGCAGGACAGGGCTGCCTCATCCCTCACAGGGCATTGGCTGGAGCGCACAGAGCGGTGGGGCCCTTCTCTCTTCCATCCTGTGGGGCCAGCTCTTAGGAGCACATCCTGGGTTTGACGGCACAGGGCTGGGGTCCGATAACCAGATAACGGCTCCTTATGAATTCTGATCTTGGAACAGAGACCGCAAGGGTCTGTCGCTCAGGGGAGAGGCTGTCACGATGGCTGCTGCAGACGAGCTGGCCATCACTCCCCTTCTCCCCCCTCCCGGGTCGTCCTCAGCCCCCGGTGTTCTTCTGATGCCACAGGCTGATGAGAAGACAAACTGGGTCCCCAGCAGCCTCGAGAGTCGCAGAGACGTCTGGGGAGGCCACGTTCCCAGGAGGCCATGAAGAATGGATCGGGGTTTTAAAAGGTTTCGAGGCAGGGAACTCCACCCATTTTCCAAAACCAAAGTCCTGCTGCAGTCTGCCCTGGAGTTCGGGGAGTGTGCTGTGAGCTGCGGTAAACTTGCCCTCCTGAACAAAGGGTCCCGTGGCCATGCTGAGTGGGAGCCCGTGGGTATCCTTAACCGGTAAGGCCGTCCTGTAGCCAGAGGGCATCCAGCCCGATGCTGGCTTCGCCCGAGGCAGCCCTGGCAGATGCTTTATAAATGTGGCTTTTCTTCTCTTCTTTCTGCTAATTAATCGATGTGTTTAAAATGTCTTCCTCCAATGAGAGGACTGTTTAATCAGCTTGCCGCTGAGGTCTGGCTCCACGGGGAGATGGGTGGAGTCATTAAGAAGCTTCCAGAAGCTGACAGTTGGGAACATGTAAAAGGTCAGCATTTCAGTAAATGGATTTCTTCTGGAACGAAGAAGCAAGTTTTTCTCTCCTCTTTTTAAGTAGGATATCCTTTTCTTGTTTAGTAATGTAATGATTTATAAAGACATGTGTGTATGTCCGTGCATACGTATGAGGCATGACTGCAAGGTTGTGTGTCGGGTTTCCTTGCTTGATATCCGGAATATCCATGTATTTCATCTCACCCCTTAAACGGTGACCCTTTGGGAGACTCTGTGCTGATGGCTGTCCCCAGGAGAAACAGTTTGCCCATGCCTCTGTGAGAATGGCCTCTAGGGCCTGGCCTGGCCTTGATTATCCTTATCAATGAGAAATCTTCCTCCTTTGAGGATGGATCTAAGTTTGGAAATCATCCCAGTTGAACAAATAACAGTGGGTGATGAAGGTCATACCATTTTTACCTTTCAAAAAAGAAAAATCCCAAAAACATTCTTTGGAATCAGTCTTTGGACTCGTAGAGCCTCTCAAAGTGACCCCTTCCAAGGAGGACAATAGGCATCAGTACGTGTAACTTCTAGTGGGTTCGCTTTTGAAAATCTCTTCTCTTGCCATGCCTTGTATGTGTTCGCGCCTCTGCATACACGCGGGTGGGGGCCGTAGTCCTTAGTGGAGCGCTCCGGCAGGAGCTCCGTAAAGCCTTGTAATATTTAAGCGCATGTTCTTATCGTGTACTGCGGTGACCGAGGTGTAGCGTTGTCATAAAAGTGCTTCTTCACAGAATTAAAATACTCTTCTCAATACCGTGAGGTACATTCACTGCATTTTCTCCTATCAGCTCTCAAAGCGCCGATGCTCGGTGGTGTGTGTACGTGTGACTTTGCCTCGGAATCTGGTCGCGTAGAGACACCTGCAAGGATTTATTACAAAACAGAACATAAGCAAGTTTGTCTGCGGTGGTGTTCTTGGAATGGAGGTGTTTTCCCCCTGCTGTGGGCGGGGCCGTGGTGGCACCTCCCCCACGGGGCGCGTATGGGATCGCTGCGAGCGCCTGGGAACCCAGGGCAGGCGCAGGCAGGGACCTCAGCCACCTCTCGGACAGCCCTCGGGCGCCCGTGCTCCCTGCCCGCACTGTGTCGTCGCCGTGATTGGGGGCAGCGTGCTGTGTTCCCGCTCGTGGACTCTGGCATGACCTTTCGGCATCTTCGTCCCACGGAAGGGTGTCTGCAGAGCTGCACGGCCACGTGGGTCTCTGTGCCGAGTTGGGGGGGGGGTGATGTCCAAGAACGCAGAGTGCCCCCCACGGCCAATGTGGTTTCTGTTGGTCAGCCAAAGATTTTCCTATTCTTTGCTGCTTAAACCTGTGCCTTAATATTGTATATAATAAAGGGATAAAATGGCTCTTCTCTCATGCTTGCTCCTTTCTTTCCCCCAAAACGTACATGCTTGTTGAGTTTAATGTCCTCTCGTGGCTTGGAAGCAGCCTCGCTCGCTGTTCTGCTTCTAGAGGCATCCAGTGTCCCCCACCCCCTCCCCAGGCCTCCTGCTTCCACCAACACCCGGTCTTGATTCTCAGAAGGAAATGAGTCATCCAGACCCCTGGAGCTTGCCGCCCGCCCACTCCCAGCTCCTGCAGACTGATGAGGAAAGGGTAGATGCAGGGAGGCTGGACCCCGGAGAGGGTGCTACTTCGATTGCATCAGAGCGTCCTCTGCTTCGGTTCCGGCTTCAGGAACCTGCCAGGGGCCACTGTGCTTCAGGGGAATCAACCCAGAGCTGAGACTCGGCTGGAGTCAGATGTGTCTCTGAGCCCCACGGTGGACATGGGAGTTGGGTCTGCCTTCTTGGGGTTTTGGGGTCGCAGGAAGAGTGAGGGCTGTCGGGGAAAGGAGGCATGTGACGGGCTGGTGACACTGAGGGGGGCATCCACTGTGGAAGCAGGAGCACGGGATAAATGCTGCGAGAGTTCCCACCAGAAGCCCCCTCCCAAGAAGAGCATGAGCTGGGGAGGGGGAGATGCCCGGCACATCCTCTGCTCATGCCTCTCAAAGGGGTGCCTCGCTTCACTCCCACCCCTGGTGAACATGGGAGCGACAGGGGTAACAGTGACTTTTAAGATTCCTAGACTCAACATAATCAGGATTTAGGTCAGTGGTGGTGGAAGAAAGAGCTTTCTATCGCCACACGATGTTACTGTTGGATTGTTTCTGTCCCTCTTAGGGAGCATGGCCATGTGCTCCTGGGAGGCAGACATCCAACCCCGTGTCCAGGTGGCCTGAGCTCTCTTGACCAGCCTGTCACCCCCTAACTCTTTCTTCCCTTACGGTGTCCGGACAAGGCCCTCCCCACCCGGTGTGGAGTTTCGTCCAGGGATGACTTCCCAGGGTCTCAATGTGCAAACAGAATGTAAGGCTCACAGACTGTGTTGTCGGGTAGTTTGGAGTAAAAGAACGGGAATCCTTGTAGCCCCATTGGGAAGTAAGAGCACATAACTTCGAGTCCTGATTGCTCTCCCCGCTCCGACTGCGTGAGGGACAGTGGACTGAACATTCGCCGAGCTGGCTTTTGACTGGACATCGTGGCCTCTGCAACCTCCAGGGTTCTTGTGACCCGAAGTCTTCACCTGAGTCTCAGATGAGGAAACAGGCCGGCTTGTCCCTACTCCCTCGGTTCTCTCCATGTACCGTCCTATGGCCTCCAAATTTCTGGAGTTTTAATTTTTAATGGTTTGCTTGCTTATATTTGTTTTTAATAGTTCTGGAGAAAATTGGTAGGCAAATGGCTTATTAAGAAAAGACATTTTTGAGGCTTTTTTTTTTTAATGTGGTATTTCCAGCAGAAGGCCTGTGCTGGACATAGAGGCTGGACCAAAGCCTCTGGTCTGTTTGAGACACAGACTGCAGCTAGAGCGACGTGACCCTGTTCACACAGAGTGTGCCCACCAGCCACTCAAGGGTGGGGGAGGGGGACTGAGGTATACGCTCTCACAGGGCCCGCTCTGGGGCCAGGGCCCCGTCTTGTTTTTCCTCAGCCATGTCCCGAGACCTCAGAATTCATGGTCCAGAAATGCTGAGTATAAACAGAAGGGCCTCGGTTTTCTATTCAAACAGACTCCTTGATTGTACCTGATGACCTCCATGTGTGGCTTCCCAGTTCCCTGAAACATGGCCCAGCCACACCCTGGGGCTTTCTCTGCCACAGTCACTGCCCTGCTGGCGGCCCCAACCATCTGTCCCCTCCGCTAGGAGCCAAAGTCACCCTGGGTTCCTCCCTACCCCCCTCCTTTGGTCAGTCATTCACCTGTCCTGTCCACTCACCTTGCATCTTGTTTCCACACTTTGTGTCTCCATCATCACAGATTTTGTGTGAGACCTCGTCTCTCACTCAGCCAGTTGCAGTCACCTTCTGCCTCGCATCTCACCCACTCCGTCCTTGACCTGGATGCCAGAGAAACAAGAGTAATAAATTAGGACATTGAATTCTTCCAGTCACTCTCAGGCTAGCACCCTTAGCTCATCCCCATGCTACTGTAGGAGAACCCAAGAGACAGGCAAGTCAAGTCTCTTACCCCACATTCTAGAGCTTGTGAGTGGTAGGACAGGGATCCAAAGCCCTGCAGACTGGCTCAAAGACTCTGGGCCACACGGTTCCCTTCCAACCTCCTAAAGCTTGTCGGATCACATCACCCTTCAACGGAAACAACAACAACATTATTCCCCAATATGACCCCCGGGATAAAGTTGAAGCTGCTAATAGGTCATTCACACCCTACACCATGACTTTGACCTGCTCCTGGGGCTGGTATCTCTCCAGTTCCCCTTCTACCCTGGCCTCCAGTTACTCCAGAATCACCACTATGGCCCAAATCTGCTCTCTGCATTTCTGTACTGGCCCCTGCCCCCGCCCCCCGCCAGTCCTTTGCCCCCGGAGTATCTTCTTGTCTGTCCAAATCTCGTTCCCTCTTTAAGGTGAGGCTCAAATGATGTTTTCCTTCAGGGAGGTGTTCCAGATTGCCAGGGTCTAAAATAATCATCCCTCCAGAAGACATGAACAGATACTTCTCCAATGGAGACATACAAATGGCTAACAGACACATGAAAAAATGTTCATCATCATTAGCCATCAGGGAAATTCAAATCAGAACCACACTGAGATATCACCTTACACCAGTTAGAATTTCAAAGTTTAACAAGACAGTAAACAACAAGTGTTGGAGAGGATGTGCAAAAAGGGGGAAGCCTCTCACACTATTGGTGGGAATGCAAGTTGGTACAGCCACTTTGGAAAACAGTGTGAAGATTCCTTAAGAAATTAAAAACAGAGCTACCCTATGACCCTGCAGTTGCACTACTGGGTATTTACCCCAAAGATATAGATGTAGTGAAAAGAAGGACCATCTGTACCCCAATGTTCATAGCAGCAATGGCCACAGTTACCAAACTGTGGAAAAAACCAAGATGTCCTTCAATGGATGAATGGTTAAAGAAAATATTGTCCATATACACTATGGAGTATTATGCCTCCATCAGAATGGATGAATACCCAACTTTTATATCAACATGGACAGGACTGGAGGAGATTATGCTGAGTGAAATAAGTCAAGCAGAGAGTCAATTATCATATGGTTTCACTTATTTGTGGAGCATAACAAATATCATGGAGGAGATGGGGAGATGGAGAAGAGAAGTGAGTTGGGGAAATCAGAGGGGGAGATGAACCATGAGAGACTGTGGACTCTGAGAAACAAACTGAGGGTTTTGTAGGGGAGGGGGGTGGGGAATGGGGGTTGGGTGAGCCTGGTGGTGGGAATTATGGAGGGCATGTATTACATGGAGAACTGGGTATTATACATAAACAGTGAATCTTGGAACATGGCATCAAAAACTAATGATGGGGGCACCAGGGTGGCTCAGTGGGTTGGGCCTCTGCCTTCAGCTCAGGTCATGATTTCAGGGTCCTGGGATTGAGCCCCACATCGGGCTCTCTGCTCAGCAGGGAGCCTGCTTCCCTCCCTCTCTCTGTGCCTGCCTCTCTGCCTCCTCGTGATCTCTCTCTCTGTGTCAAATAAATAATAAATAAGATCTTAAAAAAAAAAAAAACAACTAATGATGTATGGTAACTAACATAACACAATAAATAAAAAATAAAACATAAAATCTTCCAAAAAATAAAAAATAAAATAAAATAATCACCCTTCTTCAATTATTAGCTGAGTCATCTTAGGAAAGTTGCTGATGTTCTCCAAACTTAGCAGGTACTATATCTGTTTCTTCACTAATGTGAATCAGGGTCCTAGCATGCATCATGGCACATTGTAGGTGCTCGAGTAATTGCTGACTGAATGAGTCAACCCTATGGATTTAAGAAGAGAAGAGATGGAATGTGCCTGCACACAGGGGGCCCTCCACAGATGAGTGCACCAAGCATCGTGGCCTCCAGTCTGGCCCTGGCCTCCGGTGGCGTGGCCGTCTGTCAGCTCCTCCATCTGGAATCCAGAAGATGCTCATTAAAATTTGAGCCAAATGTGAGTTATCCCAGGCTGCTTACTACATGTGTTCAGTGACTGTCCTCAGGGAAACTGAAAGAAGAAACTTAAGTGAAAGCTTACTTAAAAATTACGCAAGTAACGCACAGTTGTTATGAAAACAGGTCATGTAGAAGAGTACAAAACAGAAGTCCCTCCCCCTCCAAACCCCACGAGCTCCCATTACCTCATACAGCCACAGGGAGGGGGTTATAGATCGGTGTGAATATTAAGATCGTACTATTTCATCCCACTTGCTTTTCTCGCTCAACAAGAGATCATAGGCAGATTTCTCTGCCAACATAGATAGATCTTTCTTATCTCTGGTGGCTGCATCTTTGTATGGAAGGGGGGGATTTGTTGAAATCTGGGGTGTGCTCCTTTGCTAACACCCAGCTTCCCCACAGCACTCCCCCAGCAGTCAAGGGAATGCTGAGTGCAGGGGGACACGAAGGAGAGGTTTAGATTTTCTTCTAAGAAAGAGGCCAAAACTTGCACTGTACGTCAGGCTTGCCCAAGGGCTGTCTCTGATTGCCCCCAGTGCATCGAAGCCTTTCCACTTGCCTGTCCAAGCCCAAATTGGTGATTAATATCATGGTGACTTTGGAATGGCAAGGACTTGATCGTGCCATGGCCCCAGCTGAGGGCTCAGGCCCCAGCCTGGCTTGGCCAGCCCTGTTTTCTATCCAGAAATCCTCGGACTCTGACTGAGGGGCTGATTTTCCGTCCAACGTTCTACCTTCTGACCTGGAGAAGAACACATTTTCCTGGCACAATCAACTGAGAGCGAGCCCCAGGATGACTTTGTTCGGTGACGTTGATGGCCTCGATCCCTCCCTCGTCCTTGGCACTTCCTTTTGCAGAGTGTCGAGCAGATTTTTACAAATATTTAGCTTTAGGACAGCCTGTAAACAGAACACCCATTCATGACTCACTTGTCAGTTGACTAAGGAAAATTTGTGACGTACCCGACGCATTTCAGATCCTGGGACACCAGAGGGTACAGATTGCTCTGGAGATGAAGGCCCTGAGGGAACGGGCCACCTATTGTGTGCCAAGCACTTTACAGGCTTCTCTGTGCTCCTATTCAGGAAAGCAGGGTCAGGCAGATTAGGGCAAGCGACCAAATGACCCACGGTCCACACTGGACCCACGTAAGTGCCCGCATGGCTCTGAACTGAGGTTTGGGCGATGAATAGTCACCGTTCTCTCACAAAATCATGCAGCCCTCCTGTTTAGGCCAAAGAGCAGAAGAAAAGTACAGGAAACAATGGGCTCCTGGTCCATCCGTGTCAGGGCGTGGACACCAGGGTCCCTGGACAAACATATCAAGACCCCGCCATCCTCAGCTTTTGGAAAGATTTTGGCCGGAGTCCCCAGCCCCAACGTAGGAGGAGACAAGTCACTACCAAAGTTGGTATAAGGTAGTCTCACAGTTGGGACACTTTGAGAGCCCAGACCAAGTTGTGTCCCCTCATGCGAGCTCTGAGAGCCACGCCACCACCAGCAGGGGCCACCTGCCATCCTGTCCCACTGAGCGCCCCCTAGAGGGGCCCCACGAGAGCCAGCGCTGGTCTCTGCCCCCCTTCTCTCCCATCTGCTTATCTTCTCCATCTAATGTTCCTTGAAAGGGAGGTCATCAGAGGCGGTAACCATAAGTAGCTTTATTTATTTTTTTTAAAGTTGCTTTATTTAGATGTCAACAGTTTATATCCTGACCAATCAAACCCCTCTTGCCCATTTCTGCGCTCTGTCACACACTGTCCCTCAGCATCCGTGGACTCAGACTCGGGCATGTATGACAGCTTGCCAAGCGTGTGCAACTGACGTCTGTCAGTAACAGGCAAGAAACTCACAGAAATGCAAAGCCAGCAACGTCTCAAGCCCTCGGTGCCTCTCAGTGGGGACCAGCCTCAGTGTGCTAGAGGGGAAGATGTCAGGGCTTCTGGAAATGACTGAACTGCCACCACACACCCCCCCCCCCACGTCTGTTTTCTGTACAGTGATTCTGGGCATTTGGCAAGTGGCGATAAACGTCAAGTTTCTAGGGAGTAGCATCCTGCCCCCGTGTAGAACGCCTTCCTTCTAAAGAGCATGGGTGTGTCTTTTATGCCGGCAACACAGCCTAGGAACAGCCATCACATCACGATTCCTTTCTACACAGCTGGGAGAAACCAGGCAGAAAACAGGGGGCACTTTCCCAAGGTCGCAGGGAAATGCCAACAGAGTCAGCTTAGAGCCAGCCTTCCCCGAAGCCCTCTGTAGCTCGTTGGGCAGAGCGGGCCCTCTGTGCCAGTGCCATCTGGGGATCGGGTCCTTTCAGAGCTCCACAGCCTGCCCTGCCTGGGTATCAGGAAACTGAGAAGCCATGGGCTTGGTGTGGGTCTGTCCGGCAGTCAGCTGAGCAGAGCTTCGTGTCTGACTTGTGCATCTAAGGAGCCAAGAGATCTCAAAAAGCCGTCCCTCCAGACTCCGGGGCTGGCCTTTTTCCCAGGGGCAGAGCCGGTACCATGAGATCACAGTGGGATATGGGGACTCTTCTGCCAGCCTCCAAACCCGTGACCTTACAGCAGGGCTGACAGGAGAATGGCCATGGCTGCGAGACGGCAGATGGCAATGGGCAAGGGGACCTTTCCCCAGGGATAACGGAGCCGGTGGCAAATTCGTGTCCCTTCTGTGTCAGAGACCCGGGGTTGGAGAAACGCCCCCACCCCCACAACAGTGTGGTAGAGCCCATACTCGTTCTTGGTATGTGAAGCCCGTCCACAGCATCACAATTAACTCGCGATGCAAACAACTCACACTGAGCAACACGCTTGACTATGACACCCAAACACACACCCGCTCGGCTCACTCTTACCGCACTCAATGAAGTCGGCAAAGACGATTAAAACGTCAGTTGCACACGTTTGGTGCCCACTGGTGGCACCCCTGGCTCACAGTGTGGGTGAGGACACTGGGAGGGACCACAGCACAGTGCCAACCCCATGGGTCCTACGGGTTGTTCTGGGGTCAAAGGAGAAGGAAATAGGAGAGCAGATGAGTTGTGAGTTGAACGTGCAAGGCTGAGGGAAGGGGATGGGACTGAGGCACGGAGGCCGGGCGTGCTGGGCCACAGGGCTCTGCTCAGTTGGCGGCAGGCGGAGTTGAGGCTGGGCGGTCTTCTTAGTCCCTGAGCTGCTACGCCCAGGACTGGGGCCTCTGTCCGATGACCACAGGATGCTGGGAGCCAGCAAGGTATGCTTAGGCAGGAATGTGACCCAGTCAGTGCTGTTTTACAGATAGAGAACTAGGGCTGCCGAGTCCGCACTAGTGAAAGGGACAGAATGAACGATCCTGGGTGTTTTAGTCTCTATGGCCCTAACAGTTACCCCAAAACTTAGCAGCATAGTATCACCATTTATTGGGCTCAAACTGCAATTTGGGCAGGACTTGGTGGGGGCAGGTCATCTCTGCTTGGCTCAGTTGGGGCTCAAAGGCGGGGTGACAACAGTGGGGAGTCCTGAGGTGTCTCCCTTTTTTGTGGTGTCTCCAGTGGGCAGCGGCAGGGTTTCTGGACCTCGGACGCAGCGGCCCAGGGTGTCAAAGGTGCATGGTGGCTGGGTAGTGAGCAGGCAGAGGACGGATTGCCGTCTGACCCGGGCTCCGGAGTCACCGAGAGTGTCTTCCGCCTCAGCTGTTCATCCCGGCAGTTCCAGGGACCTGCTGGGGTTCAAGAAGGAAGGGCACGGAAGGGCAGCTTTCCTCCCTTCCAGTGGAAATGGCAGGTTCTAGAAGAGCGTGGGGGTCAGCAGTCTTGCTATCGTGTGATCACTTCGAGGATAAAGTCTGCCACCCAAAGTTTTGAATACACATTCTCATTGTATTTTCCCCTCTACGTGAGGGGTGGGGGTTCGCCTGCCCACGTTATATACAGGAAATCACAGGAGGCTTGGAGAGGTTAAGTGGTCTGCCTAAAACCACACACCAGGAAGCAATGGGGTTGGATTCCACCTGCAAGGCCGATGGCCCCAGGCACCGTCCCTCTCCCTGCTCCTGCCTCCCCTATGGAAAGCAGGGACAAATTCAAAGGTCATTGTTCATTGACAACATTCAGAATGTTGTCACCATGAAAAAGACACAACGATTCCTGAGCTGAACAGGAGGCTGAATCAACAGATCTTGAAGACCAGCGGGATTCTTGCTGTGTCTGCGTCATAGGTGACATGTGACAAGCATTTCCGGTGGTCACAGCAAATAAATAGCAGGGACTCAGAGCTCACAGGTGCCTCTTGTCAAGCACTAGGCTCTGTGCGAAGCACTTTGTGTGCACTATCCCATTTCACTTCACAATAACCTTGGGGGACAGGTTACTATTATTATTATTTACTATGATTTTATTATTTTATAATAATCTTATAATTTTATAAAATTTTATATATTTTATATAAATTTTATAATTTATATTTTTAATTATTATTATAATTACTATTATTATTGTTGTCAGGCTTCAAGGATGAAATAATGTTGCAGAGGGGATGTCACCTCCCTGCCATGCATCCGTTCCCTCTCCACCATGATAACTGGAATCAAGGAATCGAAGTCCCCTGCTCTCAGGGGGCAGCACCAGCCCCCTCGAGTCAGACTGGCCGAACTGGGAGGCAGCCCCACTATTTACTAGCTATGTGGGCTTGAGCCCGTCACTGAAGCCTGCAGTGCCTCAGTGGCCCCATCTGTAACATGAGCTCCTTACGCAGGAGTATTAAGACAAGCCCGGACAGTTTCACGGAGGCAGCCCCACTACTTATTAGCTATGTGGGCTTGAGCCCGTCACTGAAGCCTACAGTGCCTCAGTGGCCCCATCTGTAACATGAGCTCCTTACGCAGGAGTGTTAAGACAAGCCCGGACAGTTTCATGGCAGACCTCAGTGCAGAAGGAGCACTGGATGGGCGGCTGTAGCTACTGTTAGTAGCAGGACGCTGGGGCCCGCAGCCCGGGGCCCGCAGCCCTGGGGGGTTGACTCTGGCATCTGACCTTCTCACGGTCTGGGGGTCGGCATTGTTCTCTGCAGATGCCAGGAAGCAGCTTGTTTATACTCGCCTTGGGACAGGGTAGAGGTGGGTTAATCTGTCCAGCCACTGCAAGGGATAAATGAAAAATGAAATGGGGAGTGAGGTAAGGGTGCGCAGGGAGGAATTTGCAGACACTGTGCAGCTTTATGGACAATGGCCCCAAACCCAGGAGTGCCATCAATGCCCTGAGTCAGAGCCCACACAGCAGGGTCCCAGGGAGGCTGGGAGCCTCTGGATTTAAGTTGGCAAAACCCTTCTCTGGCAGTGGAGCTGGGCTCTTGGCGGGGGGCAGAAGGGGGGCTGCCAGTATCACGGAGCAGGGCCTGAGAGAGAATGGAGAAGGATGGGCCCTTGGGGGCGTCCCAGATGGGTACCTGCTCGTGGTCCCCCATCCAGGCGCCTTCCTGTCCTTCTGGTGATTTGGTGATTTGGCTATGTGAGCCAAAACATCCGTCCCTCTGTCCAGCCTGGTAAGCTGGCCTGGTCACCAGAGTAACGGGTCAGTCAGAGTCCTGAGTGATGTACGCCCCAGAGGGCTCCTGGCCCAGCCTAGGCAGCTTGCCGCCCATACCCCACAATGAGGATGGTTAGAAAACACGATCAAGGCCTTGCCCCGAAGGCTTCCGGAGGGCCTTCCTTCCAAACCCTTCAAAACCAGAGGACTGTGTGTCGTCACTGTGGACCTCCATCGCTTAAGATCTGAGGGGCGACATTCAGTGGTTCCAAGCGTGGGAATGCCCAGCCTCTCGTTCTGTGTTATCAGTCCACCAGCTTTCTTGGAGGGAACTTTGGTTTTGTTTTTGTTCCTTTCCTTTTTGAAAAGGAAATAATCACCATGAAAGGTTACAGGTATGCCTGGCTTCCTCATGGAAGCCCTCCCAGAGTCCCAGGACAAGGACCCATCTCTTCATTCCCACCCCGCATCTCAAGTGGGAGTTCTGCAGGACTTCCGTCTACACGCAGCTCACAAGGAGCAGGTCAGTTTCATGCTCTGAAAATCTTTGTCAATCCCTTTTCTCTCCTCCTTTGAATGTCACCAGCATCACTCAGGAGATCTGAAGGTGGGTTTTGTGTGTGTGTGTGTGTGTGTCTTTCTGACATTTCCTGGTCATGTTGTTCTTTATCTTCTTTCCCACGAGGATTCCAGGGGGCTAACAGCAAGGCACACACACACACACAGAATGGTTAATAAAAGAAAAACAGGAGACTTCTGTTATTTGTGCCTTCAATTCCCTACCTCCGTCTGCTCGTCAATAACGCTGAAGATCCGTGACAGGAGAATTTTCAAATCCCTTGAAATTCAAGGCATGCGGCCTCAGCCCCTTCCCTGAGAGGCAGAAGAGGCTGTTCACTGCTGATCAGCAGAGCTTGTATCTCTCCCTGCCCCCTCCCCAAAGCCAAGCTACCCTCTAGGACATGGAGCAGAGGCGTGGTCAGGGTTGCCGGGCCTCACAGCCAAACTCACCTGCCCACCTGCCTCAGAAAAGCACCGTCCAAGGTGTACTGGTGCCAGATAGGACTTTCGTGTTCGGGCAGACATATGGATGAATTTTAATGTGTTCTCCTCCCCTTCCCTGCCCTGGATGTGTTTGAGAGCTAGAGGCAGCTTCAAAAATAAAAACAATATTTAAATGATAAATCCCCAAGCCCTTCCTCCCAAACAGAATTCTCCCAAGGCCCCTGCTGGGTTTGGGATGTCCCCCAAATTCCAAAGTGATAAGCTAGCCCAGTATTGTTTAGTGGACACTAGACACAGGACAGTCCAGGGTCAGAGACAGAGAACTTTGTCCTTCCTGGCACAGAAAGCCATGTGAGCTTCACATCAGCATTAGTTTTGCATGTCTCCTACATCGATGCTGCCCTCGAAGGGGGTTTACATCAAAACTGAGGGGATGCCTGGGTGGCTCAGTGGGTTAAAGCCTCTGCCTTCGGCTCAGGTCATGATCCCAGGGTCCTGGGATCAAACCCCGCATCGGGCTCTCTGCTCCGCAGAGAGCTTGCTTCCTCCTCTCTCTCTGCCTGCCTCTCTGCCTACTTGTGATCTCTGTCTGTCAAATAAATAAAAATTAAAAGAAAAAATCTTCACAAAAACAAAAACAAAAACAAAAAAACAAACCCAAAACTGAGGCCCACTAAGCTCTTACAGAGAACGGTATGTATGCCTATTCTCTCTCCAGGGGGAGGCATTATCTCGTCCCTCTAGGGTGATTGCTTGTTTGCTGCAAATGGTCTAGGCAAAGAGCACTCAGGACCTGGCATTTTTGGCATACTTAATAGGACCAGGCAGGGGCGCTTGGCACCCAGGATGGCTCATCTCTCTCAACACCTTTCCTCATTCTGATCAGGGTTGGGATGCCCGGATGGGCCTTGGTGGAATGAGTTGGGCTGCCGCCAGGACTGCAGAGGCGTTCTCAGCTCTAGGCCGATGACTTCCACATTCCCAGCTGCCTCTCTGGATCCACATCCCTGACTGCTGACCTGACATCCCCTAGCAATAATGCTGGCTGACCCCTGCGGAGCCCCGAAGGTACCTGGCCTTATTCCACACCTCCCTCGTGCATTATATCATTTCATGTTTATCACAATCTCTGGAAAAGTG
This sequence comes from Mustela lutreola, assembly GCF_030435805.1. Classification (NCBI taxonomy): domain Eukaryota; kingdom Metazoa; phylum Chordata; class Mammalia; order Carnivora; family Mustelidae; genus Mustela; species Mustela lutreola. The sequence goes on along the minus strand of NC_081290.1, from coordinate 212,310,893 downwards.
CAGCCCTCCTTACCCACCATCTGCCCAGGAGGAAACTGAGACTCAGCCGGCTGGTAAGCAGTGGAGCCCAGATGTGATCTACAGGCTCCAGAATCCATGGTCCTTGTTAACCCACTGGTAGTTCTGCTCCTTTCTTAGTCAATAGAGGATTCTTTTTTTTCCATTATTAGTATTATTAGCAAATTCTTCTTCACTAAAAGACATCTTCCTCTGACATCCTGTCTCTATCCCTATCCAAAGTCCTGGCCAGGATTCAGAAAGTTCTCAGTAGACTTTGGAATTAGCCTGAGCAAAAGGGCATGAGCAGATGTGTCTGGGTGGCTCAGTCAGTTAAGCATCTGCCTTCAGCTCAGGTCATGATCCCAGGGTCCTGGGATTGAGTCCTGCATCAGGCTCCCTACTCAGCAGGGAGTCTGCTTCCCCTCTCCCTCTGCCCCCTGACCCTTCCCTTGCTTGTGCTCTCCCTCTGCCCCCTGACCCTTCCCTTGCTTGTGCTCTCTTTCTCTCTCTGTCAAATAAATAAATAAAGTCTTTTAAAAAAAAATGGTGCATAAGGAGTCCAGTTGAGCAGTGGCAGCCCTCAAGGCGATCTTCTGAGTTTCTGAAACAGCCCATTGGCTCCGCTTCTGTGTAGATAGAGGTGTGACTAAAGTCATGCTAGGGCTGCTGAGGGCTCAGATGGTACACTTTATGAATTAGAAAAAAGGGTACCTTCACTCAAGACACGTGATTGTCATTTTCCGGAAAATTATGACTATACATATACATATCTAGGGAGACATCTAAGTCCATGTCCCTTCCCGCAGTTGAATAGTGCATAACCTGTGCAACCGTACGGCTCAGGCTGAGTCACACAGACCTGGATCTATACCGAGTCTATGATTTATTAGCTGAGCAATCTTGAGAAGCTCTGCAAAGCTCCATTTCCAACAGAATGGAGGCAGTGTTGTCTCCCTGTTCAGACTGCTCATAGGTTCGAACAGAGAAATAGGAAAGAGCTCTCGCTCCCAGGGGGAAGGCTTTTCTTCTTGGGATAAGATGGATATATTAAAAATCAGAGACTGGGACCTTGTCCTGGAAGGACATGCTTCACCCAGCCACAGGTGGGATAATGGGAATCCTTTTAAGTTCGCTGTGTTGTTCTTTTCCCAGTGAGGGAGAGGTGGACTAGTACTGAGGCTTGTCTTCAGTTCCCTCTGCTCCTCCCTTTCCAATGACCTATTGCTCGCATGAATCTTACCCCTCTCCCACCCCGCTCCTCGTCCCACCACCTGCCTAGTCCTTCCTCCTCTCTTCCCATCAGAGAATGATTGGTAAGCCGTAATGATACTTTGGAAATTTGCCTCTAAATTACTACGTCAAAATATGGAAACTAGTCAGTGCCTTCGGACCTCAGGGGAAGATATTTTGGAAAGATATTCTGCCTGCACATGACATGGAAATGTCACCAAGAAGTTGGCCATCTGTTCCACCTTTGAAAAGCACATAACTGAAGGAACTGACCTTGTGACAGGGCTGGCTGCCCTGACAGCTGCGCCCTCTAGCGGCCCACCCTGGGGATGACCACCATTCTCTCCAGGATCCAGGCTTGGAAATTCGGTGAGCTAATGCTTGCTCCTGGCACCTGCCCAAACTTTCATACAGTCAGAGCAGCCAGGGATATATTATTTAGGCCTTGCTGTCATCCTCTGATGTCTGGAGGGCAAAATGGAGGTGAACATGGTAATACCTCTTCCAGAGGCCCTGAAGTCCATTCAAGACTTTATTGGTCACTCACTATGAATTTTCCCTGGGGCTGTGCAGAGAGCATTATGTGATGAGAAGGGAACCAATATTTATAGTGCACTTTACACGCATTACTAATTGATTTAAACCTCTCAGTCCTGTGTGTTAGGTAAGAAACCACCCTCCATTTGCAGATGAGAGAATGAGGCAAGGCTAGAGCCCTCCGGTCAATTGCCCAAGGGTGCGTGGCCAGGAATAACCACCCTGGGATGGTTATTCCCATAACCATCGTGATGCGAGAGCCCAGGCTGCCTTGCACTGCACCCTGCCAGCTCTCTGCTGCTCTCGCCCAAATGCCCTAACTCCCAGAAGATGTAAACAATATTGCGATTTATAGGGTGTATGTATTTGGTCCCTCAGATGATCCAAATACATTTCTCATACAGTTTGGTCCTCCTCCACTGTTCCTGGCTCACAGCTTCCCAAATCTTTGGAATTAACCAAGTAATAAGAGCAATGGAAGGATCTTTGGTTTTGACATTTAATCTCTTGTCCTCGGTTCCTGAAAACAGAGTCATAAAGATAAAATGGGTGTCAGGGCGCCTGGGTGGCTCAGTCGGTTAAGCCTCTGCCTTCGGCTCAGGTCATGATCTCCGGGTCCTGGGGTCGAGCCCTGCATCAGGATCCCTGCTCAGTGGGGAGTCTTCTTTTTCCTCTCCCTCTGCTCCTTGCCCCTCCTTGTACACTCTCTTGCTCATCCTAAAAAGAAAAAAAAAAAAAGTTAAAGGGTTCTTGTTATTCCTAACAAGCTCCTTTTCACCACAACTGGGTTTGTGTCAATGAAATGATTTTTTTTCAAAGGTTTGATTTATTTATTTGATGGAGAGACAGCAAGAGAGGGAACGCAAGCTGGGGAGTGGGCGAGGGAGAACAAGCTTTCTGCTGAGCAGGGCTCCTGATGAAGGACTTGATGCCAGGACCCTGGGATCATGCCCCAAGCCAAAAGCAGACACTTGATAACTGAGCCACCAGGTGCCCTGATGAGGTGATTTTCAATAAGGACCTAAGGATAGGGGCTGCTTGCCAGGAGAACAAGCCATGAATACAAGGTAGGAACTTTCAGTCCCACCCCCTCGACCTCTGGGGAGGGAGGGATGAAGACCTGGAGAGTCAGTGACCTGTGATTTAATCAAGACTCCATTAAAAACCCCAGAGGAGGAAGTTCGGAAAGCTTCCAGATTGGGAACCAGAACATCTCCAAGTGCTCCCATGCTGGGCCCATAGTCCATGAAGAAGGAGCTCCTTTGTTCAGGATCTTACCTTAAGTATCTCTTCATCTAGCTATTGATTAGAATCCTCTAATATCCTTTGCAGTAAATTGACAATCTAGTGAGTAAAAGGTTCCCTGAGTTCTGTGAGCTGTTCTAGCAAATTATTCGTGACCCCAAAGGAGAAAGTCACAAGAACCTCTGAATTATAGCCGGTGGGTCAAAAGCATGGATCGCCACCTGGAATTGTGACTGGCACCTGAAGTTGCTCTAGCAAATTCACCAACTCCTGGGAGGGGCTGTTAGAACTTGTGGTCTGCAGCCAGGAGGTGGGAAGCAGCAGTGATAAATTGGGTTTGTGATTGGCATCTGAAGCGTGGGGCTGGGGGCAGTCCTGTAGGACGGAGTCCCCCAACTGGAATCTGATGCCATCTCCGGGGAGAGAGAGCGTCAGAACAGGGCTACACTGTGGAACACCCAGCTGGTGTCCTGTGAATGTGGAAACCACTCCCCACACATATTGGAATCGGTCCCAGAACTTTTAATGCACTTAGCATATTTCAGAGAATCATAGGAGACAGGCGTCCAGGACCTCTATTCGCAGGGTCTCTGCTGACACAGCAGAGCACAGGCCCAGGATCGCGGCGGCCTCACCACCTCCAGAGAGCAGCCTCAGCGGAGGAGACAGGCACCCTCTTTGCAAGGGTGATTTTACCGGAGGCCCCAGAAGATGGACTGTGGGGTCACAGATATCTGGATTCAAACCTTGATTTTGATGTTCCTACACGGTCTGGGCAACCTGACCCCTTTAGTTTCAGCTTCCGTTTCTGTGTGGGTATGATGTTTGTCTCTCAGGGCTGCTGCTGGTAACCTGCACCATGTTCCCCCAGATGCCCCACAGGAAGTTCCCAGGACAGGCCTGGCAGCCAGGGAGTATGTGTCAGTTATTATCATCACTAATTTGGCACCGTAGACTTCTGGCAGATCTGACTGTAGGAAGCGTGGCGTCGGAAAGAGAGGCGAGCAGACAGAGATGAAAGAGGAGACGTTCCTTTCTCTGCCCTGATTCCCCTGCCGCGACTGAGGAAGAGGACCCAAGCCGCATCTTTCTGGCTGCAGATTACTTAGGGAAAATGGGCCTGAAATGGCCCCAGAGAGTCCCTTGGCTATTAAAGGAAGTATATGCTAGAAGGCTTACTATATATATGTATTGCTCTCTAGACCTCTCATTCCCCAGGGAGTGCCTGTTTCCAGTCCGTGTTCAGCTTGTAGGAGGATTTTAAATACTTTTCTTTGAACATATCTGCAGGATGGTGTCCCTAGGTGTCTTGTCTGGGGGACAAACTTATTTATTAATAGACTCAAAGAATGGCTACACCCACTGCAGACCTCATTTTAGCAAGCATCTGCTGGGAAAAATGGTGCTTCCTCTCCAAAATCTCTTGGGGCTTTGAAATGTTGATGCTTTCAGGAGTTCCTGGGTGGTGCACTGGGTTAAGCTCTTGATTTCCAACTCTTGATTTCGGCTCAGGTCACAATCTCAAGGTTGTGAGATGGAGCCCCACGTCCAGCTCCACACTTTGCATGGAGCCTGCTTGAGATTCTCTCTCTCCCTCTTCTCTCCCCTCTCACTCTCTTTCTCAAAATAATTTTTATTTATTTATTTATTTATTTATTATTCTATTTCTTGAGCACGCCAAGGGGAGCCTACCAGATGGACTTCAGGTTCATTTATGGGGAGGCGCTGCAGAAGGAGATGTGGAATATTGTTGAAAACTGACCTCTGTGCTTTGGAGCCAAAATGTACCTGGGAGACAGAGTTCAGGATAAAGAGGAACAATAGCTTTATTGCTTTGCAGGATGGAAGAGGCTGCTGCAGGCTAAGGTCTTCAAAAATTGCGAACCTCTCTACCCCCTACCCCAAGATGGCGCTGGGGGGTTTTACAGGGAAATACAGGATCTGGCCGGTTTCAGCAGGAGTGTACCCGCTGCCAGCCTCCTTAGTTAGTCGATTTCCATGTGGTACTAGGTTCCTGAAAGAAAAGGCTAAGAAGGGAGGAGGGGAGGTTTGGGGGACAGAGGAAAGGGTTACTTAGTTTAAAATCAAGCTTCGCCAGAAGCATTAATGCAGTCATTTTGATTTTGTTCAGCTTTTATGTCTTTAGACGGTTTCATTATGACAAGATTATGGGTTTGGGTTCTTGGTCCAGAAGATGATGAGATGGAGTGTGGGGTGCGAGACGTTTAGTAGGCTGGCACGTGTGTAAAGGAGGTGGGAGGGGCCGGATGGGGTCGAGGCAATGCAATCCCAGCGCAGCCTCGGCCAAGCAGCCCCGGGCTGGGGAGAGGAGACGGCCCATCACAGGCCCCCATCGGCTGACACTAGGAGGCCTGCCCCACCGCCATCTTGCTCAGGCACCAGATGTGAGGCTTCGAAGAACTGTGCATCCCAGCCCCGGCGGACAGACCTTTCTCGAAGGGGGATCTGGGTCACCCAGCACTGAGTCTGCCTGGGAGGGAGGCATCTGAGAAGAGGTAACACCTAAAGCACGATCTGGAGGGCAAAGCGCCAGGTGAAATGTTGGGATGGGTGGGGGTGGGGGGTTGGGCACTGGAGGCGGAAAGAGCCCCCAGGAAAGCCTGGAGCCACCAGACAGGTTCCAGGGGCAGAAGTAGGCAGAGCCAAGTGAGGGCGTTGGGTGCCGTGGGAGAGAGGAGATGGGGAAAGTGGGAAGGAGCTTGGTGGGCCCCACTCATGGGTCTGGACTTCCTCCCAAGTGGTGTGAAGATGCCCTTCCAGATGAGCAGCAGAACATCTGCTCTTGCCCCTCCGCCCCAGGGCAGGCTTGGGGGGTGAGCTCAGGAGGCCACCCCTCCTCTCTCACAGGGAGACAATTAAACTTTTTTTTTTAAAAAAAAAAAAGGACAAAGCTGCCTGTTACTGAAAGGGAACAAGTTCTTTTTAGCTCCAGCTGCTGTATGTAAGTACATTTGACGCCTGGGAAAGGAAAGGTCTCCTGAGAAACGGGGCAGAGACCAGCAGCGCGAGAAACCTCACCATGGCGGCAGTGGACAGCGGGTGAGGGTAGGTGTGAGCACTTAGTAGGAGGTCGTCTTCAGAAGCCTTACTCCAGCATCCAGTAAACATATATGGAGCACCTCTTTGGATCCGGGCGCTGGTCCAGGCTTTAGGGTGGTTAAAGTCATCTCCAATGTTCCCTTTGGGTGTGCGGAGACGCAAAGCGTCTACAGTGGCTTATCCACTATGGCTCAAGGGCATGAGGAGCTGTGATGGCAGAGCCAAGCTTGGCCGAGCCCCCCTGATGCCCAGGCCCGTGCTCTGAGCTGCCCTGCGATTGCCAACCCAGATTCCATACGCCAGGCCACGCTGACTCCAAAATACAGGTTTGTTCCTGCCCCCACGGGTCCATTTGCAGTTCTCAGGCCATCCTGATTTAAAAGTGCCCTTCCAGGGGTGCCTGGGTGGCTCAGTGGGTTAAAGCCTCTGCCTTCGGCTTGGGTCATGATCCCAGGGTCCTGGGATTGAGCCCCACATCAAGCCCCACATCGGGCTCTCTGCTCCACGGGGAGCCTGCTTCCTCCTCCTCTCTCTGCCTATTGCTCTGCCTACTTGTGATCTCCCTCTCTCCATCAAATAAATAAGTAAAATCTTAAAAAAAAAAAAAGTGCCCTTCCATGCGGCATTCAGGAAAGGTCTCTGCCAGGACGGAAGCTGGGGCAGAGAGGGTACAAAGGCGAGGAGGAGAAATGGCGCCGTCGAAGAATCGAGAGGCAGTTAGTGTGGCTGGAGTGGTCTGAAAGCGAAGTCACAAAAGGTGAGGCATGGAGGTTCCAGTAAGACATCCCAGGAAGAGGCTGTGGGGGTCTCCCTTTGCCTTGCCCTGTGCTCATGCTGGAAAGTTCTAAATGAACCTATGAGTACCACTGCCCTTGATGAGCTTCTAGTCTAGAGAAGTGAAGGATTCTGGCTTTTATCCCTGGGGCAATGGGAAGCCAGGGAAAGGTTTCATCAGGAGGGGACTATATAGCATGAGTGTTCTGGAAAGTGTGTAGAGGACTGCTTTGAGGGCGGAGTGGAGGCAGGAGGACCGGTCGGAGTTGTTGCCATAATCGAGGCAAATGAAGATGACCTGAACCAAGAGAAATGTCAGTATGTGGAGGAAAGATGGATTCCAGAGGTATGAGGTACATACATCAAGAGGCATGGGCATGAAAACTGGCTTCAAATGACCTTAAAGTACAAGACTAGAACTGTTTCCAGACTTAATGGCCACCCTGAATTGAGAAAGTAGATAACTCGTCGGACTCGCTGGGCAGGGCAGCGAGAAAAGCTGCTTCATGGACGAGAAAAGCTGCTTGAAACTTCAGACCCTGTTCGACATCTTAAAATACCTGAAGGTCAGGTTCACCTTCCCTCTCTGCCCCCTGTCCCCGACCTCCAACTGCCATTCTGTGGAAAGCAAGGGAGGGCTCCATGCGACAGTGCTCCTGAACACTGCGTGTTTCTTCGGAAGGTCGTAGCCAGTGTCCCTACACGGGGCCAGCACAGCCTCGCTCGACCTGAGTGTCTCATCTTGCTGTCAGCGACCAGACACATGGAGGTTCAGAGAGTCTCCTCATTCACTAATGGGTCCTTGTGTCCTGGTCCCTTCGCTTCTGCAATAATGGCTCACGCTGTTCCTGAAAAACTAGTCTGTTACGAGTCCCTTAATGCTACTGTTGCAAATTACCACCAATCTGGTGGCTGAAAATGGCACACATTTATCCTCTTACAGTTCTGGAGGTCAGAAACCTACAGCCAAGTTATTGAGAGGGCTGCATTCCTTCTGTGGGCTCTGGGGAAGACCATTTTCTTGCCTTTTCCAGCTCCTAGAGGATGCTAGCATCGCTTGGCATGGGGGCCCTGCTTCCACTGTCCTATTTCTTTATTTTCCTCTGCTTCTGTTGTCACATAATCTCCACTAACCCTGACCTTCCTGACTTCCTCTTAGAAGGACTCTTATGGTTGCATTGAGCCTCCAGGATCATCTAGGGTGATCTCCCATCTCAAGATCCTGAATTGCAATTGCAAAGTGCCTTTGGCTAAGGTAATGTATTTATAAATTCAGGGGTTAGGATGTGGACATCTTTGGGGGGGGTGCTATTCAGTCACACAGCTGTTGTAGCCTTGCATCCTTGTTCATTGCCGTGAGGACAGCCCCCATCCCTGGTGGGTGAGCCCTTCTGCAAAGGCCAGTCCAAGCCTCCACAGTCCTTCCCTGTATGGGCTTTCAAGGTATGGCTCTTTCCATTCCCACCAACATGCTCAGCTGTTTTCCAAAGTGTGTTCTGAGTCGGGAACTAAATTAGGGGCTTCCAGCCTCAGAGACGTAATTGTTCTGAAGACACTCTGCCTGGGTGTGGAGCTGAGGTCCAGACCCCTCATTCCACTCACCCATTCCTAAATTCCACCTATGGGAAAGACTGGAATACAGTATGTGTTCATATTTATTTTGAAAAGCAACAGACAAACTTACAAACAAAACCCCTCTGATCATAAAATGATCAGTTGCGCTTCTTTTAAGATAACATGGTTGCCATGGTGACCAGAGGCTCGTGAAAGAGACTCTTTCTCCCCTTTCCCATCTCCCACCTGTCTGCGCATTTCTCTAGCAAGTCTCCATTGTGCTCATTTATGGCTGTCTCAGGGGAACTCTCCTACCTACAGACAACTCGCTTTCTGCTTTCTGCTAGCGGGTATGTCTGTGGGCAGTGAATCAGCCCCCAAGGATGACAGGGCAGAGGTTGGCACGTCTTGACCCGGCTCTCTCAGGCAGATGGAGAAGAAGGAGTCTGCAGATGGGCTCTCAGTGCATAAACAATGAGCATCTCCCGCCCTGTCTTGGTGTGCGGTGAATGTTAATGCCGGCCACAGGGAGGGACTGAGGGTCAGCAGTGCTGATCCAGAGCCCACAGAGCATGGGAACCACTGACTGCAGTTGTTAGACTCTGTGTTCTGTACTCCTCTCCCGGATGACACATCAGTTCCCGTGGTCATATACTGCAGAACTGCCCCCTACCCACCATCATCTGAGATCCACTCAAGGCCTCGGAGGCTGACTGAACCAGAGGCAATGAGGTGTCATACAAAATCTGGGCTGGAAAGAGGTGATTTTGCTTCCTGCCATGGGTCCAGAGGCAGGGCAGTCTCCGAACCCCAGCTTCCTCGTCTGTGAACTGGGATCCAGACATCTGACCGGCCTGATCTGTGGGATTCTTGTGAGGATCAGATCAGTTTGCTGCTGTGATGATGACTTCTGAACTCCGTTTGGGACTGCAAACGTGGTGGTGATAATGATTGATAATGACAGTGTCATAAAATTAGAATTGTACAGTATGTAGTGCTTTTAGAGTGGTTTCTGGCTGTCAGCTCTCGAGCTTCCTCCATGTCCTTTTTTCTTTTTGCTTAGATTTTTTTTATTTATTTGGAGAAAGAGCGAGAGAGCACACAAGCAGAGGGGAGGGGCAGAGGGAGAAGCAGATTCCACACTAAATAGGGAGCCCGAAACAGGGCTCGATCCCAGGACCCTGGCGTCATGACCCGAGACCCAGGCAACTGCTTAACCCGCTAAGCCACCCCGGCACCCCTCCTCCGTGTCTCTTCACTGCTTGGTGATAGTTCATCTCTCTTTCCGGCTGAGCTATATTCCATTGGGTGGATTTTATCCCTCCTTCACCTACGAAGGGACATCTTGGTTGTGCTTCCAAGTTTAAGGCTGCTCTAAATATCCATGTGCAGGTTTTGCATGGACATAAGTTTTCAATTCGTTTGGGTAAATATCTGGAAGCAGGAGGATTGCTGGATCATACGGCAGGCTTATGTTGAGCTCTGCAAGAAACTGCCAAATTGTCTTCTAGAGTGGCTGTGCCGTCTTTCATTCCCAACAGCAACAAACGAGAGTTTCTGTTGTGCCCCATCTTCTCAGGCATCTGCTGCTGTCAGTGTTTTGGATGTCAGCCATCCTAATAGGTCTGTAAGGCTCTCTTGTTTTGATTTGCCTTTCCCTAATGACATACGACGTGAGGCGTATTTTCATCTGTTTGTTTCTCATCTGTATGTCTTCCAGAGCAAGGTGCTTGTGTGGATTTGGGGCCATTTAAATTTCAAATTGTTTCCTTACTGCTGAGTTTTAAGAGTTCTTTGTGTATTTCAGGTAACGGATCCGAGTTTTGCAGGGAGTTTCTTCCTAGTCTGTGCTTCTCTTTTCATTCTCTTAACGGTGTCTCTCGAGGAGCCGAAGTTTTTTTTTTTTTTTTTTTTTTTTTTATAGATTTTTTTTTTTAAGATTTTATTTATTTATTTGACAGAGAGAAATCACAAGTAGACGGAGAGGCAGGCAGAGAGAGGAAGGGAAGCAGGCTCCCTGCTGAGCAGAGAGCCCAATGTGGGACTCGATCCCAGGACCCTGAGATCATGACCTGAGCCGAAGGCAGCGGCTTAACCCACTGAGCCACCCAGGCGCCCCAGGAGCCGAAGTTTTTTATTTTAACGACACTCGGCTTGTCAACCTTGTCTTTCAGGAATCGTGCTTTTCAAGTTGTATCTACAAAGCCAAGCCCAAGCTCCCCCAGGTTTTCCCTATGCTATCTTCTAGAAGTTACATAGCTTTCTTTGCATTTTACATTGAGGTCTGTGACATTTTTTGAGTTTAATTTTGTGAAAGATGTAAAGTCTAGGTTTGGATTTTTTTTTTTTTTTCTTGTGGATGTCCTCTTTTAGCACCTTTTATCCAGAAGGCTGTTCTTTCTCCCTTGAAGCGCCTGGCTCCTTGGTCAAAGATCAGTGGATTGTATTTGCATGGCTTTATTTTTGGCCTCTCTATTCTGTCCCATTGATCTATCTATCTGTTCTTTTATCAAAACCACACTGTCCTGATTGCTGTAGATTTACAGGAAGGCTTCAAGTTGGGTCGTTCTTTTTTACCATCATGTGGCCTCTTCTGTGGTTTCCCTTCCCCTACAAGGTTTAGAGTCAGTTTGTTGATCGGCACAAATAAGTTGCTGGGACTTTGACCCAGATTTCATGGAATCCAGAGATCAAGCTGGGAAGAACAGACATTTTAGCATTATTGAGGCCTCTTGCCCATAAACACAGGGTGTTTCTCCCTTTATTTAGTTCTTCTTACATATTTGTCATCAGCATTTGGTTGTTTTCCTCATAGAGACCTTTTACAAATTTTGTTAGATTTACAACTAAATATTTTCTTTTTTCTTTTTCTTTTTGGTACTAATGTAAATGGTGTTCATTTACATAAATTCCAACCATTTGTTGCTGGTATACACAGAAGCAGTTGACTTGGTAGCCCATAAGCTTACTATAGACAATTTATTTAGTTTTAGGAGTTTTTTGGGGATTCTTTGGGATTTTCTGCACAATCGTGTCATCTGCAAACAAAGAAGGTTTTATTTCTTTCTTTTGGTATTCCTTTTATTTCCTCTTCCTACTTTATGACATTAGCTCAGATTTGCCATGTGATGTCGAAAGGTAGGGTGACGGGGGACAGTCTGGTGGGCTCTTGGTTGTCAGGGCAATGTATCTAGGTTCTCACCGATACGTCTGATGTTAGCTGCAGCTAGGTTCTTGTAGACATTCTTTATCAAGCTAAGGAAGCTTCCCTCTGTACTTAGTTTTTCTGAGACTTCTTATTGTGAAGGGGTATTGGATTTTGTGCAACGCTTTTCTGCATCAATTGTTATTTTCCTACAATTTTTCTTCTTTAGCTTGTTGATGTGATGGTTTATATGAATTGATTTGGAATGTTGAACCAGCTTTGCATCTACTGAGTTGTGCTGAATAATTCTTTTTATATAATGTTGCATTCGATTTATTAATCCTGAGTCCAATATACAGTTTGGTTAAGAGATGTTGACAGACAGAAAAACTCAGTCTTGTGTTCTGAGAGATATGTCCTGAGATGTTCATTGCAGTACTGTCTATAATGGCAAAATATTGGAAAACATATAACTGCCCATTAGTAGAGGACTTGCTAGATTGAACCATGGTCTCTTCATGCTGGGAATACTGGCATTTAAAAAGAAACGGGAAGGAGCCCCTAGCTGACTCTGTTGGCAGAGCATTTGACTCTCGATCTCAGGGTTTGAGTTCAAGATCCATGTTGGGCGTGAAATCTACTTAAAGATTAAAAAAATAAATAAAATGGATTGAGCAGACGTAACCATGTGGATGTGCTAAGGTGTCTGGAAGATGTTTTTAGGTGAAAAAAGAGCATGTTGTAAAACAATTAGTAGTATAATTCTATTTTTACTTAACCACCTCAGAGTGATCTATTTCTCTGTGTTTGTAGGTTACGTAGGTAAGGACATAGAGAAAGGCCTGGAAAGATGTATACCATATTGATTACTCAATAATGAGATGGAATTGGGGTCAAGAAGGAATTTCTTGAGATTGAATTGGGGTGTAATGAGATTGAATTGAATTGGGGTCAAGGGTAATGAGATTGAGTTGGGGTCAAGAAGGAATTTCTTACTATTTTTATTGCTTGAAATGTTTACAGTGAAAACACATTAATATAGTATCTTGCACTAATACATGTTCTCCAATTAAAATGACACTTAGTAAGTCCCCTGTGTGAAAAGCTGTGGAAATCCCCAAATCTATAATCTGTGGTCCCTGTGCTAAAGGGCTTATAATCTGATGGCCTGTAAATGCAAGAACAATAAAATATTATATATATTATGGTGGACAGTTGTACCTGTCACAGTGGGAGCTTAAAGGAGGAAAGGATCAATTCTACCTCTGCATGCTTGGTGGGATAAGGAAAGGCGCCACAGAAGCAGCAACGCTTCGGCCAAGTCTTAAAAGATGAGTCATGTTAAATTAATTAAACCAGGAGGCCTTCGGACTGCTGTGGCTCTAGGCCATGGCACCTGCATAAGCAAACCACCACCTAAGCCCATCAATGCCCCAAGGTTATAAAATCGAAACCCAAGTGCAAGCAGTCACAAACAGCCAACCAGGCTTTAAGTTAGAGCCAATCAATAATCTCCTTCCTTTGCTTCTGCCTTTTCTCTCTAAAAGTCCTTCCCTGAGCTCCTGCCATCAGAGCACTCCTAACCACTCTCCTGTTCAAATCAATACATGCTCAAATAAATTCAAAAATTTTAATATGCCTCAGTTTAAGATTTAAGAGTAGATAGTTGCCAGCCCACTGGGGTGTGGGGGCAGGGCAGAGTGGTGAACACTGGGAGGGAGGCTGGTTGGGAACCAGGGCAAGGAGACGTGTTTGGCCTCTTTGGGAATTGTGTAACTGTGCCAGATGTTCGAGAAAAGCAAGACAGAAGAGCAGAGGGAAGAGGCAAATCCAGAGCTTGGGGCATGAAGAGTAAGCCTTCTTGTTCAGGACATCACCAGGAGAGAGGGTGTCAGCAGGCACCATGCATGGTGCTGGGTCTGCCTGTCCTTCCACAAACATGCAGAGAGATCCTCAGGAGAAAGGGGTTTGCTCTGAGAATAGAGTTGACTAGACTAAATCCAGTGCCAGCACATAGTAGCTGTGCCATAGTCCCCCCCATGGGACCCTGCCCAGCCCTGAGCCCGCGTGTCCTCATTCTGAAACAGACGCAGCAGGTAGAACTCCCTGGAAGTTCCTGGTATATGGGGGGTGGGGGGGTGTTGTGAAATACACAAGGCACCCCGCACACCACAGCAGAAGAGCCCACAGCCCTCTCCCATACCCCTTCCTCCTTCCCTTAGGCAGAGCATTCCTGCTCACAGACCCTCCTCCCTTTCCCTCCCCACCCCGAGGACAAGACTGAAAGGCCAGGGGAGAGCCTGTGCTCCCGCAGGGGGAAGCGGGAAGTCAGTGTGGGAAAGGGCCAGGAGTGGCAAGGATTTCCTGACTCTGGGGATGAGAAGCTGGTGGCGGCAGAGATCTGGGCCAGCTTCCTGACCCCAACCCTGCTCCCCGTGGGAGCTCTGGTTTCTCTCTGGCTGTTTCTGGAACGGTGCCTGCAAATATTTCTCTCTGGTTTCATCTGTGCTTTCAAAACCTCTGCACTAAAATGCTCTAAACTACTGTGAACTAAGAACCCAGCTGGCTCCTTGTTTAAAAGGTCACCTTAAAATGCTTACGAGCAAAGAAATCCAGCTCTCCCCTGAACCCATGCCCCTAATAATAACACATGTGGGGACTCGTCTCCAGGTTGTACTTTTCAAAAATGTCTTCACTGACCTAATCTCATCTGATTCTCGAAAACTGGTGTTACCAATGCCAGGTTGCAGATGAAGAAACCGAGGCTCAGAGAGTCTGCGTCTTACAGAGATTATCAGTGGCAGGAATGAGATCATTTCAGGGCCCTTGCCCTCCATTGGGGCAGGACCCAGCCCCCACAGCCATGGGGAGTGGGGGCCAAACCCCCTCTGGACAGCTCCGGTGCGAAGGGAGCCCCGGCCCGAGAGGCACACAGTGCAGGCAGGACGCCATCTGCCCCCATCACCTGCGTGACCCTGGACAGGTGCTCTCAGCGGCTGTTTCCTCTTGGTGACATGGGAATGATGGCTTCTGGAACTTCACACAAACCAAAGACGAGGCTGAAGAGAGCACTTTCTGCACACGGTCAAGCAGCCGTATAGAGGGACACGGATGGTGTGGGTGTCCTGGGCGCCATTATCGTCCATAGCAAGCTGCTTCACTGGCTCATTGGAGGCTTGTTGGAGGCCTGAGGTTACGTGGAGAGCCCGGGTCAGTGCCTGGCACAGAGTAGGTCCTCAGTCGGTGACAGTTACTCTCATTCTGTGTGGCAGCTTAGTCTCTTCCCAGCTGGCCTCCAGCTTTATGGCCCCCGGCTCCCATCCAGGATCCCCGGCGTCAGCTGGAGACAGCCTGGTTTGGATGTCACGGCTGAGCTCCACAGAAGAATTGGTAACTTAACACGGCCGGCGGAGCCGTGGTCCCACCCCAGACCTCAGAGAGAAACCGGCGGACCCGAGCCCTGGTCCGCTGCACTCAGAGGGAGTTCGTGTGGTGAAATACCACACGCCTGCACCTTGGAATTTATGAGAAATCCCTGTGCTCCATGCCTCATCCTCCTTCCCTTCTACAGGTCTTAGCGTGGCCTCTGTGACTCAGGAGCAAGATCAGCGTGAGCGTCTGGGACACAGATCCATCCCTCTGACAGGAATGGCTTTGCTATTTGGGGAGGCTCTTAAATTCTCTGCTTAAATGAGGCTTGGGAACTCTTTAGACTTTTCCCTATTCATGCCCCAATTAGCAGGAACAATCAAGAGTTCTTTCTGTTTGCTCCTCCTCAGGCAGGGCCAGGCTGGAGGCGTCCCGTTAACAAGCCCCGGTGAGGTGATTTTGGGGGTGGTAATGCGTCTTTTCTCTTGACCTTAGAATTGAAGGACTGCAGAACCGTCATTGAACACTTACTTATTGGGCCCTCCTTTGAGCTAGAAACTAGGCTGGATTCTGGTAATACATCGGTAAAAACAGGGTCCCTGGCCTTAAGGAATTCAGTTTGCTCCAGGATGCTAATAATTAGCCAGGCAAGTGTAGTTCGGTGGGTTAGGGGTTCTAGAAACATGGAAAAGAGGAGTTTTACTCAGTTTCCATGGGGGCGGGGGTCAGGAAATGCTTGGGTAAAGAGTGGGAGGGAAGAAGGTAAAGATGTGATGCATCAGAACATTAAAGGGAAAAACAGAGCTAAGAGGAGCCGCAGGAACCTTAGCAGCCGTAATAAAACTAGGAGCAACTGGGACATACAAGCAAGGAAGGAGATAATTGAAGGGGAAGTGGTCAGTAGGGAGCTACAGACTGAAACGTGTTTGCTAGATTTGGCTATCAGGTGGATGGAAACACCCAAGGGAGCAATTTCACTGGAGTAGTGGAGGGAACCCCAGATGTCCGGGGTTATGAATGGAGGGGGCGGTAAGGACCCCTCGCTCTTTCTAGAAATCTGGCTGGTAATAATATGGCACAGGAGCTATTTCTATTCTTATTTGAAAAGATTTATAATACTAATGTTGTTGTATTGGCCGAAGGGAAGAAGAACAATAAGGCAGGGGCTGGGGTACGTGTAAGCTTGGGCAGAAGGCATGTTTTAATCAGAGAGTCTTGAACATGTTTAAATCCTGGTGAGAGGGTGAGATGGGAAGAGAAAGGACTAGAAGGATGATTAAGGGAAGAGGCAGGGGGAAAGGGATTTGTCTTAAGGAGCAGGAGGGACAATTTTTTTGAGAATGGAAAAAAGAGGAGATGGATGAACGTTTGTTAAGAATGAGGACGGGGGGCGCCTGGGTGGCTCAGTCGGTTGAGCCGCTGCCTTCGGCTCAGGTCATGATCTCAGGGTCCTGGGATCGAGTCCCGCATCGGGCTCTCTGCTCAGCAGGGAGCCTGCTTCCTTCTCTCTCTGCCTGCCTCTCTACCTACTTATGATCTCTCTCTGTCAAATAAATAAATAAAATCTTTGAAAAAAACAAAAAGAATGGGGGCGGAAACTGGATGGAGAGCCCCTTCGGTGGTCTCTACCCTCTCTGTCGAGTAAAAACAAGGTTGTCAATGGAAATGATGGCCAGAGGAAAATTCTCAAGCAGCTACTGGAGGGAAGAGAAAAGGCAGAGCAGTATGGTGTGTAGTTTCGAATTGGGCAAAGAAATGCCAGTCCCGCTCTCAGCCCTGCATTCAACATGGTCCAGAGGAAGGGACGACCTTGTCACTGGTACCAATGTTCTCTGTGTGATAGCCATGGCCTGGGACTGAGCTGCTCAGTACGGGCCTATGAAAGGCTTGCCAGATAGCACAGATAGCACTTTGGAATTGGAGACCTCGTATTCATCTGCAGTGACCTCCACCTGCCCTTGAGTAATGGTGGTCTCTTGCCATGTTTTGAAGTCCAAGAATAAGAAGGGAGAAATTAGATGGACCTAAATCATCCAGAGTCGGGGTTCTGCCAGGTGAAGGCCAAAATAATGGCAACAGGATAGGAGAATTGGAAGTGTAACCAGAAAGCTAGTGGTGGTCCACGGGATCCACACTGAGGCGTGGAGCATGTGAAGGCAAGCTGCGAGATGGGAGGTGGGGAGAATGCAGGAGTGGGAGCTTCAGAGGAGGAGCTGAACGGGTGAGGTGCACACATGAAAGCCAATGTTCAGGAAGGAGGAAGATTGAGATATGAGGTTACAGTGTGGTGTATAAGAGCTAGGAGTGGCCATGCTCCTTCTGCTCGAAGAGCTCCAGGTCATCACAAGGTCCAGTTGTGGCCATGGAGGAAGAAGCTTACGTGGGGTGGAGGTGAGTGGAGATGACACTGCTAGGGATGTGAGTGGGGGTCGCCCCCCCACTCCCACTCCCCCGCCCCGCAGTGAGGCTGAGCGTCCCTGGTGGTGGCCTGATGGGAATGATGAGAATGCATGGGCTCAGATGTGAGGTCCTCAGTGACTCTTTGCGTCTGACTCTCTGTCTGTCTGAAGTCCGTAAAAGTATTGAAAGTGTTTCGTGTCCTTCGCATGACAAACTTTTGTTACTTGATGGCAGCTGGTATTTCAGAAAAGTGCAAAGTTAGGAAAAGCTTGTCCTTGGAGCACTCAGCTGTTTTCTGTGCAGTTTGGGTTTTTGACTCTAGCCCTGCATCTAGGACCTTTATGCAGAAGTTAGAATGTGGATATCTCTTTTATTTCACTACACCGAACCCGTGATGGGAGGCTAAGATGGAAATGCAAGCGTTTGCGCGTGGGGAGGGCTGAACCGGACGTGAAGAGCCAGAGAGCAGCAGACAGAGCCACTGAAGACCCTTCGACCAGACTCACATGACGGTCTCCTACCACAGGATGCCCTCCTTGTCCCGGAAATCACTGACGACCTGCCTGGCAGGTTCTGTCAACACCCCAAAGAGGATGCAGCAGGAGAGCCCCTGAGGTCCCTTCCAGTTCTGAGAGCATCCTTCCAGAGTCTGGCGCTTCTAAGGCTGATGACCACACTGGTGGTGCATCTGGTGAATGAGGAGCTGGAGAAAGCTGGCCACCAACTCTCCGGAAAGATGGCGGCCCCCATGCTTGCCTTACCGGGCATAGGCGAGGCTTCCGAATGAGGAAATTCACTTTTGGAGAGGATGTTGAAGACAGGCGGGGCCTTTCAGCAACGGGTGGGTTTCCTCTGCTGGCCAGCACGGCCCCGCTGCTGGGCTCCCCCACGGTGGGAGAGGCACAAGGCATAGAGCATGGGTTCTCCATGCTGCTCTGCAGGGATGGCAGCAACCCCAGGGAACCTGTGAGAAATACAGTTCTCAGGCCCTCCCCAGACTGTCTGAGGCTGGGGCCCAGAAGTCCTTGTCGCAACAAGGCTCCCAGGTGAATCTGATGCTGGCCATAGAGCGGACCTCACTGAAGGGTGTGGAGAGCTCAGCCCCATGTAGCACATACGCCTCCATTCAAAGTCCAGCTCTCTCACCTGGGTGACTCTGGGCGTGTTACCCAGTCGCTCTAGTGCCGGGTTTCCCGTGGGTAGAACGGCAAGCACTTCTTTGTAGGTTTTCAGAGGACTGAAGGAGGAAATATTTGTGAAGAACTTGGTACGGCACCAGGCCCATGACAAGCACTCAGGGAATAATCATAACAACAAGCAGCTATCACTCTGAGGCCGGAGGTGGCCGGCGGGCTCTTCCACACTGTGCGCCTAGAACGGCCCTCTTCAGATCTGTGGCTTCAGCTCCCAGGTTCCTGGCTCTTCTCTCCCCCAGGGACTGCACAGACCAGGCCTCCTGGCTGATGCTTGGCGGCTTCACGGTGCAATTCTGCCCACACTCAGCTGCCCTGTTGGGTCCGCAGGGTAGAGAGCTGTCGGCCTGGCCTAGAGCAATAAATTGGTGGCATGGGTAGACCGGCTCGTGTTCCCACAGGGCTGCAAGCCAGCGGTGTGACTGCCGATGCAGTAACCAGCGTGCGTCCTGGGGGGGGGATCGGACTTCGGGTCTGCTCAGAGTGGCGTTTGCTTGCTGCTGCCCAAGGAACTACCGCCTGCTTTTTACGACATGGTCTCTGAGGGATTCGGAGTGCTCGACAATTCTGTCACAGGATGTGTTCTTTGATGACGAGGTGAGACACGGAGTTCTCGGGAAGTTTAGAGACTCGTCTGATCTGAGGTGTTGCAGCCAGTAGGCCATCCTTTGGGTGTTATAACCCACTTGTCCTGAATCTGGTCCAGCGCGCCATCAATGACACCACATGGCTTTCCCTAAAGTGGACATGAAAGCTCCTCCAAACCAGGTGACTTGAGCTCCAGAAAGTCTGCATTCTTGTCTGAAATTCCCTTTTCTCTACTGAAAATCATGTCTCTTGCTGCTATGTGACATAATTTTCTCTGGCGCAGGTCCCCTTTGAGGAGAAGGAGCCCTTGGGACAACAAAATATGAAATTCCTTCCCTGCTCCTTGAGTCTGGGTCAACATCTGCTCCCCTGACCCCCTGACCCCCTGGCCCCTGGCTCCCTGGAGAGCTTAGGACGAGTCGGGCCAGCCACCGGAGATGGGGCAAAACAATGACCCTCTGGCAGGGGTCCCTCTCTGATATTTCTGTGTGAACCATCTACTATGGATAGGAACCCGTTTTTACTGGGCTTCTGCAATCATTTCCTCTTTAAAGTATATATAGTAATGACGTTTCTGGCCTGACTTCATCCCCACCTTGATGTGGGGATCTGGCTGGGTGGCAGGGTTGAGGGGTAGGACTTGGCCTTGAAGTGGAAGAAAGGGACACTGTCTTGTCTTTGGACCAGATGTTGGCCTCCAGCAATATGCCAAAACCAGAGTCAAGGTTCCCAGGCTCCTTACCACCCTCTGGTCAGACTGTGGGGAAGAAAGGCAGGAACTGAAGGCTGCTGATGGCATGTGCAACCTCTTCAGTCTCCTGCTTCTCCCAAACACACACCCATTATTCAGTGTTCTGGCTCAAAAAGCCCAGGAGAGCCGGCTTCAGGTGGTTCTGCAGTGAGCGTCTGACGCAGGTTGGTCAGGGTGGAGGGGACACCTGAGATTGGCTGCAGACCTAAATGCTGTGGTCTGGCTGCTGCTGGACACCCCTGGTTAGCAGGCCGTCCTGTGTCAGGGATTTTGGAGTCTGTACCCAGGCCTCTGCCGGGGCCTGCCGGGCCATTGCCACAACAACTCCTCACTACGGCTGTTAGGAAACCCCAAGCCTGCTTCTTCACAGACCAGAAGGAAGGCAGCTTCAGAGCTGGGCCCTGTTTCATTCCAAACTTTGTCCCTGTCTCTGTCAGCTCAGGCTGCCCTAACAAGTCCGGGTGGTTTAAATAGAAATTTCTTTCCCCACAGTTCTGGAGGCTGGGAAGACCATAGTGCTGGCCAGTTCAGTTCCCTGTGAGGGCCATCTTCCTGACTTGTAAAAGGCCTCGCTGTATCCTCATGAGGTCTTTCCCCAGGGAGTGTGCTTGGGAAGACACAGAAATTCAGCATGTGCATTTTGGGGGGGGCACAACGTTCAGACTGTAACAGCCCTAGTCCTTTCAGGCTGGGGAGTGCGATGTGGCTGGGGAGACTCGTCTTCTACGTTTTCTACCATCCCAACTTTACAGTTACTTGGACTTCATTGAGAACATTCTAGCAAATGTTAAAAATGCCAGCTTTAAAAATAAAACTTGATTGTAGTCATTGATCCATTTTTAAATACATAGCAAAGCCCTTAAGTTGAATCTGGGTGAAAGAGAAAGTGTTGTCACGTAGGTCAGACGCACATCCTCCCTATGGAAGGGAACTCTCGCAGAATAGGAAAGGAAAGAGGGAAGCAGCCCACCTGCTCAGATGAATTGAACGCAGCTGATTTTCACCTCAAACTCCTTCCTTCTTAGAGTCCTGGAGGTGGGGAGCAGCTTAATCAGCCATGGGGTGGGGGTGGGGGATGGAGAAGCAACTGGGCAGAGGGCAGGAAACTCCAGATCAATGGCAAACTTTTAGCCAAAGAGATTTGATATTCTGAGCCTGGGGGCCCCAGCGATGAAGTTCATCGCCCCCATGAGGCTGCACCTTTCTGGGCTCTGCCTTCTGGCCTCCCCTGCCTCTGTGGCTGCTCTCTCAGAGCAGGAGGGAAGGAGAGCCAGGAGCTCGCTGGGACTGGGAAGGGAGCCCCCACCTCCAGGAGGTGTGATGTCCAACGGAGCTGTCACACTGAGCCCAGGGAACATGACTGATCTCTGCTGTCAGCCGGGCTTGCCTGGGGGAGATGCCCCTCCTGCCGCCGTGATGGATGTGGTCATTCTGGAAGGATTTCTTGAACATCTGTTACATGGGGGCACTGGGCTGGCATTAGCTGAATGCACAGAGCCTGTCATTAAGGGCTCGCAGTCTAGAGAGGGCAGTGTGTCCAGAAGCAATTTAACCCAGTGCAGAGAGAAATGCAGCAGGAGCAAAGGAGAACAAGAAGCAAGCAGCCTAGGAAGACTTCCAGGAGGAGGCAACACCTGCTGGTTGTCTTCACGGAGGGCAAGGCTTTGCAGAAAGAGTGAAGGGAGAGGGTCAAATAACATCACAGTGTATAACTGTGGTGCATCTCTTAAATGCAACAAAATGATTTGCTGAGAGCGACTGAGCCCTGAGGAATAAGAACTAGAGCTAGTTTTCTGTACTGTGTGTGTGTGTGTGTCCATAACCACAGAGTATGAAATGTTCCCCCAGTGCCCTCCTAATGGAAGGCTGTCCAGGAGCAATTATCCGAGCTGACCGAGTGCCCGCCGTCATCCTGCTGCTCTCCTTGCCAGCTCCTCTTCCTCCTGGGGACTGGATTCACCCCCAGTCTCTGTGCTCCCACTCACCTTGCCGGCCTGGGCGTCCCAGTGAGACGGGATCTGCCTGGAATTCCTCCTGGCCCTGGCGTCCCAGACAGACCAGCAGCCGCCATGTACCCTGTGTAACGGCGCCCCCTGCAGGCACCTGGGCCACCCTACTGTTCCTAACACTCCGCATGTTCCCGAGGACCAGCGGCTCTGTTCATGGCTCTACAGACTCCCAGCTCCAAGGAAGCCTAGAGTGTGGTTTCTCCAAGTAATGGAGGAGCTACCGCAGGGTCTGAGCAGGCGGCCCTGGGCGCCCCAGCCCCCTCCAGCCACAACTGCTCTGTCTTTTCTGTGGTACACGACTCCATGGACGATGTCATCAGAAGGTGACAGTTCTGCTGTGGATCTAGAAGGATTTTACCAACCTCCCCTGATGCTAGGCAGAGGAATAAGCACTTCTGAGCTGAGGGCTGCCTGGAAGATTCATTCTCATCTCTACCTCGTCCTGCTGGCCTTTCCTGTTCACCTCCCTGCCCGCGCTGCCCTCACACCTGCCAATTCTTTATTATCTGCTAATATTTTATTTTATGAATATCACATAGCCTCGCAGCCTCACGACAATGGCTAGGGTAGAAAACTGCCTGTTCGCCATTTCCCAATTTCCTTGGTACGATTTCATACCTATGTCTGTGTGGTTTATATCAGTGGGTCTCTCGAGTGAGCCTCGGAATCATCTGGAAGGCGTGTTAAAAAACACAGATTGCTGGGCACCGCCCCTGGAGTTCCTCACTAGGTCTGAGATGGGGGCTCAAGAATTTTCATTTCTATCATGTTTCCAGCTGTTTCTGCTGCTTCTGGTCCAGGGAACCACACATGCAGAACCACTAGTTTACAGGGATACAATCTAAAACTAGCACAAATCATTCTTGAGGTCCTGAAACACAGATGAACTTAAGAACACAAGGGAAAAGTGACACTGAGTGGTGGATGGTAACTTCGCTCAGCTGGAGGACGGCTTCAAGGAGTGAAGGCTGAGCAAGAAGAGGGATCAGGAGAGGTAGGGACTGCAGGGGTGGGAGGTGAGGTTAAAGACCGCATGTGACGTCACGTTGTAGGAACTCAAACTGTGCTAGGTTTGAGTTGTCATAAGCATGACAACTTCATGATAATAGCTTGTTATAAAGCTATTGAGCATGGAAGGTGGTTTTAAAATATGATCACATATGTTCACTCATTCGCTTATCCCATAAAATATTTGTGTCTAACAGGGTCGCCTGGGTGGCTCTGTCGGTTGAGTGTCTGACTCTTGATTTCAGCTCAGGTCCTGATCTCAGGGGGATCGAGCCCACATCGGGCTCCACACTCAGGGTGGGGTCTGCTTGTCCCTCTCCCTCTGCTTCTCCCCTTGCTCGCACTTGCTCTCACTGTCTCCCTCTCTTTCAAGTGAATAAATAAAATCTTTAAAAATAAATTTGTGTCTACTATTTCCGGAGCACCTGATGGGAGCACTCACTGTGGATACAAAGACTTACCCTCCCTGCCTTTGAGTTGTGCTTAGTAGTAGGCGAGCAAAATGAATGCATTCGGTAGGGTGATGCTTGCGGTGTACGTGGTATTATTTTTGGCAGGGGTGGTGTCTATCTGTCTGCCAGGCCCTACCTATGTTCCAGCCATAGGCATAAGCACTTTCCAAACCTGGTCTTATTTCCTCCCCAGCAGCACTAGGAGACAGGCATGATGATGCCGATTTCAAAGACGGCGAGCCCAACTTGTCCACCATCCTCAGCTTACAGCTAAGTGGCAAAGCAAAATTCACACCCGAGTCTGTCCGACAAGGTTGGCGAAGGCCTTCCAACAAAAAAAGCAGCATTTCAAGTTTGAGACACGAGTCCACAGGATGAAAACTGCTCGTTTTAGCGAGCAGAAAGGTTAAGGAATGCAAAGGCTGCTTGGCTTTCCAGAGCCGGCCAGGAGTCCGCTTTGGAGTGTGACGAGGGCGGTCCGGGGAAGGGGTGAGGAGCGCGAAGTTGGCCAGAGGCCAGCCGGGCGCACATGAAGAACAACGGGATCATCCTTCAACACACATGCTGTCGTCTTGGAAAGGCTGGGTTCAGAGTCAGAAGAGAGTCGGTGAGGCACCAGCCAAAGAAAATCATGATTTGAAAAGACTCCAGAGGGAGAAGCTCTTGCTAAAAGTTGGACTCCACAGATGGATTGGCTGAAGCCCTTTTTTGTATTTGCAAATGGAAATTCTGTTACTATGGCCACCTAGGAAGTCGCTCCAACCTTGTGACATCAGACGACTATTTATTATGCTCACAGAGTCTGTGGGTCAGGAATCTGGACAAGGCCTGGCAGAGACAGCTTGGCTTTGCTTCCTGATGGCCTCAGCTGGATCACTCCAAGGCTCAGGGCCTAACATCACTTGAAGGTTCTTTCAGATGCATGTTGGGTGGTAGATGCTGGCATGGGGGCCTCGGTCCCTCTCCATTCGGGTGTATCCATGGGGTCCCTCTGCCCTAGCTGCAGCTTCCTCACAGCTAGGGGCTGGGTTCCGAGGGTGAACATTCTGAGAGAGAGCACGAGTAGAAACCACAATGCTTTGTTTGATTTGACCTTGGAAGTCCTTCGGCATCTCACCTGTCTGTTAGGCACAAAGGCCAGCCTGGATTCCAAGCTTACTTGGTACATAAACATGGTAAGATTCTCGAAAATATGTGGGCCTGGAAATATTGCTTTGGTGACAACCGGAAAGTGCAATCTGAACAAAAGTGAACAAAAGAAATAGACTCCACACCAAAATCAATCTATAAACATACTTTAGACTTCCCTCTGATCCAGCCGAGCTGTGCAGTCATGACTTGGAATCCTATAGACAATGTACACACACACACACACACACACACACATATTCTGACTCCTGCTTCCTTATCTCGTTTAGACTGCGTACAAATCAAGATTGTAGATTATCTTCAAAAATTAGAAATTCTGGGGACACCTGGGTGGCTCATTTGATTAAGTGTCTGCCTTCGGCTTGGGTCATGATCCCAGGGTCTTGGGATCAAGCCCCGCATCAGGCTCCCTGCTCGGCTGGGAGCTTGCTTCTCCCATCCCCTCTGTCTGCCACTCTCCCTCCTTGTGCTCTCTCTCTCTGTGTCAAATAAATAAATAATATTAAAATTTTTTTTTAAAATTAGAAATTCTAGCAATATGAGCTGAAATTCTTTCATGCCAACATTTGCCAGAGCTGAGTCCGCTGCTTTCTCTGAACCAAGTATGTACTCTCCACCTGTCCTGTTCACTCAAGACCCTATCACTTGGGTGTTTTCCATGAATTTCAGCCTACTTTGTAAGGTGCCTGGCCCCCACGATATTGAGTTTCTGATCCCTGGCATAGAGGATTTTGCTGTCCCTTGTCTGACCAGCTAATGGTAAGTAGCAGAAGAGATCAAATCTCCACTGAGCTATGAATATAGAAATATTAATTGAAATCATTCCATTCAGTACACACTTGAATTGGTTACTATGTCTACTTATGTTTGTCCTAAGTTTGCCTAAGAGATTATAATAAAAATATTATTTCCTCTTAGCTCTAATGGTATTTTATTTGAACAAAGATTGAAGGAGGTTTGGGGTTTGGGGTAAATGACTAGTATCAGGACCTCTGTGTTGCCAGAGGTGAAGGAAACTCATTAGATGAGCCTAGAATAAGACTTCACTCACCTGGGATCAAGGCTGAGGGGTTCTGTGAGCCCCCGAAATTTTAACTCATAACTTGTGTTATGCACAAGAGAATGAACATATATTTATATGGATTTCTCCTAAAGTCCTTGACCCCAAAAGGTTAAGAATTTCTGTAATGTCTTCCAAAACTTCCAGAGACAGAAAATCAGGGTGGTGACAATGAGACTTCAAGGGCATTTGTTGCAGGGGAAAGCTGAGAAGGATGCCCAGGAAGAGAGTAGAGGCCAGACTTGGCAAGGGGCAGGCACAGTGCCAATGTGGGCCCAGAAGCTAGAGAAAACCTCCGTGAAACTGCTCTTGTCAAGGTCATCAATAATTTCCGTGTTGCTGAATCCAATGGTCAGTTCTTGGTCCCACCTTACTTGATCTACAAGCCACTTACCCCAACTGAACCTTCCTCCTCCTTGAAACACTTCCTTTATTTGGCCCCCAGAACTCCAAGTTTCCCTCGATTTTCCCCTAGCTACTCCCTGTTAATCCCCTTTGCTGGGTCCTCATCTTGGCCCTGACTTCTAAACTTTGGAAGTTCCTAGGACTCCTCTACAGACATTGACTTCCTTGGTTATATTGTCTAGTCTCACGGATTTAAACAACATCTATATCCTGAAGGTCTCCAAATTTATCTCTCTTTATATCTGACTTTCCCCTTTTTTTCAGAACTCCATACTTAGATGTTTAACTGCCTACTCTATGTTTCCACTTGGATGATTTAAAAGGAGTCTGAGACTCTCCAAGACTGAACTCTTCTTTCTTTTCCCTGACCTTCCCTCTCCCCCAGTCAATTCCTCTCTCAGGCTTCCTCGTCTCAGTGAAAGGGACCTCTAGGGAGATCTGGAGGAGAGCCCTCTCTTGCCTCACCTCACCTCTCATGCTACCCTGAATTTTTCTTACTTAGGACTTTGATTGTTGGACAGCAAACAATCAAATCAGGAAGCCTAAACAAGATCACCAGGCCAGTCCAGCCAGCACCTCCCATGGGGATTTGAGGTAGACAGAAAACCCCCAGAGCTCCCTGCTGTTCCACAAAATGGACCCCAATTGACACGTGACCAAAGACCAGCCCATCTTACTGGAAATCTCAATCACGGCAGCCTCCTAGAGGAGGCTTTGAGGAACAGAAACACAGAGGATGTGAACCTTTAGGTTGCACTTTTTTTTTTTTTTTTTTTAAGGAAAAGCTCGTTGGGGGAAAGCATGCATGAAGTGGAGGTTGTGAAGGTAGAATATGAATAAATCAAAAGAGCAACACAACTTGAAGCAAATTCAGGCTGAAGGGGAGACAGAAGGCAAGTTCCCTGAGGGATGGAGTCAGCTTTCTAATGGGCACGGGCCCCTCATGCAATTATTCCGTGAATAAGCGGCCACCAAAGAAAAAGGCCTAGTCGTGCTTCTCCATGAGTCCCAGCAAAACACTGAGCTGAGCCTTGTTTATAAAATGCCTCAAAGGACCAGATGACAGGCTAGAAGATATAATTGTTTCTGATTTCTCTGTAGTTCTGCCATGTATATTTATAATACAATTCGAGAGGCAGCTGGTTCCTAAAAGATGACTGACATGATGCCCGATGTCCTTCCTGTTCCGAAGAGTTGTTTCCACACAGCCCCAACCCTAGTGGCTCTAGATCTCAGCATTTAGGAACCAGGTGAACGTTCTATCTTTATGAATGTCCTCTCTCATGCCTGGCTGGAAGCAAGTTCTCCCTTGTCTCTGCTCTTTTCACACTTTATCCAGCCCTCAACTACAATTCTCATGATTGGGACACCTGGGTGGCTCAGTTGGTTAGGCATCTGACTCTTGATCTTAGCTCAGGTCTCCATGTTAGGTCATGAGTTCAGATCCCAAGTGGGCTCCACACTGGGTATGGAGCCTGCTTTAAAAGAAAAGAAAAGAAAATTCTTATGATCTTCTACCCTTCATGATAGTTATTTCTTGTGCCCATACATGAGCTCATCTTAGAGTTTGGCCTTGTGGAGGCTCTTAGAGTTTGGTCTTGTCTTGTGGGGGGGGGGGGGTGAGAGCTAAGGCTCATTCGTCTTTGATTCTTTGGCATTCTCCGTAGTGCCTGTCCCCACAGATGCTGAATGAAGGTTGAGCAAATGAAAGAATAAAAAGAAACAGTTGAGCTGGAGAATGTCTCTCGAAGTGCTCATGGTAAAAATAGCTACCATTTTGGGTGTTTGCGATGTGGTAGGCTTTAAGCTCACAACTTTGTGTCTAATTCTAGCGCCAGACAGAATAGATGCCAGCCACGGGGAAGGGTATGACGTGTTCCTTGAAGCCTCCTGCCAGTCTGTTTGAAATGTCTATGAGATGTCTTTGAATAGGATCAATTGAAAGGCAAAATTTCAAAGACAGATGTGGTGACGGGAGACACGGCATCTTAATATTAGTATGTTAATTTTGACTGAGAACTTACTAATTTTTTAAAATCCTTTTCAAAAAAAGATTTTATTTATTTATTTGACAGAGACAGAGCGAGAGAGGGAACACAAGCAGGAAGAGTGGGAGAGGGAGAAGCAGCAAGCTGAATGCGGGGCTCGATCCCAGGACTCTGGGATCATGACCTGAGCTGAAGGCAAAAGCTTAACAACTGAGCCACTCAGGTGCCCGCGAACTTACTAATTTTTAATTAATTATTTAATTGTTGTCTTAGTTCATTTGGGCTGCCAGAACAAAGTGTTATAGCCCAGGTTGCTTATAAACACCGGAAGTTTATTTCTCAACACTCCTAGAGGCTAAATGTCCAAGACCAGGATGTCAGCATGGCCAGGTGAGCGCCCTCTGTGGGGCTGCAGACTTGTCCTTCTAGAACAAGGCAGAGGGAGTGAGGGAGCCCTCTGGGGTCTCTTGTATAAGGTGTCTAATTCTCTTCCAGAGGCCTCTTCCTTCATGACCTAATCGCCTGCCAGAGGCCCCCTTTTGTTAATCCTATCACCTCAAGGAGCAGATTTCAACTCAGGAGTTCTGAAGGGAACACATTCAGACCACAGCGATCGCTAATGAATATTGCCTAAGAACTTAGTATTGCCAAAGCTCTGTTCTTGGTGCTTTGCAGGGACCATTTCTACAACAATCCTGTGAGCTAGGTCTCACAGTCATCCTTTTATAAATGAAGAAACTATATAAAGTGGTCTCTTTCCCTGTTCCCACAGCTAGTAGGCAGTGGATTCGGGCTCTAGCCCTAGCACCCGAGCTCCTAACCAGTCTCCTGCTGCTGTCATTTCCCAGATGCTTGCATTCATGCTGAGGCCACGTCCTTCCTGGGCTCTTCCCAGCCCACAACGAGGCATGGCCAGTGTAGACCAGCCTGGCCGGCCAGGTCTGTCCAGGGCAGGCTCCTCTTGGGGGGTGGATACTTGCCCTGGGCCTCCCTGTGGGACTGATTGAGACTCCTTAGAGGTCACTGTGGTCAGAGGCTCCTCTCACCCGAGCTCCCTCCTTCCCTCTCTCCTCTCACGGGGATCAGACATGCCCACTCCCAGCTTCTCCCTTGACCCTTGATCCTTCACAGGTGCTCCTCCAATCCGTCTCTGGCATGTCTGATACTGTCCTGGTGTTAGCTTCTCAGAGGACCCAAACTGACTCACTGAGAGACAGAAAAGAAATGTGGAAAAAAAAAAAATGACCCTTAGTCGGCCTTAGCTGCTATTAACAAAACACAGTAGACTGGCTTCCATGACAGACATTTGCTTCTTCTTTTTTTTTTTTTTTTTAAAGATTTATTTATTTATTTGACAGAGAGAAATCACAAGTAGATGGAGAGGCAGGCAGAGAGAGAGAGAGAGAGAGAGAGGGAAGCAGGCTCCCTGCCAAGCAGAGAGCCCGATGTGGGACTCGATCCCAGGATCCTGAGATCATGACCTGAGCCGAAGGCAGCGGCTTAACCCACTGAGCCACCCAGGCGCCCCCAGACATTTGCTTCTTTAGAGACATATCAACATCCAGCCACACCACACCACCCTCCTCCTGTTTTGACTATAATCTACTTAAGAAGATGAAACATATAGACAAGAAATTGTTAAGAAACCATTCAAGGTGGGCACCTGCGTGTCTCCGTTGGTTAAGCGTCTGCCTTCAGCTCAGTCATGATCTTAGGATCCTGGCATTGAGCCCCATGGCAGGGTCCCTGCTCAGTGGGGAGACTTATTCTCTCTCTACCCCTCACCCCTACTCATGATCTCTTTCTCTCTTTCATGCTCTCTCTCTCTCTCTCAAATAAATAAAAATAAAAAAATAATTGAAGGCATCCTACGATTTCTGAAATGTTTTGAATTTATAATTCCCTCTTTTTTTCTAGAAGGGTTCTAGAGTGCTTACAAAAATACATAGGAGCCAAAAGCTAAGAGGAAAGGGTAAAGGGGATTCAGGCAAAGAGTAAAGAGGTCTGGAGCATGTCTAGGGAGAGAAATGTGGAGACTGAAAGGCACGTGCACAGATCTGCCTCAGAACTCTCCAGAGACCCGCACAGAGGAGCTTTGGGTCTTCGTAGGACTCACCAAGACTGAGGTAAAACCAACCTACTTCCTCCATAAAACGCCCTGCTTCTGTCATTGCCAAGCCTTGGTGCCATGGGGAATGTTCCTGGGTTTCCGGGTCAGGGAGGGTCATTGTGATGACACTCAGAGGGAGGTCCCAAACAACACCACTAAGAGCTACTAGCGGATGTTGCCCAGGGCTGCGTGTCCTGGTGGCTCTGCCTGGGGAAAGGCCCATTCAGAGCAGCTGTTCCCGGAGAGCATGTTCTGGGATTCAACCTCATTGGTCCCAGAACGCAGCCCTAGCACGATCTGCCTGATCCAGTGATGAAACTCAGAGCAGGCCAAAGAAGGAAGGAATGAGCTGTTCTTTCTTTGTCCATCCATACTCACGATCTCTCATAAATCAGGCTCTTACCAAATGACTGGAATCAAGAGTGGGTGTTGGTAACCTTTGGGAGGACTCAGAGACCACTTTCAACTTCTTTCCAAATAAAAAGGCTAAATTAAGACAAGTGCCCTAAGTGGCTCGGGGGGAGATGATCTCCAAAGAAGCAGGGAATTTATGGTTATAGGGAATGTGAAGAAAAGAAAATGGGAAGACAGAAAACCTGAACCACCCAGGTCACCCACAGGCACCACCTCCGACCACCTTGGTCTCAGACTTACATCACTGCTCTGGGGATGGCTTGGCGGGGGTGTGCAGGCTGGGTGCCCCGGACATGGAGGGGCCAGTGCGCTTTCCACTGCGTCCATCTGAACAATCAGCTCAGACAATGACCGCTTGCGGTTACGCTGTGGACTCTCCTCTCAAGCGCAGCTCAAGTCACTAAAAATTTGGCTTGACTGGAAAAGAGCAAATTGCTTTTACTGGAGAATGCAGGTAAGGAAGGGAAGCAATGACACCCCCGGGGTAATCGAGTTATTTCTGTATCTCCTGAAGCCTAAAGACTCTGCATCAGATCCATTCTATCGCCTCGGAGGCTCCCTTTCCTCTGAACTGAGAGAATTCAAATGGAAGGTATTTGTCATGGGTCCTGTCTCCACATGGACTGTTACTGCCATTAATCTTTTTTCATGTCCTAGGAATGGAAAACTGACAGCTCCTTTTTTTCTAGAAAGACCAAAGTAGAAGAAAAGGGAGTTTAAATGATGCTCTGGCTTTGCAGGACACAGGCTTTTCTCTCTTTTTCAGAGCCAGAAGCCTCAGGAGAGGAAATGCGCTTTGTATAAATGGCAGGCACTGGGGGCAGAGTGGGCCAGCCCCCCAACCCCCGATGTCCTTCCTGAGTTCCCACGTGGGCAGACCAGGGGCAGCAGGCTAGGCGGACTCCTGCCCAACTCAGAGAGTGTGTTTGGCACCAAGTTCTTCACAGGGAAGATATCATGGCACTAAATGTTGATATGGCCACCAACGCTTGTCAAGTACTTTGCCTTTTATTGGATTTGCACACCATCCTGAAAACAAGTCATCGTCCACCCCATGTCACAACTAAGGAGACGGAGCCTGGTCCCCGTGACCTCTTATCTTGCTGAAGGTCGCCATGTTAGTGTGTGTCGGGCCCAGATCTTGAATCCAAATATACAAAATCATGTTCCTCAGTACTGGAGAGGTTTGGGGGCTAGAGCGAACAAGAGCTCTTGCCCCGTGAGCCCGGGGAAAACTCGGGTTTTGCTTGCTCGTTTTCTTCTGTTTTCGTTAGTCTGTTGTTGTCAGGGAGGGGATAACACGTAGTAACCTGGTCTATTTGAGCAATTAATAAATCAAATACTAAGCACCCATTACTTTTTCTGTGGGAGGAAGTGAGAAGGAAAAACATGAAGCCCCTTCTCCTGTGGGAGGGTTATTCCCGTGAGCTCTCTCGCACACCTACGAAGGACAGGTGGTGAGAAGATGAAGAGGAAGTGGTGATCGCACCCACGGGGATCCGGAAAGGCTCCTGACGGATGGGAGCTAGACCCAGAGGGATGGGCATCACTCGGAAGGGTGGTGTGGGAGGGCAGATGGCCCTCGAGGAGAAGGGACCTCCCTGGAGTGAGGGAGAAGAAGGGGCATTTGAGAAATTACAGGCAGACCAAGTGTAGAGGCAGAGGCTGGTGGTGTTTATTATGATCTTGAACAACTATGTTTGCACCATTACTTACGGGAGGGAAGATCGTGATGGAGGTTTGGAAGTGCCCCAAGAGACAGCCACTGGCCTCCTTTGGTGACTGTTTCTAATAAAGAGGAGTTCTCAGAATCAGAGGCTTCAGGGATGGAAGCCAGGAGAGGGATTCTTTCCCACTTGCTAGCCTGTGGCCCTCGAGGTCCCCTCCTGGAACACCATCTGCAACCAGTCAGGATCTGCCTCCCCTCCCTGCTCCAAAGCCCTGGACGGCTCTGCCAGCAGAAAACACTTCCTCCCATCCAGCTGGAATCTGTCTAGGTCCAGACTCACCGAAGCTCCTTCCCCATCCACATAGGTGAGCCTTCCACACAGATGAATACTGACTTCCCACCCTTCCTAACCAAACACTGTATCTTGTCTTATCTGGGCTACATGCGGGATGCTTTCAACAGTTCCCATTAATCATTCTGGGGTTTCCTTGTTCTGCTCTGAACATGTGCATTTATTTGTCCTCAAGGGCAGCTTTGCTTTCTGAATCCTTCCAGCTCCCTTTTCCCGCCCCCGACCATGTGCCAGCATGTCCTCTAGGCACTGGGAACACAGCAGCAAAGAAAACAGCTTGTCTATATGAGAAGTGGGAGAAGGTAGCTGTGGGGACAGGGGAGAATTGAGGTTTATTATTTACTATATACCAGGCATAATGCAAAAAGCTTTACACATGTTATGTCTATTTCTTATAAACTGGGATCATTATCCCCATTGTGCTAATCAGCAAACTGAGGCTCAGGGAGATGAAAGGAGTCAAATAAAGGCAAGTAAGTCATGGGGCTGCGATTTGCACCCATCTCTGTGTGACCCCAGATAGACAGACCAGCACTGCGCCTTGCACATCCTTGAACTCTATGTTTAAAGATTGTATTTCTTTATTTAAGACAGAGTGAGAGCAAGAGAGATCATAGAGGGAGAGGCAGAAGCAGACTCCCACTGATCAGAGAGCCCAGCCTGGGGCTCAATCCCAGGATCCTGAGATCATGACCTGAGCTAAAGGCAGACACTTAACTGACTGAGCCACCCAGGAGCCCCTGAACGTATTTAGAACAGTGTATTGCATACAGTAGGTGCTCAGTGTTAAGCACATGTTTAGACCCACCCTCTGAAAACACTGACTCACTCTTATAAGCAAAGCACATTCTAGCTGTATTTCCTCCAATTTCTTTTTTGGCTTCAAAACCACAAACTTTTCCACATAAGCGATCTTTCATTTTTCCTGGGATGCTGCCGGGTCGTGGTGCTCAGGCTTCTGACAGCCTATTAAATAATTATGTTCTGTCTTCACATGTTTTATGAGCTTTTTCCAATGACCCAACTCAGGAGATAACAGGAGGATGGATGTCTCTGTGTTGGCCCAGGGCTGATGGATGGTCTGCCTTGGGCAATTTTCAAGTGGAAGGGAAACAAACTCAAGAGAAAAATTTTTTTCCCTCTGACTTGGATGCCCTCTGCTAAATCAGCTTCAGCCTGGCCTCTGCCTCAGCCTGGCCAGGGTCCTAAGGTGTCCAAGTCTCTGGACCAGACCCTCTGGCTCGTGTCAGGAAAACGATGCTGAGCCCAGGCTGCCCCCTGCTTGGCACCCGCCCTGTCTCATTTCCCACTTAAGTCTCGGTCAGTAAAAAAGTGGTAACGCGTATCAAGTCTGAGTTTCACTTTCCTCTGGAGACTCTCTTGCTTGGCTTCTGTTTCTAGAGAACATTCTCTGCCTCTGCATGCAAAAGCATGATCGCTTTTGGCAACGCTATGAACCTTCCTTTTGTGCTGAGTTGAGACTGCTCTTCCTCTACAGAAGAGAGAAGAAAGGAGTGGAGGGAGGACAAAGGAAGGAGAGGGAGCTAAGGTTTGCTGGACACCAAGGCTTTCCATAGGCATGTGGTTTAAGCAGCATGGAGATCGCTGGTTCTGGGGTGCCCACCCATGAAAAAACAGCAGTTGCCTCCAAGTCGTGGTGTGAGCAAAAGGCAGAGATGGAAGGGGAGGGGCTCCGTTCTGGAGAGGTTTGCTGAACCTAAGGGGTTGGTGGGCCATGGGCGAAGATGCTCAGGAGATGGGGAAACAGAGCCAGGGGCTGGGGCAGGAGTCATGAGTCCGAGATAGGGTTATAGAGGTCAGCAACATGAAGCAACTGTGGCTTTCAGAAAGCACCTACCCCTAGAGAAACCAGCTCCTTCCCATCTCTATCCAGCCTCCACACGGCCTGCTGTCCACAAATTGTAGAATTTTCAAAACCCAAGGGACTGTGCCTTGGTTATTCTGTGTGGGTCTCCCTCAGTGTGTAGAAGGTAGAGGAGGCAGGAAAGGCTTAAGTAGAAGAGACACGGAAGGTAGGATGAGAGGTCGACACCCTGGAAGACCCTCACAAGAAGTGTCCACATAGAACATTCTGGAAGAGTGAGGTAGCAAGGGAACGGTAAGGCAGCTGCCGTTGGGGTCTGAGGCCCGGCCCTCCCCTGTGGCCCTGCCCAGCCCAGACTCAGAACCACTGTGGGGCAGCTTCCCAAGCCTGCTCAGCACTGCTCAATCCTCTGAATTGATTATAGCATCGCTCACAGCGGAGAGGAAACAGAAAATAAACAGAAGAGGGAAATAAAATGAACAGCCAGTCAAAAGGAGATTGTTGGTATAAATTATTGTAAGCGTTCACCAGAAGGCCCCGGACTGTAGTGGTTGCCAGTTTCCAGGGAGTAGATTCTCCCGCCATGGACTATTTGAAGCTACTTGTGATTTATAAGAAGCTTATAAATTTCTTGAATATTGAACTTGCTCTTGCAAGAGGTGAGTATTAAATACAAGATCGTTCTAGAACACTACTGAGTTTCGCACAGTGCCAGGAAGAAGAAGGAATTAGAATTATGCAGTTGACTTGGGAATATGTCTATAAAATTTTGTTGAATAAGAATAATTAAGGCAGGGAACTATGTCATATGATCCCATATTTGTAAAACAAGCAAGTGTGTGTGGACATCAGCAAGCAATTGTGTGATCATATGAGTGAGGGAAAAACCACGGATGATACACGGTGACATGGGCTATCTCCTGGGTGCTAACGTGGAAGGAACAGGAAAAGAGAGAAAAGGGAAAGCAAGGAAAAAAAGTAGGAAAATACTGGGTCTTTTTCATCTTAGTTTTTAAAAAGCACACATAATATATGAAATACAATTAAATTCATTTTACATGAAAGTACATATATGTATCAAAAACTAAGAAAAAAATAGGCAAAGGAAGGCAAAAGCAACATAAATGTGGCCAGTGGTGAACAGTACATATTAACTGACATATGCTGAAACTTTTATATGATTATTATTAAAAAGGATGATTAAATAATACATTAATAAAATAGTACATTACATTAAATTTTTTTTCTCATGAGGCAAAAATGTATATTCTGTTTGGGAAATAAAGGGAAAGTAAGGAGAGAAGTATGGAGGGAACAAACCTGTCATCTGATGGATGTTGACCTTGGGTTCACAATGGACCACCAGGCAGGACAAGGATACACACACAGATGATTGCCGTCCTAGAGAAACAGTAAGACAAACACTGACTTCCTCTGCCCCGCCATGGTGCCCAAAGTGTTAACCCTGGGACAGAGAGTCCTACCACCCAGGCTAGCCAACTTACCAGGAAATAACTTTTACAATACATTTAAACATTATGTAACACATTTATAACATTATTTAAATATACATTCGTGGATATGAAAAGTCAATCCACATAGTCACAGAACCACTAAATTCCAGAGCTGAACTTCTTGGAACTTCAATCTCTTCATTGCAGTCTGAATGGGAGAAGGCAGCAGCAATAATTTCCCCGACAGGAGAACATTCTCCCAAGTTCTGAAGCAGAGAACTCCCAGCACCTGTGGGCTTCTCTGCAGATCTAGAATTCTCCACCAGATGTAGTTAGTCTAGCTCTGGCCAACCTTCGAGGGGGGTTATTTGGCCCATAAATCAGCTTGAAGAATGCCTGGGTGTGGGTTAAAAATTTCTCCAGGGCCTATACGGTTTCCTAACACGAGAAGTCATCTCATCCTTACTGTTCTGAAATCGCACAACCAATACCAGAGCGGCCTGAACTGCAGGAAGGAAGGGCAGAGAGCTGAGTCTGGCTTCAGCCCACCAAGGGTGGCCTCATCCTCTGCCCTGGGATCTTGGAAAGCCCCTGCTCACTGTCCTTTCTTAGGGAGCAGTTAGTGCGGCCGTGGCATGTGCTGCCCCCAGGATCACGGAGGAGCAGGTGCGGGGGACACCTGCGGGCGGGTGGGGATGTGGAACAGGTTGGGGAAGGAAGCTGGTGTGGACCTGCCTGCGCGGAGACGCGCATGTCAGGGTGCGGACACGCAGGTGTGCGTGTGAGAGACAGCTAGTGTGCGTATGTGCATGACTGGACAACATTCTCCTAAACCACTTTGTCCATTAACACCTGCCCCAATATCTAGACAGAAACATACAGAATTCAGTTTGCAGAGAAAGGGCTGGGTAAGGGACCGCGCTGGGAACTGGAAACGTGTACCACGCAGTTCCTCCTAGAGGGAAAACACGGCCCATTGCAGGGATGAGACAAAGGCACAAACCAACTCTTATAAAAGACAGAACACGCCTGTCGACATATGTGTCCTGTCTGAGCCAGGGATATCTCACCTCTGAGCCTAAAGAAAGCTAAGAGGAAAAACAAAATGGTGATGACCCCGTTTCATTCCAACACCCAGTGACTGATGCAAGAGTTGCCTCCGTTTAAAAAATAATGACCAAGCACATTTCTCTCCTCTCCCTAAGAGAGATTCAAAGGGTATTGCATATATAAACCCAGGACGGAAATAAAATTGCATCCACTAAGTTTCTTCTGTGAGAATAGGGGCTGAAAATAGAAATTAAATTGAGCTATGGTAAGACAAAAATAGATAATTTATATATATCTGAGTCTGTAGCCTGGGAATTATACCTTCTATATATGACAGGAGTTAAGTTTAAATAAATAGTCTATTCACCTATCTAGTTAGCTGGCTAGTGTGTGTGTGTGTGTGTGTGTG
This sequence comes from Mustela lutreola, assembly GCF_030435805.1. NCBI lineage: Eukaryota > Metazoa > Chordata > Mammalia > Carnivora > Mustelidae > Mustela > Mustela lutreola. The sequence continues at coordinate 212,273,693 of NC_081290.1, read as the reverse complement.
TGCGTATGTATATATACATATACACACATATATGTGTATCATATCTATGTGTGTAATATATACATAATTATGATATTAACATAAGGAAGAATATTCATTCTTATTTGAATACTGAATATATATAATATGTTATATGATATATAGACAATATATAGTAGACAATATATATTTATATTATGAATATATTTACATAAATATATTTATAATATAATTAATATGAATATTAATATTCATTCAATATTATATTAATGTTGAAGAAAAAGATATTGTGGGTCTAAAACAGAGACAGGATAATGTAGTGTGGTTCTCAAACCAGGACAAAGATTGGTATCAGTTAGAGAGCTTGAGAAAAGATGGATGTCCTAAAGATTCTGATTTAATTGGCTGGGGTATGACCTGGGCATCAAAGTTTTGTTTTTTTTTTTAATTAAAAATTTTCTTTATTTAATTTCTTTTCAGTGTAACAGAATTCATTGTTTATGCACCACACCCAGTGCTCCATTCAATTTGTGCCCTCCATAATACCCACCACCTGGCTCCCCCAACTTCCCACTCCCTGCCCCTTCAAAACCCTCAGATTGTTTTTCAGAGTCCATAGTCTCTCATGGTTCATCTCCCCTTCCAATTTCCCTCAACTCCCTTCTCCTCTCCATCTCCCTATGTCCTCCATGTTATTTGTTATGCTCCACAAATAAGTGAAACCATATGATAATTGACTCTCTCTGCTTGCCTTACTTCACTCAGCATAATCTCTTCCAGTCCCGTCCATGTTGATACAAAAGTTGGGTATTCATCCTTTCTGATGGAGGCATAATACTCCATAGTGTATATGGACCACATCTTCCTTATACATTCGTCCGTTGAAGGGCATCTTGGGGTGCAGTATTTTGGGTTTTCCATATAAAGTATCATGTCATCTGCGAAGAGAGAGTTTGACTTCTTCATTGCCAATTTGGATACATTTTATTTCTCTTTGTTGTCTGATTGCTGTTGCTAAGACTTCTAATATTTTGTTGAACAAGAGTGGTGACAGTGGGCATCCTTGTCATGTTCCTGATCTCAAAGGGAAGGCTGTGAGCTTTCTCCCATTGAGGATGATATTTGCTGTGGGTTTTTCATAGATAGATTTTATGAAGTTCAGGAATGTTCCCTCTATCCCTATACTTTGAAGCATTTTAATCAGGAATGGATGCTGGATTTTGCAATTCAGTAATATGGCAGGATACAAAGTTAATGTACAGAAATCGGTTGCTTTCTTATACACTAACAATGAAAACACAGAAAGGGAAATTAGAGAATCGTTTCCATTTACTATAGCACCAAGAACCATAAGATACCTGGGAATAAACCTAACCAAAGAGGTAAAGGATCTGTACTCAATGAACTACAGAACACTCATGAAAGAAATTGAAGAAGACACAAAAAGATGGAAGACCATTCCATGCTCTTGGATCAGAAGAATAAACATTGTTAAGATGTCTATACTGCCTACGGGACGCCTGGGTGGCTCAGTTGGTTAAGCAGCTGCCTTCGGCTTAGGTCATGATCCCAGCATCCTGGGATCGAGTCCCGCATCGGGCTCCTTGCTCCGCAGGGAGCCTGCTTCTCCCCCTGCCTCTGCCTGCCATTCTGTCTGCCTGTGCTTGCTCTCTCACCCTCTCTCTCTGATAAATAAGTAAAATCTTAAAAAAAAAAAAAGAATTTAAGATGTCTATACTGTCTAGAGCAATCTATACTTTTAATGCCATTCCGATTAAAATTCCACCAGTATTTTTCAAAGAGCTGGAGTAAATTGTCCTAAAATTTGTATGGAATCAGAAGAGACCCTGAATTGCTAAGGAAATGTTGAAAAAGAAAAACAAAACTGGGGCATCACAATACCTGATTTGAAGCTTCATTACAAAGCTGTGATCACCAAGACAGCATAGTACTGGCACCCAAACAGACACATAGACCAGCGGAACAGAGTAGAGAGCCCAGATATGGACCCTCAACTCTATGGTCAAATAATCTTCATCAAAGCAGGAAAAAATATACAGTGGAAAAAAGACGGTCTCTTCAATAAATGGTGCTGGGAAAATTGGACAGCTATATGTAGAAGAATGAAACTGGACCATTCTCTTACACTGTACACAAAGATAAACTCAAAATGGATAAAAGACCTCAACGTGAGACAGGAATCCATCAGAATCCTAGAGGAGAACAGAGGCAGTAAGCTCTTTGATATTAGCCACAGCAATTTCTTTCAAGATATGTCTCCAAAGGCGAAGGAAACAAAAGTGAAAATGAACTTTTGGGACTTCATCAAGATCAAAAGCTTCTGCACAAAAAAAAAAAAAAAAAAAAGCTTCTGCACAGCAAAGGAAACAGTCAACAAAACAAACAGGCAAACAGGCAACCCACAGAATGGGAGAAGATATTTGCAAATGACTGTGCAGACAAAAGGCTGATATCTAGGATCTATAAAGAACTTCTCAACTCAAGACACACAAAACAGATAATCATGTCAAAAAATGGGCAGAAGACATGAACAGACACTTCTCCAATGAAGACATACAAATGGCTATCAGACACATGAAAAAAATGATCATCATCACTAGCCATCAGGGAGATTCAAATTAAAACCACATTGAGATAACACCTTACACCAGTTGAAAGACCAAAATTAGCAAGACAGAGAGGATGTGGGGAAAGGGGAGCCCTCTTACACTGTTGGTAGGAATGCAAGTTGGTGCAGCCACTTTGTAGAACAGTGTGGAGATTCCTTAAATTAAAAATAGAGCTTCCCTATGACCCTGCAATTGCACTAATGGGTATTTACCCCAAAGATACAGATGAAGTGAAAAGAAGGGCTACCTGTACCCCAATGTTTATAGCAGCAATGATCACGGTCGCCAAACTGTGGCATCAAGGTTTTTAAAAGGTGCCAGTTCTAATGGGAAGCCAAGGTTGAAAATCATGAGAACAGAAGAGAGGTTATGAGAATAAAAAAGAGGTTTTGAAAAGTTTAAATATGGTTTTCAAAATTAAACAAACAAACAAAAAATAAGCAGAATAATTGAAATGAAAAGGAGTAAAAAAAGAAAACAAACAAACAAACAAAAAAATGCCCTAGAAAAGTAGGACAGGGGGCTCCTGGGTGGCTCAGTCAGTTAAGCTTCTGCCTTCGGCTCAGGTCACGATCCCAGGGTCTTGGGATTGAGTCTCGCATCGGACTCCCTGATCAGCAGAAGCCTGCTTCTTCCTCTCCCTCTGCTGCTCCCCCTGCTTGTGTTCCCTCTCTCGCTGTGTCTGTCAAATAAATAAATAAAATCTTTAAAATTAAAAAAAAAGAAAATAGAAAAAAAAAGAGACCAAAACATGAATAAAAAAATATATATATAAAAGATGGAAGTGTAATCTACCAGCCAGCTGGAGTTCCAAACAGAGAGAACAGAGGAAATGGAGAAATTTTTATCAGAACTGAAGGTCGTGATTCACCAAACACTCACTGAGAATCAAATAAAATAAAATAGTAGTGGACTCATAGCTGAGTCTACTCAGTCATATCATTAGGGAATTTTAAAACAGCCACAGTGAGTGAGAGAAAAGATCCCAAAAGACCTTAGACATTAGTAACAAAATACTAGGACATATATATAAAGGAACATAAAGGATATTGACATCAGAGCTTTCTGAATTCAGAAGAAAATAAACCAAAGATTTTAGATTCTAAGAGAAATTTATTTTAAGCACCCATACTCACAGAGCACTTGGGTGGCTCTGTCAGTTAAGCATCTGCCTTCGGCTCAGGTCATGATCCCAGGGTCCTGGGATAGAGCCCGGCTTTAGGCTCCCTGCTTCTCGCGGAGCCTGCTTCTCTCTCCCTTTGCCTTCTGCTCCCCCTGCGTGTGCTCTCTTACTCATTCTTTGTCAAATAAATAAATAAAATCTTTTAAAAAATAAATTCATACTCAGGGAAGCCATCAATGGTGTTGGGGGGTTGGCGGAAGGGGCAGGGTGTGAGGAGTGGGTGGGTGGGGGTGGGATGGGTTTGGGTCGGTGGTTGAGGTGGGGAGGGTTGGGTCAGTGGGTGCGGGTTGGGTGGGATGGGCCAGTGGGTGGGGTGGGTAAACTAAGTCTAGATGTAGACATGCAAGGACTCACCTGCGTTACCTCTCCTTCATCTTTCCCTAGGAAGTTACTGCAGGGTGTATTCTGTGAGAAGAAAGGAACAAATCAAGGAGAAAGACATGGGACACTGAAAATGGGACATTCTAAGAGGGAGCGCATTAACGGCAGTCGTATAATTAGACTCATGCGGGGACCACGCCACCTGGAAGTGTACAGAAAAGAGAGAACTTGACGGCTAATCTGATATAATGAAATCTTTTTTTTTTCTAAATAAAGATACTTGAAGATACTAATGGAGAAGAGAAAGGTAATCAGAAGCTCCGAGAAAATAAGCTGTCTAAGCAAGGGAATTTTATCATAATACTGGCATTTTTAATTCTTTGACCTCTGAGATCCAATTAGCCTGGGGCCTTTAGGACCATTTCTCTGGCTCTTCCTCAGAAGGGAGGCTGCTTGAAAATGTGGTTAAATGAGAGTCCCCCCTGAGAGGGAACCTGGCAGATGCCTCTCTCGGGGGTGTGAACGCCATGGATTTCTCGCTCTTCCCCTTCCCCCTCCTAAGATTGCTGACATCTAGGCCAGGCGAGAGCAGGACATTTTCCAACAGGAAGACAAAAAACACCTAAAATCTTCAGTATAAAAAGATTCCAATTGCTCGGATGTAGCGGGGGCCTCTATGGGAGTGTTGAGTTAGAGACAAGCCTGAGAGCCACATCCCCACAATACCACAGGCACAACTGCACCCAGTGTTTGTTGAAGGAGGATCCCAAGGCTGGTGCAGGGTCTTCCGTTCTGCAGCCCTCAGACCCCAAGAAGAGGGGTTGGCTTCCCATGCGGGCCGAGGAGGGCTGGCTGTGCTCCTCTCCCTTTCTGTGGCTCCAGGCTCTCCTCAGAGTGGCTCAGTGGAGGTAGGCCTCCGGAGCAGGTGTCTCAAGGGCAAGCCCCACCCTGCTTCCTGGGGCTGGTGTCTTGGGGCAGGACACAGACCCAGCAGGGAAGCCAGGAGCACGAAGGAATGACCACTTAGGACTTTGGTGCAGAAATCAAGGCTTGCAGAGGAAGTGGGGCAGATGAAATTGACAGAAGCAGATTTGGAGCTGGGCAAAAAAGATGCCTTTTTAAGTAGATAAACTTCAATTTCGCTTGAGTTTCTGGTAACTAGGTTTCTAATCCTAGCCACCAAGTGAAAGCAATCTTCATATCTATTGCCCAGCCCAAGCTCTGAGGGGTTAGGAAATCTCGATTCAAAATGAGACCATTATGATAGAACGAAACAACAGAATGTCTTACCCGACCCCTGCTATATGCTGGTATAAAGAACACATAAGACATCTCTACTATGTGCCTGCCAGATACATACACCTTACAGTATTACTCAGTTCCTACTAAACTCCATTATGATTATCTTATTGCTGTGGTTTGGTAGGTGAGCAAAGTCAGGGCAAAGTAACATGAAGAGGCAGTGACGCCTAGCAATTCAGAGGATGGGCTTTAGAATAGACAGTCGTGGGTTTGAAGCTGGACCCTACCCCCTTAAAGGTTTCTGACTTTGCTTTTAAGCTTCTTATGAACTTCAGTTTCTTTGTCTATAAATCAGGGAAAATAATGTCCACCTTTTACAGTGAGTGGTGAAATAATGGTGGCCCTGTGTCAGGTAAGCAGTAAGCCTTTCAGATGCTGAAAAAGGAAAAGCTTCCTGGTTAATTGTGGCCACCTGTTTTCCTCAAGACTTTACCCAGAATCCCAAGAACTAGTTTTGGAAGTCTGTCACATCTGGAAGCACATTTTCATGGAATTTGGTCACTGGTACATGTCCCATCATGCATTAGCCTTGATCCAGACATTTGGCCCAAGTTTCAATTACCTTAACTTGGAAGCACCTAGGACGTCCTAACTATGCAACAGTGGTGCTATTTAGAAAATTGAAAAGGAATGTAGAGGCACTTTATGAACTGTAAAGTTGGAGTGTAATTAAATAATTACTAATTTAGTAGACCTCACACCCAGCATGGAGTCCAACCCGGGGCTTAAACTCACGACCTTGGGATCAAGACCCAAGCTGAGATGGAGAGTCACAGGCTTAACCGACTGAGCCACTCATGTGCCCCAAGGAGATATTTAAAAAATAACATCCTAAATATTACTAAAGGCTGGTTGAAGTATTCAAAATTTTGTGTAAATGGATCAACTGGAAAAAATACAGAGCATGAATGTGGAGTCAAGACCCGGGCCTCATGTCCAGCTTTACTCCTGACTCAGGCTCCACAGAACCTGTATCCCAGCTTCCACTGGGGAAATGTTGTAGCATATAAGCTCTTAAAGTGGGCTTGAAGAAACAACCACCGAAAAAACCATGTTCTTTTTGCTTGCAAAGTTTTATCTTTACCCTTATCAAGCTCAGTATCTATTACAAATGAGGGATCCTATGACTGAGTCTCTGTAAATGGTTCAATTTCTGGTCCTAATTTTTCTACCCAAGTGACACCCTCCAATCATGGTTCAGGCTTAGGAAAACCTCATTTCCCAGCTGCAGAGAGATGCTCCCACTTCCCACAAACATATCCTCCAAGACAACGAAAAACAAACAAACTCCTATTTCCAAAAGTTTTATTTCATGTATTATTTGATATTAAACTTTCCTAGGCTCTGCATCTCACGTTTGTCAGTTTGCAAACTCTTATTAAGAAGAAACACGGCAGTTGAGGATCCAGAATATAGGTTAAATGCCACATGCTTCCTAGCCATGCTTAAGGGGTGGTTTTGGGCCAAGAGAAAAAGAAAGGAGCACTTGCAGAAGTGAAGGATACACCACGTGTCCTCAGACACACACTCAGAGAGCAGAGAGGTTGATGACTCTCTTTCGTACAAACATGTGGGCCAAAATAGAATGCCCTTCATCCTCCATCACACTCTTAAAAAGACATGGTGAAGATACCACACATTAGCTGACCTTAAATTAATGTCAAAGAAATGAGAGGAAGTTAACACACAAAAAAATATAATTCACAAAAGAAAATATGCAACGTTTTATAAGCTGTATACATTTCAACAAAAAAGTTGGGGACACAGATTTAGTTATTTCGATTTTTGAAAATATTTATTACAAGATTCCCTTTCCCATATTAAAAGGAAAACATAGGACTGGAGATATTCCGAGGAAACTAGGTTAAACCAATTCCCAAGTCCTCATCAAATAAGGTATCAATAAAGGACAGGTTATTTTGGAACTTAAAATTAGGGAAGCCTATACACAATTTAGATGGGGAAAGAGAAAAACAAAAGAAAAAGTGAGAATGATCATTTACATTTTACAGTCTTTAATTAAGCACATAAAACTGTACTATTTAATATATTTCTCCATGAACTTTTTGTGAAATTCAGATCGCAGCGTATCATTTACAAATCTTTTGTCTTTCTTCTGATCATCTACACCTTTTGCACAGTTCTTGAAAACAACATCATCATCCCACCTAAAGGGAAGAAAAAACAGAAGGCTTACATGTCTGATTCAGGAGATAAGAACAAGTGAATTGCAAAGCCTAGTCATTACCCAGAACGATGCTCAACATGTACTTTATCTGCAGCAGCAATTACACCCGAAAGAACAAAGTCATCCTTAATAGGTTGTAGCCGTGCTTTATTACAGCAGGAAGGGCAATTCTTATTTAGAACATAGAAACACTCTTATTACTTCTCCTGTATAAGGAACTTTGAGTCAAGAATAGGAATTCATAGGCTTAATTACATCAATATTTAACGTTTTCAGGTCTGAAACAAAGAGGCAACAGCCCGATTAGCATAGATACTTCTAGATGATAATAACTGACCACGTTACTATAGTTTAGATTGCATGGTTTTAAGGCTTTTTTTTTTTTTAAAAGATTTTATTTATTTATTTGACAGAGAGAAATCACAAGTAGACGGAGAGGCAGGCAGAGAGAGAGAGAGAGGGAAGCAGGCTCCCTGCTGAGCAGAGAGTCCGATGTGGGACTCGATCTCAGGACCCTGAGATCATGACCTGAGCTGAAGGCAGTGGCTTAACCCACTGAGCCATCCAGGTGCCCTGGTTTTAAGGCTTTTATACTCTCTCATCAGTTGCCATTTAGTAATCATCCACTGTAGTATTTACATTCTATGGCAACAAAGGAGAAGAAAGTACTGGGGTATAATCATTACGGTTCATAGTCTGGCCCAGATCTCCGTTTCAGTCTAGAGGAAAGACTGCACTGGGTGACCCCTCACAGGAGTGACAGAGTATAAGGAAGCATAGCTTTCTTCTTTTTAAAGATAATTTATTTATTTGACACAGAGAGAGAGAGAGAGAGAAAGATCCCAAGTAGGCAGAGAGGCAGGCAGAGAGAGAGGGAGAAGCAGGATCCCCGCTGAGCAGAGAGCCTGATTCGGGGCTTGATCGCAGGACCCTGAGATCATGACCTGAGCCGAGGGCAGAGACTTAACCCACTGAGCCACCCAGGCACGCCCACAGCTTTCTTCTTTATGATGAAGCTGGCTGTGTATTTTTACTACATTAGTCACGAGTATACTATATGTGGAGTCCTCTGTGTCTGTCTAGTGCGTCTCTGAATGTGAAGGGTGATCTTGGGGACTTGTCAAACGTACATCTAAATGTAAGCTTCGGAGAGCCAAAGGTTCAATGCACTGCTCTACTCCTGGTGCTTAAGAACAGTACCTGGTACACAGCTGTTATAAATATCTACCGAAAATAAGTACATTTTCCTTCATTCTCCTTCTTCATTATTCCCGTTATCTGATGGAGAAGAGTATCAGCGAAAAGGGGACTTTCAGAGGCCTTACATACTATAGTTTAGTATGAAACGCACAGTCTGCAATATATATCCAACTCGTTAGTGTAAAGTACCTTCTTTTAACTTTGAAGTTGGCCTGAGGCTGGGATGGGCCAGTGAGATTAAGGAGAGGGTTTCCACTCAAAATGTTTTCCATACGTATTCTTTCTTCTTCAGCTTTCTGTTCTTGTTCCTGTCAATGACAGAGGAGGACTCATTTACTTACATTAATTCTGGGGTCAATCTTTGTACATAACCCTTGTGGTTTTTTTTTTTTGTTTGTTTGTTTGTTTTTTTAAGATTTTATTTATTTATTTGAGAGAGAGACAGTGAGAGAGAGCATGAGTGAGGAGAAGGTCAGAGGGAGAAGCAGACTCCCCGTGGAGCTGGGAGCCTGATGCGGGACTCGATCCCGTGTCCCCATAACCCTTGTTTTAAAAGACTGAGGATTTTATGGGACGTCTGGGTGGCTCAGTTGGTTAAGCAGCTGCCTTCAGCTCAGGTCATGATCCCAGCGTCCTGGGATCAAGTCCCACATCGGGCTCCTTGCTCCGCAGGGAGCGTGCTTCTCCCTCTGACTCTGCCTTCCACTCTGTCTGCCTGTGCTTGCTCTCGCTTGCTCTCTAACAAATAAATAAATAAAATCTTTAAAAAAAAAAAAAAAAAAAAAAAAGACTGAGGATTTTATGAGGGAGAGAGAATGAGCATCAAGGTAGGCGTTTGTTTGTTTTAAGATATAAGATATACCAAAGAAGTCTCACCTATCAAAATAATTTGTTCTTATTACAAATACTTCATGCTTGTCATCATACATTCATTAGTCTAACTTAGAAATTCTATGAATGCATATTTAAATCTATTTTCTTTCTTAAAGTACATGTAAAATTAATTGCCCATTTTAAGAGTACATCAATAAATATATTCTACTAATGAGACTATATTAAACACCAAAGAAACATTTAGCAAAGCTATTACTTGATTTTTAAAGATGACCTATATAGAACTATGATTAAAAGTAATTTTATCTTGAATTATTAACAATGTAAATTTGAAGCTCCAGGACTAGTGACAATTTATTATTGGCCAAGAAGTAGCTCCTAAGATAAACATAATGTAACATACATTCCATTAACATGCATTTCTACTAACTGACCCTAGACCTATCCATTTTGTTATGATTTGTTGTTACTAACTTTCCATTTTTATGTCATTCATCCTTCATCAGTTACAAGCTTGTCTTTCTTCACTTTTAATTTAGCTTTAAACTCAAATCACCCTCAGCTTCATTCTTAGAAATAAAAAAATGTCTGGAATTCTTAGCCATCAACTGCTAGATCTACCTGTTAATGCTATCTTAAAACAAAAATAAATTCCATTTTATTGTAGTTGAGGAAGGACAAAAATTGACGACTTAATGGATCAAGACAAAAGAGACTTTCAATTTAAAATAACCTAACAGTGGCACCTCAGTGGCTCAGTCAGTTAAGCAGCCAACTCCTGACTTTGGCTCAGGTCATGATCTCAGAGTTGTGAGATCAAGCCCCACATCAGGCTCCACCCTCAGCATGGCGTTTGCTTTGGATTCTCTCCCTCTCCCCCTGACTCTCTCCCTCACCCTGCTCATACTCTCTCTCTGAAATAAATAAATCTTAAAATAAATAAATAAAATGAACCTAAGAAAGTTTTAGACCACTTGGAAAAATAACCCAATTTTCCATATAATTAATGATATTTTAATATCCAAATGTGAATAACAGATTTCATTTATTTTTCTTATTTTTTTCTGAACCCCAGGTAACTCTTCTTCTTCTTCTTTTTTTAAAGATTTAATTATTTATTTATTTGAGTGACAGAGATTACCAGTAGGCAGACAGAGAAAGAGGAGGAAGCAGGCTCCCTGCTGGGCAGACAGCCCGATGCAGGGCTTGATCCCAGGACCCTGGGATCATGACTGAGCCGAAGACAGAGGCTTTAACCCACTGAGCCACCCAGGCGCCCCAACAGATTTCATTTTTAAGAGACCAAATAATTGGGATGGGAGAAGATGCAATACTCAGGGAAATTCCTTTGACGTCACCGTTCAGATCTTAAGCAAACAAAATCAGGAATATCCACTATAGATTAAGAATAGATAGCTTTCTAAAAACTATGTATTTTTAACAATTTATATTGATGTTGAAAGTGAAAAGACATTTCTCTGAGATGCTAGAAAAATAAAAGCTCAAATATACAATGTATCCAACTTATAATAATAACATGTGATATAATAAAGTTCTGGCCATTTTATATTTGCAATATATTTCCTTTAGAATGCTGGCTGCCTACCACACACAGCCCTGGAAAAAAAGGTGCCAACTCTTTCCATATTCAAGTACCAGGCACATTATGGTTCACAAATATAGGCTAATAATCAGCCTGCAGATCAAATCCAAACCACCCCATTTCTGTTAATTATGTTTTACTGGAACAGACAGTCATACTCCTTCATTTCTATATTGTCTACAGCTATTTCCATGCAACAGCGAGCAGAGCTGACGAGCTGCATGAGAGACAGCACGCTTTGCAAGCCTGACATATCCTGAAATATTTGCCATCTGGGCCTTTACAGAAAGCTTCGTAGCCCCTGACATAGGCTGACTGGTTCGAAAATATTTTGTGACACCTCGAGACTTAGCTACCAGAAAAGCAGACGGACAATAGGAATAAAAGCAAAACTGTCTTTCAATCCCTGGAAACACCAACGTGTTTTTGTACAAAGAGAGTAGAGGAATCTTACAAAATTCCAAGACCTTCTGTCTGAAATGCTTATTCTTCCTAAGGGTCAACCAAATGCACTTGAACTGCCTGTCTCTTTATGTATCCAGAACCGTTAGGCAAGCCAAAAGAATCAGGAATAGAACAACTGCCCTCTAGTGGTATACAAGTGATATTAGAAAAGTCTTAGAATTCTTTGATTTTTAAAAATTAGATGAAGACAATTAGAAGGTATTATGGAAATTATGCTATCCTATGCCAAACTTTGATGGGAATTATATTTAAAATATCCTTCTTCCAATTTGAATTCCGGCAATCTTCAACTTCCTGAGACTCCTCACATGAACCCGTGTCAGTGGGCTCCCCCTCTTTAAACAGAACAATTCTTGGTTCAAATGAAAACTTAAAAACAGAAGCTCATTAAAAAAAAAAGATGAGCTGTTCTGTTTGAAAGTGGACAGACATCTCCATCTGAATGTTTCATAATGTGTCAAATTCAACATGTTCCAAACAGAGCTCATCATCCCTTCTCTCTCCATCTAAACATAGGCATCCTTCTGCCATCCCCCCCATTAGTGAATGTCAGCTGGAAACTAGGGGTCATCTTTGCTGTCACATCTAATCAGTCACTTTATCTGGTCAATTTTACCTCTCTGACAGCTCTATCAGCCACTATTTACTTCTCTCAATTCCAATTCCTTTTATGCAAAATTACCTTAATTGCATGTGAGGATTGTTGGAACATCTTTCTCAATCAGTTCTCCCAATCCAACCTCCATACTTCTGCCAGAGTAATCTTTCTAAAATGCATATCCAAGTAGATGACTATTAAATTTATTACTCCTATGTTTCTGTATTACTGAAACATTTCCTAATAAAAACAAAGTAATAAAATGCATATCCAGTCTTACCATACTCCTGCTGAAACCAACTAGCTCTTCTTGGCCTTCAAGAGAGAGTCCTAACTTCTTTAGCATGGGCTTATGAACCTCTATTGTTCTGACCTGCTCTTGCTCACCTGTTTCATCTCTTTTTGTTATGACTACGACAAATTCATCTAAAGTTTAAAGGTATGTACTATGGATCCTATGTAATTCTTTTTGAGATAGACATTCTTTTCTTTCATTGTATAAACAGAGATTAATTAGGTAAACTGCCCTAAGTTATAGAAAATCTATTGACAGACGGAACAAAAAAATGCCTGGAAAGAAGGCTGGAAGCAGAAGACAAAGACATAAGATGGCCTCATTATATCCATGGGTTCTTTGCAGACCATGATTATATCGAATCCATCTTTAATTCTTCTGACACTTAATGGACAACGATTAAACGTCTGTTGAACAAATGAACAAGTGAATGAAAAACAAACTGATGAACAGTATGAAGCATGCCTGAACTATTTGGAAATAATTTCTAACAGAGCCAGGAAAACTAGGATGTTGCAAAAAAAAATAAGACTTCTAGATCTATAGGTGCTCTAGTATCTAGACATGGCAAGGGCAATTTCTAATGTAAGATGTTATTACTTAAATTAAAAAATATTCGTAGTTTAGAATGAAAGAGAAAGTGCAAATAATGTAATATTCTGATTTTTACCTTCCTGGCCTGCTCTTCAGCTCTTTCTTTTTTAATTTTTTCTAGTTCTGCAAGAAGAGCTGCAGTATCATCATCATCACTCTCCTCCTCAAAATCTTCATCTTCGTCTTCCTCCTAAAAAAGTAATGATGACAGCCCATGAGAAAATACATATTATTCCTTATTTTTCCCATAAAAATTACACTCATCACATCTTTGGGGAAAGATTAATCTTCCTATATGGAAATATAAATGCACCTAAATATGATTAAAGTCAACCATCAACCAAAACATAAAATGAAACCATACAAACAAGCTTACAGAATTCTTACTAAAATGTCCCTGAGATGCTAGAGATTGTAACAGCAAAAGTGTAACAAAGTATTCTTCAAATTTACATGGTCAAAGGGGATTTACATATGAAAATATTTCTAAAATCAGACATGGAACACTTTACATTGATACATATAGTACAGACATAGATGGTGTATCATCCTGAGAGTCAAGCAATTTTACTAGCTCAAAAAAAAAAAAAACTTTTAAGCAAGGAAGTAAGGATAATCAAAAGTACAAAAAGTGGTGCTACCTTCTCAGAATAATTTCAAACAATTATTAAATCCCATTTAAAACTGGGTTTCCTTTAATTACTGCGTTAATTATTTAATTCAATCTGTCAACTCTGGAATTAATTGCTGATACATGTACTTAGATGCATCCAATAAAAGGCCAGTCATGTTTTCCCACTCTATGTACAAAACTGCAAACTATAGAATTTAATGGTAATTGAAGCACTAATTCTAAAAGAACTTCCACTTAGATCACTTCCCTTCCTAAGCAGAGGGAGCCAGTAAGTTGCACTGAGTTGCACACCTAGAGGGGGGACCTTTGGTATCTAATGTGGAAAGGTCTCTGAGTTCGACTCTTGGGGGTGCTATTACTAATAAGAGACCCTAGAATAAAGAATGCCATCTGGAGGTAGAGAACATGGTCAACTTCCAGGGTTTAGTATGGGGAATTATTTTGGGGAGAAGCTTTTCCTTTAATAGATCACTTTTTAATGTGGTTGTCCAGAGATCAAACTTTCTCTTAAAGTTTAATTACTGTTGTGATGAATAATACTTTTTCTTTAAAAATCAACCATAAAGCTTAGTATTAAAGTCAGGACTACATTTGAATAACAGTAAGTAAAAATAAATACATGCCACTTCTTAAAGTCAAATAATAAAACAAGCATTTCAGAAAACATAATAAATGAATTACTATGTGGAGATCAACAGAGGAAGTAAAACATACATCCGTTAGAGGATCATCTGCATCAAGGTTGGCAGCAGGAATCTGGTCTAATCGAGGTTTCTTTGATACTGAAGAGGAGGTTGTATGTTCTGGGGGAAAACAAGTATCACTTAGCTTACTAAAATAAATATTGTGTTTTTTGTAACATTTTAGGGACCTGTGGGAACAAATAGCTTAGATTATAACCAAGACAACACAGAAAGGAACCACAGTGCCTGACATGTGCCCTTGGTCAACATTTGTTGAATGAATTAATGAAAGTATTGATTTTAATGTGGGAACCATTGCCTCTCTGAGGAAATATAGGAGAAGAGTTTACATATCCTGAAAATATAAAAGATACTATAACTTATGCCTCTAGATGTGTTCCAAAAGCCAGTGACAAATATAGGAGACCCTCTGAGACAGAAAACACAGGGTCTCAACAAGTCCGGTTGCTGTAAACAGTCAAAACCTTTAGAGGTACTTGGGTGGCTCAGTCAGTTAAGCGTCTGCTATTGATTCTGGGTTAGGTCATGATCTCAGGGTCCTGGGATCAAGACCCACAGAGCAGCATCAGGCCTCCCGCTGGGTGTGGGTCTGCTTGAGATTCTCCCTCTGCTCTCTGTCCCTCCCCCTACTCACATGTGCATACGCGCTCATGCTCTCAAATAAATAAATCAATCTTAAAAACAAAACAAAACAAAACAAAAAATTTTATGTAAACTGAAACAACAGCTGCCAGCTATCCCCAAATCATCCTGTTCTTTCTACTATAGCAGCACACAGAGATGGAACTGGAATCAACCTTGTTATCACTTCTAATCTAATCAATTAACAAAGTGTTAACAATATCTTAAAGCAAATAATACTTAAAATTTACACCAACATTTTATTTTTTTTATTTTTTAAAGATTTTATTTATTTGACGGAGATCACAAGTAGGCAGAGCCCAATGTGGGACTCAATCCCACGACCCTGAGATCGTGACCTGAGCCTAAGGCAGAGGCTTAATCCACTGAGCCACCCAGGCACCCCTACACCAACATTTTAAAGCAAGCAAACAAAAATTGTAATCAGTTCCGATTAGTAAATAAAAGAAAAACTGTTTTCAACATAATTTCCTGAGACAAATGTGTGGGGGCAGTGCTGGTACCTCGTGTTGGACGATCTCTATTTTTTTCTCTTGCAGCAGCACGCTCTCTCTCTTCCAGCTCTCTCCTGAAGTCACGGTTGCGAACCTCTTCAGGGGCATCCTGAGTAGTTTGTCTAAAGTAGAAACAAATAAGCAAAAATGTTACTAAGAAAACACATGGCTGTAGCAATGGAAGACAATTCACAAAAAGTGACTCTGTTCTTTAGTCCCTCAAGTTTCAAGGTACTAAACAAGCCCATTCCCCTAACAGGAAGGTTATAACAGGCATCCTTGTAATGTTTCCAATATTTGAGATAACCCAAACTAGGTCACATTATTTTCCCATAAGGCTGCAGATTAATTCAAAATGTCTTTATTTTTTATTAGTGTATCAGCTCAGGGCTCATTACTGTGACAGTTTTAATCTCATATTGACTAGTGTTGATAGTGCACTGGCCCTCTGAGGTCACTGTTATTGTGCCATATACATATGGAAATTTCCAGTTAACAGGACTGTCTGCATAAGTAATATACAATAATTTTTATAAAGAGCATAATTTTAATGTCAAACACTCTACTGCATTCTACTCCTAAGAAAATAGATAATTTAGGTGAAACACCCCAAACACGCTACAATGCCATGAGCATGTCATTTAATAGATTTAGTCTTGTCTTCTGAACAAGAGAATAAAAAGTCTTCATTACCTATATTTTATCTTTGTATGAGAAGGTAGGTCTCTACTCGAATATTGCTTTGAGAGTTGGCTTAAATCACCTTCTCCTTTTCCTCTCCCACCTCTCGCAGGTTCAAACGTTGGCCTAGCTGCTGTTGTCATCTTTTATGCTTTAAAGGAAAACTGTATCAAGTTATTTCCAAAATGAAAAACCCTCATTTCATAAAGTACTAATAAATATTCATCCTTGTGAAATAATTCCCAAAACTCATTCCCCCCAAATTACTTAAATAATCTCAAACGAAAGTACTGAAGAAAACAAATAACGACGCTCAAGGTACAGAAGGAACACAGCTTTGTAGGCAGCTCTTATCTAATGCAAAACCTTCTCTCATGAAGATCTGAGTTTGTGTTCTGTTCTTCTTCTGTCTCTGTGGCCCTGGGCAAGTGATCGAGATTAAGTTTCTCTGGAAGGGGCAATGTCCCTCACAGGATTATTATGAGAATGGAAATGCCAAAGCCATGTTAAAATTTGGTACTGCCACGATTGGGTTTTTGAAAAATTCTCAACCCTACTCCTCCAGACGTCTCAAGGTTTGCATTTTATCTAAACCTCATACAAGAGAAAACAGGCTAGTAACTACAAAAACAAAAGTTGTTTTAAAGTCACTGACAAATACTGAGTGTCCTGGAGAAAACTGTGCTAAACTTTAATGACACTTACATGTGCAAAAATTCCCCCCAAACTCTTCGTTCGTCCAATTTTCTTCTATAGCAACCACTATACTATAAATCGGATCTTTTGTAGGTTATAATGCTCAAGACAGGAAACTCACCCCCCAAAGGATTCTGATAAGCAAAACTCAGGGACCTATTCCTTACGTTACTTTGGATCTGGGGCTGCCAGGCCCAGTGCCTAGCAGATGTGGCGACTTAAGTCCCGTTAAGCGCCCAAACGGTGAGCGTGCAGGGACGTTGGGGAACCCCTACACTTCTCTGGATTTTTTAAAAAGGGAAAAGGGGGTCTCTATGCAGAGGGAGAAACTGCGTTTCCTGCCGCTGGGGGCGCCGCCGCCCTCCCACACACTCCCGGGTTTTTATCACTCCCGCCTCCCGGGGGCTCGCCTTCGGGCTGTTACCAGAAATTCGCTGACTCTTCACCCAAAGGCCCGACTCGTAAGGGGCTCGGGGGATGGAGGCGTGTGGACGCTGTTTAGCGCCGTCCGCAAAGCTGCCCTCGCGCTCCGCGCTCCGCGGCCGGCCGGAGACTCGCTGGGCTCTACCACCGCCCGCTGCTCTGGGGCTTCCACCGCCCGCGCCCGGTTCTCTGTTGCCGACTCCGACCCCAACCTCCCGTCCCCGCCCCACTCGGACGAGAGAATCAATCTGCCACCCTCCTGCCGCTCACGTCGGCCGAGGTCTAAAGCGACAGCCTCCGGAAATCAGACAGACACCATTACGACTCATACCTCCCAGAAGCCTCTGCGTCCAGGGCCAGGGCCCAAGACCCGGAAGCAAATCCCAAGCTCTTTCGCCGCACTTCAGAGGCAGAGACGGAGACCAATGGGCAGCAGGCAAAGTGGAAGTCGGCGTGACGACAACAAGGGGCGGGGCCGAAACGGCCCAGGGGGCGGGCATTTGAAATCAGTGCTTTAGAGTAGACCCTAAACATCGTTTTATACCTTCAGGAACCAATTACTTAATGTGTCTTCCGTTTTTCCCTTCCCCGACCCCCTCCCAGACTCCTTCATTCCGGTGCTGCGTGGACGGAAAGCCCCGGGTAGCCCACACCGGGTTCCCGGCTAGCGAGCGAGAGCGTAGAGAAGGATTACACCAAACTGTGTAAATCCTACGGCTCCTGCTTCCTCTCTCCTGAGCTAGACCTAACAAGCCTAGAGAGCTGGGCTACGGAAAAACTAGTGTTTTCATTTAATTGGATATGAAGAAAGAACTAATATGTACGGGGGCAACCACGATCTTTACAAAGGTACCATTCCTGCAAAAATATTAGTCCTCAAAGCAAAGGTTGTATTCGTATTGTTTGTTAAATTTTCTATTTTTTAAAAAGCCTAAGTTCTAGTGGGAGGGGAGATGTCACTATTTAGAGATTCATTTATTAACCCGATTATGAGCGTTTAGAACGCTGGGCCCAACTGCCAGAAGCACGAGCTGCAGTTATGACAAGATGGCTACTCAAGCGTTAGGTGAGACAACGAACAGCGGGGAAAGAAATCACCGGTCATCCTTCCTCGCTTTCCCGAAAAGCACTGGGAGCACGGCTCTTGTTTGTTTAGTCCATCTCCTTATCTCATGGTTTTTGACCACAGTAGATGCTCAATAAATATTTATTAAACAAATGAAAATTCAGCTCTTCCAACTTGGTTTCAAATGTAAAGAGCTCATAAAATTGAATTAAAAGCTTTATTTCCAGAACGCTTTGAAACTTATAATTTTTTTATTTTTTAAAAGAAAAGTAGAGCCCTTTCCCTTATAAAGTTTAAGAGGAAGATCTTAATTTTGTTAAGGAAGGTATTTCTCCCCTAGATTTATGCATCTCAGTAAAGGACATGACCATGTACGAATTAGTAAACCAAAACCCCAAGGCTCCTAATTAAATTGCTTTTTCTTTACTCTTCACATCTAGTTTATTTGCAAGACTTGCCAATTTTACTCTCATTACCCTAAATTTCATTCCACTGCCACCACCCTAGGTCAGGCCACCAAGAGTTTTCACCTGGATTGCAATTGCTCCCTAACGGATCTTCCTGCTCCCACTTTGGCCCACATACAGTTAATTTTGCATGTAACAATGAGGGGGATCTTTGAAAATTATGAATTAGGGAGTGTTACTCTCCTGAATAACAGCCTACTGCACTTAGAATAAAAGTCAAATTCCTTAATGTGTCCTGAGACCCTATGGGGTCTGGTTCCTGCCTATCTCCCTGACTTCATTTTTATTCAGACACTCTCTTTCGTACTAAACTCTAGCTACAGCCAACAGGGTGTTTCTGTTTCACAAACAAGGATAAGATTTCTTTGCACCAGGTTTTCTCTGTTGCCTGTGCCTCAAGATAACTGGTAACCTTCAAGCCTCAGCTCAAATGTCACCTCATCAGTGAGGCTTTCCCTGACCTCTTCATCCTCCACCACCCCCCCCCCCCCGCCCTGACCCCTGACATGCAAATAACCATCATGTGGCCCTGGGTTTTGTTTTGTTGTGTTTTGTTTTTTTGTAGTACTGAACTCTACCAAAATATATTCTGTTTATTGTTTCTCGCCTTGTTTCTTCTCCGAGAGGCAGAACAACAGTCATTTAAGAGAAAGGGATCTATAGCCTGACTTGGTACTGAATTCCAGGTGTGCCTTTTCCTGACTGTTTAACCTTGCCAGAAAGGGAAAATTATTTTCCCTTTTTGTGCCCTCAAGTGTCCATTGCATAAAATTGGGATAATTCTAGTCTTTACCTCTTATTGTTATGATAAAGCTTAAGTGAATGAATACTTGTAAAGTGCTCAAAACAGTCTCAGCAAAGAGTAGTTGCAAAATTAATGTTAGCTATTACTATTATTAATATTATCTTATTATTATTGTCTATCTTCCTATTCTATTAGAACATAAGTTCCAGGAAAGCAGGAACCTTGTCTCTCTTGTTCACTGGTGTATCCTCTGCATATAGAACAGTGCCTGGCACATAATAGGTGCTGAGTAAGTATTTGTTGAATGAATGAGTGAATGAATGATTGATGCACTCTGAGGAGGAGGAATGAAGTAACAAGGGCAAGCGGGCACACAGTTACAGAAGATACCCCTGGTTTTGATGTTCCAACTTCCCTTATTAGCCCCGAATCAGTCATACTGATTCATTTCTCTCTTAGCCCACCACCTAATCTTTGGATCACCTAATCATGGATCACCATGATTAAATAATTACCCGACATACAACATGATCAGCCCACAAAATGAAAAGCTTTGACTTAAAACAAAACAGTCTGAATGTATTAATTAGAAAATAAACTTAAAAAGCTTTTCCTTAAGTGATTTTAAAGTACTAATAAATGAAACTAAAAGCCTTTGACTTAAATGGTTTGAAAATATTAGCAAAAGAAACTAAAAGTTTACCAAAAACTTAAAATTCACCTTATTAGCTATCCTTCCTAGCAAAAATCGTATATAGCCTCCCAAGAATTCTCCTTTGAAACCCATTACCACAGAAATCCAGTTGTGCCCTAAATTCTGCCTGCCAAACCACTGCTCTGCAATGATAGAATTTCCCACATTCCCTTCTTTCTTCAAATCTACGCCCCTCTTCCACCCTCTTTTCCCTTCTCATCCTCTTCCTGAGGCGTAGATGATCTGACTTCTCTGGGAAAATAGAAGTTCTTAAATAAGGATTTCTCATGTGCTCTTCCGCAGATCTAGCAAGCTGCCTATGACTGTGCCCATACCCTTAGCTTTCTGTGGGTTAGTAGAGAGAGATGGGGTGACCTAAGCCCTCTCCCTTATGGTCTGGGTCCCAATCCCTCCAACCTTCTTATTAACTGGCATCCTGCTATATTTTCTCTCTCCTGTAATCTATGAATCCATCCCTTCTAGAATGTCTTACCAGGTTTTGGATATGATGTAATATAGCTTAACCTTAAAAACTCCTTCATTTTAATGACAAAGGTAGGATTTTAATTCAGTGTGAAAGGGATGTTTTATATAATAACTATGTTTGCAAAACTGACTATCCTTGTAGCACGATGTAATGTAGGAGTTCCAGCTTCAAAGCTTCCACAAATGGGTGCCTGGGTGGCTCAGTGGGGTAAAAGCCTTGGCTCAGGTCATGATCCTGGGGTGCTGGGTTCGAGCCCCATGTTGGGCTCTCTGCTCAGCAGGGAGCCTGCTTCCTCCTCTCTTTGCCTGCCTCTGCCTACTTGTGATCTCTCTCTGTCAAATAAATAAATAAAATCTTAAAAAAATAATTAAAAAAAAGCTTTTACAGACACTATGTCCTGCTGAATTAAATATCCAAAAGGAAAAAAAACCTTAAAAATCTAAGAAACTTAAGAACTAGTTGTATAGCCTAGAGTTTGTAAAGATCGTTTGAGCAAAGCAAAATACCTAAGAGCTATAAAAGAAGTAATTGTAAAAATTTATCTATACAAAATTTTAATATTTTTGCAGATGTTCAAAACAAAGTCAAAAGATGAACAGGTAAATTTTGTCATGCCTATAATGTATAAAAGGTTACTACTACTGCTACTACTAATACACTAATATAACAAACTAATATACTAATAGAACAAAATACAAATAATCCAATTAAAAAATGGGCACAGAATATAAACTGGCCATTCAAAGAAATCAATTCCAAAGAAACAATAAGTATAAAATACATGCAACCTCCCTGTGAGGAAAATGAAAGTAAACCAATAATGAATTATCACATTATAGTATCAGATTGGCAATAATTTTTAAAAATTAACAATACAGTTGTACGGGATCGGGAGAAAAGGGGATCTAGTTAGACAACAGGCATTGGCTCCCTATTTCTCTCATAGTAAAAATAAAAGGTGCTCACAGTGACCTGCAAGACTCTCCCCTACCTAACTGATGTCCTCTCTTGCTCATGCCTCTCTAGGCTACATGCCTTCCTGGTGCTATTTGCTCAGAGCTCCTGACTTAGGGCCCTTGCATTAGCTATTTCTTGGCCAAGAGCCCCTTACTTGTCTTATTCAGGTCTCTGTTTAAATGAGGTCACCCAACCGTGACCATCCTATTTAAAGTTGCGACCATCTTCCCCCTTGGTCCCCCAACATCCTGTACTCCTTTTCTTGCTTATTCTGCTATGCTTTTCTTTTTTACATATAGCATGTATCATCTTCATGATCCTGTGTAATTTAAGTTATGTGTATTATTTCCTTCTCTACCTATTCCATGTAAAATACAAATTCTACCAGAGCAGAATCTTTGTTTATCCCAGTGATGTAGGCCAAGCATCTAAAATAGTGCCTGACACCAAGAGGTGCCCACAAATTTTTTCCAAATAAGTAAATGAATGAATGGATGGATGAATAAATGAGTGAGATGGTGAATGAATGAGTTTTAAGAAAAAAAAAATCACATTTTGATGTAAAAAGTTGTTGCCTTAATCTCTTTTATATTTTAAAGGAGAAAAAAGTAATTTACATTCGGCTAGTCTGAAATCCAGGTTTGACATGAAGATACGCCAAGAAAGATGGTTTCTTTTCAGGAAAGAATCACTAAATGAGAAGTCATATGGCAATCAGGCTATATATGTATTATCAAAATTCTAATTCGGTCAGCCCTACCCTCAGTCCAATCACAACTGTAATTTAACCCAACCTCCCTCTTCTTTCAATTGAATCATTGTCCCTAATTCCAGTAAACCCTCTCGTTTACAAAGTTACCAACCCACAAGCTGAAAACTTTACTTGAAAATGTTTCCTTGAGGCTTTTAATAAGAAAATGAAGGGGAAAAACCCAGTGGTCACAAGTCAGAAATCACATTTAAAAGTAAACATAAATATATAAGCATAATGGCATTTGTTTAAATTTTTTAGGTAGAAAATGACCAATTTTCTAAGACGAAAGCTAAAACTTTGTTTTGACAAGAATAGGGAAAAAAAAGTAGCTTGCTTTACACCAACAAATTCCTGATTTTAAATGAAGGTGCTCTGGGGCCCAGACAGATGACCCAGCTTCAAAATGAAATTTGCTGCTGGTCCAGGCTAGCTTACTATATAATAGTACACTTTAACCACCTTTTACATAATCTGAGCACATGGCTACCTCATTAGTTGGCCAGCCCATAATTATCTAGATAGTTAAAAATGAACATACTAAAAAACAGTTAAAACTAAGCAACTAAAATGGGGAAAAATAGACAGGCATACCAGGCAAATTCTAAGCAATTCCAACCAAAAACTATGTATTTGAATTATCAAAAGGATTTTTTAAACAGAATGACTTATCAAAAGGATTTTTTAAACAGAATAGCATTAACAAGGACATGAATAGGGCCATCTTTATTGAATCATAAAGAAAAATCCACTAGGAAAATATTACAGTCATGAAAAAGTATGCAACTAACTACATAGTCTGGAAAAATAAAGCAAAAATAAAGAATTAAAAGGAAAAACACAATTACAATGGGAATTTTTTTAAAGGACATTTTTCTCAGATTGATAGGTCAAGCAGACAGATTAACAACATTGATGCATTGTGCGTGTAGATAAATATCCTTATTGCATTTATATATGCATATATATTTGTATATTGCATTTATAGATTTATAGAAAATCCTTTAAAACAAGAAAACACACATCATATTTAATAAACATTAAAGATTTACAAATTTTAATCAAATAGCACCCAAATAAGTTTCAATGAATGCTTATATATATTTCTTAATGATATTTAGTTTTGACAATTTTTGAACTTTATGTAAGTATCCAAAATGTTTATATGAATGAATTGTGTTTATTGTGTAGCTGTAGTAGTCTACATAGAATTTCATTGTGTAAAAATACACAGTATATGTTATTTATTCTAACAGTTATATTTTCCAGCATGGGTGTTAGAAATAATGCTACTATGAACCTTCTTATGAATGTGCAGAGATGCATGTGTGTACATTTCGTTTGTATATATCCCATTCTTGTTCTTGTTCCATAGTTGCACCACACTTGATACTATCCAGCTTTCCACTCACCTGGTGGGTGATAGTAATCTCTTATTGAGGTCTGAATTTGCATTTTCTTGATTACCAATCACTTTACATATGTTTAATGTCCATTTGGATTTCTTTTGTGATGTATCTCTTTAAATCTTTTTTCTGTTGGTTCCTCTGAGCTCTTAATACCTTAGGCGTCAGTTCTGTCACTTATTTGTGCTACGTGTGTATTTTCCATTTCTTGGCTCCTCATTTTGGCATATTTCGACATATAAAAAGTCTTTAATATTTGGGTATTTTGACTGATTGGTCTTTTCCTTTCTATTTAGTGCATGGTATTGAGAAATCTTCCCTACTTTACAGTTATATAGATATTCTTGGATATTATTTTCTGAAAGTCTTATAGTTATAGCCTACACAGTCCCACTAGGAATTCATTTTTGTGCATAGTGTGACTGAGGGGGCTTGAAATCTGGTAAAGCAAGTCTTCTAGTCTTGTCTCTCTTTTATGATTCCTGGCCCTTTGTGCCTCAATATAAAGTGTGTATGTTCTACAAAAATACTTTTGGGATTTTGATTAGAATAACATTGAATCTATTGATCAATATAAGAAGAATTGACAATTCAACAATATTGAATCTTTAAATCTTTTAATAGGTTATGTCTTTTGATTCACTGAAGTCTACTTTAATTGTCTCTAAGTAATTTGTATTACTATCTTTACAGAAGACTTGCAAAATTTTGTTAGCTTTAGCCTCAGCCGCTAAATTTTTAATACTATTGTAAATGGCCTTGTTCTTAAAATTTTTTTTTAAAGATTTTATTTATTTATTTGTCAGAGAGAGAGAGGGAGAGAGAGCAAGTACAGGCGGACAGAATGGTAGGCAGAGGGAGAAGCAGGCTCCCTGCTGAGCAAGGAGCCTGATGCGGGACTCGATCCCAGGACGCTGGGATCATGACCTGAGCCGAAGACAGCTGCTTAACCAACTGAGCCACCCAGGCATCCCCTTGTTCTTAAATTTTGCTGTCTAATTGGTGCTGGTTTATATAAATTGTTTTTTATGTATTGCTATTTTAAATTCAGAGAACTTTCCAAACCCTCTTATTAATTAAAATAGCTTATTTATAGGTCTTTTGGATTTTTCACATATGCAGTGATATCTGGGAATAATGACAACTTTGTTTCTTCCTTTCCAATCTTTCCCCTCCCCCTCTTTTTTTTCTTTGATGTCTTTTGTTGGATAAGACATCCAGGGCAAGGTTGAATAAAGAAATCACAGGCATCCTTGTCTTTTTCCTGATCAGAAAGGAAAAGCTTTTAACTTTTCCTTCTTAAGTATGATGTTTCATGAAGGCTTAGGGTAGATGCATTTTATTCAATAAAATTTCCCTAAAATTTTTAGTTTGCTAAATGGATGGTGAGTTTTATCACTTTTCTACATCTAGTGAGGTTCTCTTTTAGCCTGTTAGTGTGTTACATGTTAATTTGTTTTTTGTTTAACCGTCAACTTTTCATTCTTGAAATAAACCCATCTTGATCATGATGAATTTATTGCAGGAATCAATTTACTCAAATTCTCTTTATGACTTTTGTATCTATGTTCATAAGTGAGATTAGCCCATTATGTTCCCTTCTCATAGTGTCCTCGTTGGAGACTTATATCATAAAATTTGTAACATAGGGGCGCCTGGGTGGCTCAGTGGGTTAAGCCACTGCCTTCAGCTCAGGTCATGATCTCAGGGTCCTGGGATTGAGTCCTGCATCGGGCTCTCTGCTCAGCGGGGAGCCTGCTTCCCTCTCTCTCTCTCTCTGCCTGCCTCTCTGTCTACTTGTGATCTCTCTCTGTCAAATAAATAAATAAATAAAATATTTTAAAAATTGTAACATAAAATGTGTTGGAAATTTGTCTCTTTGGGGAAATTTGTTTAAGGTTGGTGTTATTTCTTCTTTGAATGTTTGGTAGAATTTGCTGATTAGGTCATCTGGGCTTCGAATTTTCTTTGTGAAGAGAGTTATAGATGTACTTAGTGTTCTAGTTCTTCTTGTGTCCATTTTGTTATTATGTTTTTCTAAGAATTTGTTTCATCTGAATTTTAAAATATATTGATTGGGTTAAAGTTGTTTGTACTACCTTTTTTTCTTTTCTTTTCTTTTTAAATGTCTGCCATTGTTATAGTGATGATCTTTTTATCTTTAGTGATATTGGTTATTTGTGCCTTCTATTTTTGGTCTTTGCTGTTTTAACCAGAGGTGAGGTGCCTGGGTGGCTCAGATGGTTAAGCATCTGACTTCAGCTCAGGTCATGATCCCAGAGACTTGGGATCGAGTCCCGCATCGGGCTCCTGGCTCAGTGGGGAGTCTGCTTCTCCTTCTCTCTCTCCCCCTTTTTATGCTCTCTCTCACTCTCTGTCTCAAATAAATGAATAAAATATTTAAAAAAAAAACTCTTTTCACCAGAGGTTTGTTGATTCTATTCAGCTTTTCAAAAAAAACAACTTTTGGTTTTGTTCATTCTATTTTATATTGGTTTTATATTTCATCAATTTCTGGTTGTATTTTTATTATTTTCTTCTTATACCTTTTTTTTTTTTTTTGCTTTTTTCCTAACTTCCTGAGACGGAATTTTTCAGACTTCTTTTGTTTCCTTTCTTAGATATTTATTTAAGTCTATAAATATTACTTTTAATACCTTTTACCAATATCCCACAAGAAATGCAGAATACCCATAAAGTAGTTCCTAATTTCATCTTTATTTCTTTCTGATTAAAGGTTTGTATAGAAATTTATTTTTAATTTGATAAAATTGACTGTTTTCTACATGTCTTTTTAGTATTAATTTTTAACTTTATTGTTTCTAATTATGTCCTGCCTGCTTTTAGCCCTTTGACATTTGTTAAAACTTGTTTTATTGCCACAGTTTTATGGTCCATTTTGTAAAGTTTCCATAGTGCTTGAAAAAAAATTACATTTTGTGGTTTGGGAGTATAAAGTTTGAAAAATGCCAATTAGGTCAATTTTTAGATTGCATTGTTCAAATATTCTATATTGTTCTATATTCTATACAATGTTACATTGTTCAAATATTCAAATATTTGGTCAGTTAGTAGAGTCCTGGTTTATGTGTATCTTTCTTGGGTCCCTGTCACTCTCAAAAGTGTGTCAGATTAGGTGATAAATGATATGATGTAATTTAAAGTTAAGAACCACTCTTAATAAATAAATGTAGAATTTCTACTAAATCAGTAAACATTCACTATTTTACTAGAGATCATATCTAATTATGTAAGACTTCCATTCCTGTCCAGCTTAAAAAAAAAAAAAAAGAGGAAAGAAAGAAGAAAAAAGAAAAAAGCTATGACTACTGGAAAAGAAGAGAAATAATTTTTGTGGGATATTTTTTTTTCCATAAAATATCACCATCTGTGTGGAAATACAGAACACTCTAGAGTCAGTGGTCAGTCTAGTATAACTAATAGGAAAAAGAGGTAAAAGTGAAACAATATATAGTTAAAAAATAATGAAAATTAACAGAAAAAAGTGTCATCACAATACACTCAAACAGATACATTATCTTTATGGATAAAATTCTGAAACTCTTTTGAAATATGTACAAGATCTGAGTAAATTGAGAAATATCAGTTAATGAATGGGAATTCTCAGTATGGGAGTTATGTGTACCTCAGATTTTTCTCTAACTCATAAAATTTCAATTCAAATCAATAGGATTTTTGGAGAAGCTGAAAAATGTGTCCTAAAATTAATGCTGAAATTTAACTCTACTAATCTACCCAAATTAATTCTGGAAAATTACATAGGGACTTGCCTTACCAATTATCAGTAGTAATTGTAAAGCTATTATAATTGAAATGGTGTAGACTCAGCACAGAAATGGGCCACTCGGTGGACTTGAATGGAAAGTTTAGAAAGAGATCCATGCTTATATTGGAACTTGGAATATGAGAGTGGAGGATTCCAACTCAGTGGGGGAAAATGGTGGTAGACAATTAGATTTCTTTAAAAAACAAAAGCAAAAATAACAATATATATCCCTACCTCCCAGCTGCAGTGACACAACATTCTAAATGAATGAAACAGATAAAGATGAAATACAAAGAAAACAAAAGAAATTTTTATCTTTGTGACTCCAAGAAACAGTGGGTTACTTAAACAGGGCATAAGTAAACAAATCATAGTGGAAAAGATTAACAAGTGTTATTAAGTTTGATTTTTCAAAATAACTTAAAAACTGCCATAAGCAAATTTAAATAGAGATGGTAGGATGAGGTAGGATACTTACACCAATACAGTAGACATAGCATTGATATCACTTTTAAAGACATTTAAAGAATTCTTACAGGAATTCTTACAAAATCAGTAGAAAAACAAAACTAACTGAAAAAATGAGCAAAGGATGTAACTGGTACTTCATAAAACTGAAACCCACAGAAGGTCAATAATCAATGAAAAAGCATGTCACCTCATCAGGAAACAAGCCCACACAATAAAATAAAAGGGGACATGTTATTTTGCCAATCAGATAGTTAACCAAAGCTTTGACATTATCAAGTGCATCTGGGGGTATGGAGAAATTCTCTTAGTCTGCTAGTGCATGTGTTAATTATGAAAATCACTAGGTAAAGCAATTTGATCATGCCTAATAAAATACAAGATATACTTTCTGTATCGCCTAAAAGTATGTGCCCTAGATAAATTTTCACATACAATTTTTAAGAACACATGTAAAAGGTTTTTAATGCAGCATTGTTTATAATTTAAAAAAAAAGTGGAAGTAATCCAAATACCCACTAATAGAGAAATGCGTTAAATATTTTCTTATGACAGACTATATACACACATATATATATTTGTATATATGAATTGAAATAATGTGGAATTTAAAAATTGAAAAAATAGCATATTTGTAATGAAATCATTTATATAATATAACATACACAAAACAATACTTCATATTCTTAGTTGATACACAACACATATACACATACAAGTGAAAAGACATCTACCAATCAGAAATGCACCAAATTCATAATTGTTGTTTATGGGGCTGGAGAGGAAAAGCAGATTAGGATTTGGGGTTTACATCATCTGAAACATTTATTTCTTCTATTTAAAAATACTTGAAGCAGGAATAAGATTCTTCAGGATGTCTGTTCTCACTACTTCTATTCGACATGCACTGAAGATTCTAATCTAGGGCATTTAGGCAAGAAAAAAAGGCATCAAAGTTGGAAAGGAAGAAATAAAATTATCTTTATTGACAGATGGCATGATTTTGTATAGAGAAAATCTTAAGGAACCACTAAAGGACTACTAGAATGAGTAAGTTCAGCAAGATTTCAGGATGCAAGACCATTATATAGAAATCAGTTGATTTCTGTACACTAGCAATGAACAATCTGAATTGAAAATGAAATTAAGAAAACAATTCTGTTTGCATCAAAGGAATAAAATGCTTAGGAGTAAATTTAACAAAAGTGCAAGATTTCTACGTTGGAAACTACCAAACATTAAATTAAAGAAGTGCTAAATAAATGGAAAGATCCTCCATATTGATGGATCAGAAGACTTAATTTTGTTAAGATGGCAGTACATTCCAGATTGATCTATGAGTTCTGTACAATCCTATTATAATTCCTTCTGTGCCCCCCCCAACCGTGGAAACTAAAAGTTGATATATAAACACAATGACTTGGAGTCGCCAAAACAATCTTGAAAAGGAACAAAAAATTTGGAGGACTCACACTTCCTGATTTTAAAACTTACGATAAAGCTGCTATAATTAAGACATTGGTGTGTGTGTGTGTGTGCGCATGCACGTGTGTATACATACATACATGTATACACACGTGCATGCGCACACACACACACACACTCACACACACAATTAAATGGAATGAAATTGAGACCCCCAAATAAACCTTCATGTATATGGCCAGTTGATTTCAACAAAGGTTTCAAGACAATTCAACAGTGAAAGAGTAGTTTTTTCAACAAATGTTGCTGGAACAATGGATATCCACATACAGAAGAATGAGTTTGGATCCCGACCTCATGCCATATACAAAAATTAAGTCAAAATTTATCAGAGACCTAAATGTAAGCAAAAACTATAAAAGTCTTAGAAGAAAACAGGACTATATCTGTATGACCATGGGCTAGGCAAAAGCACAAGCAATAAGTTGTACTTCATCAAAATTCAAAACTTGTCCACTTCAAAAGACATAGGAAAGAGAAATGATAACCCACCGACTGGAAGAAAATATTTGCAAATGATATATTCAACAGGGACTTAGAACCAAGACATAAAAAGACCTCTTACAACTCCATAATAAGACAACTCAAAAAATGTGCAAAGAATTTGAATAGAAATTTCTTCAGTAAAGATACATGAATGGCAATGAACATAGGAAAAAATGCTCAGCATCAAATTAGTCAATAAGGAAAGACAAATCAAAACTACAAGATACTTCATACGAACTAGAAGTACTATTTTAAAAAAGACAATAACAAGTATTGGTGAGAATGTTAAGACAAGGACGCTCATATATTGCTGGTGGAAATTTAAAATGTTGCAGGCCCTTCAGAAAAACAGTGTAGCGGTTTCTCAAAACATTAAACCATAGGTGTTACAATGTGATCCAGCAATTCCACTCCCAGGTATCTACACAAGAAAAATAAAAACGTGTCCGCACAGAGTCTTGTACATGAATGTTCCTAACATTCTTATTCATAATAGCCAAAAGATGAAAACAAATGTTATCAACAGATGAGTGGATAACTAAAATATGGTATATTCATAACAATGGAATATTATTCAACCATAAAAAGAAACAAAATACTGATACATGTTGCAACAGGGATGAACCTCAAAAACCTGCTAAGTGGGACAAGGCAGACACAAAAAACTTCATATGATATATGAAGTTTTATATATATATGATATATATATATATATATACCATATATATATAATGTCCAAAATAGGCAAATTTATAGATAGATTAGTGGTTGCCTGGAGCTGAGGGTGGAAATGGGTTGTGACTGAAAATGGGCATTAGGTTTCTTTCTGGAGTGTTGCAAATGTTCTAAAACTAGATTATGGTAATAGTTGTACAGCTTTGTAAATATACCAAAAACTAATGAATTGTACACTAATCATGGATGAAATATTTGTTCTGTAAATTATATCTCAATAAAGCTGTTTTTTTAAAAATGCACTTGAAGCAAATATGACAAAATACTAAATGTCAATTCTGTTTGGAATGCATATTCTGTTTATGCAATTTTCTCTGTTATTTAATGTTTCTCAAAAGCAGAAAATTAAATTCCTGAGCCCGAATTTCAAATGAAATTGATACATCAATTTAAAGTTTTTCATTATACAGGTATTGACAGTTGCCCCATCCCCAAAGGAAATGCTGTCAGAGCATTCTCAGTGAAGCTTACCAGTCATACATAGCAAATGCAACTCTTCAGTGCCTGACTCTTAAACATAAGGCAAGAATAACGATGAGGAAAGCACTTAACGTGAAAGACAGAAGCCAAAACATCGTAGAAGGGTGAATTCAGGGGAAAGAGATACAATGTAGAGAGCAATAGAAACTTTTAAAAATCCCTAAAATTAATACTTCTGGAGAGAGAAGAGAAAACCTACAGGCATGGAAAATATCAGAAACCCATAGTAAAATGAATATTCAGAGAGCAAAAAATAACTTCTGGACATTAAAAATAATTGCTAAAAGATTTGGAAAATAAAATATAACAAAAAACCAAAAAGATGGAAAATAGGAGAAAAAAATAAGAAAATGAGAGGATCAGTCCAAGAGGTTTAATAACCAACTAGTTGTATTTCCAGAGAGAGAGAGAGAGAACTGAATATGTAGTGGGAAGAAATATATTAAAGAAATGGCTATCAGAAAGTTTCACAGCAATGAAGAACATGAGTTTCTATATCAGAAAGTCTAGTTCAATAGTTGACAGAAAAAAAAGAAAAAGACAAATCTTATCTTAATGAAACCTCTGAAAATAAGGAGCAAAGAAATATCCTAAAAGTGTCAAGAGATTAAAAACAGGTTGCCCAAGAAGGATCAGAAAACACATTGGTTTTTGGATTTCTAGAAGCTAGAATTCAATGGAGCAGTTTCATCTTCAGAATCCCAAAAGAGAAAAGTAAAGGTAGGGGGGGAAAAAAAGACCTTTTCAGGCATGCAAAATTTAGTAGACAGTTGTTATATTTGTGACCAACTTTGAGTTTCTTTCTTAGATTTGGGGAAATTCACATATTAGGACCACTGCCTTGCCAAGTTTGAAGCCAGAACTCAATTATCCAAGATCTGTTTCAGCAAAGACATAGACATATGACCTAGGCTCTTCCCACCAGACACTTCCATGAAGACCTCAATTTGAAGAAATGTGAGAAAATTGACTTTGTGCAGGATCTGTTCCTGGAGGAGGTGGTGAGAGACAGGTTTCAAAGGCAGCTGTGCCACAGACTGTAGTTGGTAAAGTCCATTTCTCATGGTCCTTAGTACCTTGGACCAAAGAAAGTATAGCAATACCTTAATATAGATTGTTGGATAATTTGGGTATTGTTCCTAGGAGCACAGTCTCCAAAACCTATTCTCTGGTCCTTCTGGATATTTTGTGAGCTACTTAATAAATTCTAATGTAACCTCAAAGGATGATCCTGGTGGGTATGCTCCACCAACCCAAGGGAGTAAACCAGGACAAAATACTGGGACAAGAGGAAACTGGGGTCTAATATAACAGGGAAGGAGAATCCCCAGGACTATGATAAATAGAAACCCCAGACTGCAGAATGTGCAGTGGTCTAAAGACTAAGCAGTTCAGATTCAAGGAAGCATATGGAGGGCTCTAGGAAGACGATTTCTAAAGAGAGAAATCTGACTTAGTACCTGATGTGTTTTGTGTATTTGGAAGATATTTATACTGCGGGAAATGAATTTGGGAATGAATAAATACATATAAAACCAAGCAAATGAAACAATGAGACAGTTATTAACTCCCCAATAAATAAAATTATGTGTAAATGCATTCATAGTGTATGACATGACTCCACTGTAACTAGTTTTGCACGGTAAAAATACAGACTTGATTTAACTAAAAAAAACTGATAGAACTATACGAGAGGATGGAGTAGAGAAGGCCTGTGTTGGGATGGAGTGTAAGAGAGTTAAATCTACATTTTTTATAGTATGACTGTCTATAATATCCAAAACTAAAAGTCTAGAAATATTGGAAAAAGAAAATGTAAGAAACAGCTGAAATATTTAAAGAGTGATTGGGGGAGTGGGAATGAGGGAGAGGAAGTGTACTGGTCAGGGTTCTTTAGGTGCATTATACAGAATTCACTGTTTTAGGGCAAACATTATTTTTTTCCCCAAGCATTAAGTAGTTTAGAATCTTTGGGAAAGTCCAAGAACCAGACTTACATACTACTCAAGAAATGTATCTAGGGGTGCCTGGGTGGCTTGGTTGGTTAAGCCCCTGACTCTTGGTTTCAGCTCAGGTCATGATCTCACAGTCATGAAACTGAGCCCCATGTTGGGCTCCATGCTCAGCATAGAGTTTGCTTGAGATTCTCCCTCCAGATCCATACCTCTCTCGCTTGTTCTTTCCCCCTCTCTCTCTCTCAAAAAAAAAAAAAAAGTATTTAAAATTTATTGCAGTTCAAAGAAGCATGTTTGCCTCAAAACTCCATAGAGTGGCTATGTCCTGGAGATAAGGGATTCAAAAACGACTTCTGGATCCTGCCTCTCTCTGTTGTTAGATACCACTGTATCCATGTAATAGAGGAAAGTAAACAGAAAATACTCTAATGAGGTTAATATTCCAATGTTCAATGTATGTCACAATGAAATCATAATGTGACTTTTTTTCATAATGTGATATTTAAATTGATTTAAAGGGCAAGTCCTCCCCCCAAAATAAAATAGAGTCCAAGTCCCAATCTGTCACAATTTAATCTATGCTATTCATGCCTGACATTTCCTACCATGAGTCTTCTCTATGTCCAAACTCCTGAATGTTCCTGAATAGGAACTAGACACCAAATATTAGCATTTGAGGCACAAAGTGTACAGGAAAAGTCCTCTTTATCTTCTCTTTCCCATGCACTTTACCAAGAGAAGAATGTTGAAATTTGTGGGGCAGAAACATACAAATATTTTGGAAAGAGAAGCAAGCACATCTCATGGAAGGAATTTATGACTTTAGACAAGTATCCATTAGAGGTAAAAGCTAACTGTCAAGTAGAACATTCTGGAGAACTCCCACTTCAACAGTTTGTACTAAGCACCAAATACATTGCCCAGACATATAGTTGGTGGAGAGGCCTAGGGTTGGTGGGGAAGGATCTCTCAAGGAAGGTGTTTGTCTGGAAGGCAGGGGTTATAACTTAGAGAAGTTAGGGAGGAGGAGCATCAAGGGTCAGTGATAAAGAATGTGACTGAGCCCAGGGTTTGGGTTAGGTATATTGAGAGATATATTGGGGAAAATAAAAAGATATAAAAGTAGTGGTTTAAGTGCGCTCACTTATTTGCTCCCTCCAAAACTCCAATGAAGTAACAATAACAAGATTTTTGGTTCACAAAATAGTTTACAAAGAGAGAAAAATGGTAAAGGAGATAAGATAGTAGTAGAATTTAAAAACAGACAAGTAGAAACTTGTATCAAACCCTGTGAAGTTGAATCCTAAATTGGCAGTGAGGAAAGCCAAGAGGCAATGCAATTATCTCTACAAAACCCAAAAGGCTTAGGATTTCTTGAAAGTCTGTCTAAGAAGCAGCTAGAACCTCAGATCCCTCCCTCCCTTTAGGAACAGTTTACTGTTCCACTCTTACCTAGGCTTCATTTTCTAGACTAGGTGAAAAAGATGGTCTCTGGACTGGCAATTTCCAGCATTTGTTGAGTGTGGTTGTTACAAGGAAAACAGGCTGACCTAGTGAACTTTATAAGTTGGTATTAGAAATGTCAGGACACTTTTTCCATGTGGTTGGAAAGCCAGGCCTGTCCCCTCCAAGAGGAAGATTGGAAGATCCATCACACTTGAATATGACGGCCCCCCAGGTACCAGCACCAGAGGCTCACCCAAGAAACAACCCAGACAGATCATCATGTAGGAAAACATAATCGCCACGCACTCTGAGATTCTAAATGGGTTTTTGTGTTACACTCTTCTATGAACCGCTTACTAAGGATCACCAGACATTTGAGGAAAGCCTTAAACCTGAAAGATAGAAACTGAAACAAAAAAATTAATAAAAGGAAATTTCAAAGAAACACAGACCATGGGGGGGGGGACCCTTCAAAAGCCATTGACATTTTAATATTTTCAAAGAGATAAAAAAAAAATGCCGCCATGAAATAAGAACAGACAATAAGACACAAAGAGGGGGGTAAAAGAAGCTACATACACACACAAAAAAAGAGATAAAAAATTACCTGTTGGAAATTAAAATTTTGAGAGAGATAGAAGAGACAACAGAAAGAGTTTGGGAAGGTAAAGATAAGGATGTTTTTAAGAAGACAAAACAGTAATAAAAGGACAGAAAACTGACAGAACAGTTATAAAAATTAAAGGTCCAATCCATGAAGTCTGACCAAATAACAAGAGTTCATGTACAGAGGAAAAAAGTAGAGGAAATAAGAAATAACTTAAAAATTTTCCTTAAACCAAAGGACCTGAATTTTGAGATTGGGAAAAAATTAAGATAAAGAAAATCTCCTGTAAACTTGAGAAAAAGAGAGAAAACACAATAAACAGGATATATTTAAAGGACCAAATATCAGGTTTGCATCTGCCTTATTCCTCACACCATCCCTACAAAACAATAAAAC
This sequence comes from Mustela lutreola, assembly GCF_030435805.1. Lineage (NCBI taxonomy): Eukaryota > Metazoa > Chordata > Mammalia > Carnivora > Mustelidae > Mustela > Mustela lutreola. Next base: position 212,237,809 of record NC_081290.1, on the reverse strand, counting down.
AAGTTAATATAATATTAAAAAATACAGAATTAAGTGTATAATTCAAATTAGAGTTAGAGGTACAATTAACATATATAAATGATAAAAAGATAATATTTATCTGTGCCCAGATGACTAAGTAATTTTCTAAAAGATGTAAAAGACAATACAAAACAAAAGATAGACTCAACAACATAAAACACTGAAATATATGTCAAAAGCACTTTAGATTAAATAAAATTAAAGAAGTATAAAGAAATGGCAAACTGAGAAAAACCTATGAATGTACCTAACAGGGTTTAATATGTAAATTTTTCATATGAGTAGTAGGTAAAATGTTCATATAGGCAGATGAGAAAAAACACTCGGGCCCTATTAGAGAAAAATGGGCAAAGGATATGAACCAATTCATATGATGAAATGCAAATGGCTCCTAGTCACAAAAGAAAAAAAAATCAACCTTCATGGTACTCCAAGAAATGTAAATTAAAACTTGAGCTACACTTTTTTACTTACCAAAATGTAGTTTCTTTTTCCTTTTATCCACCCCCCTCCAAAAAAGTTGCTCAGTGGTGAGGATATGAAATGATGCATTCTTTGCGAAGAGTTTTGGAAATATGTGTTAAAAACCTTAAGATATTGCCTGAAAACTAAGTATTTGTACAGCAAAAACTAGGTACAGGTCTCACATTAAAGAAATTGCAACTCTTCACTTGTAGCATAAAAATAGTTTTTATACATACACAAGCTTGTAAAAGGAGTTCAAGCAAATAAAGCCTTTATATGGTAATTGTGTAATTACTACGCCTAACAATTCACTTCTGTGATGCCACTCCATAAGGAATGTTTTTTCAAAGTCATATGAATTTGTATCTTAGACTCATTTGTTTTCATATTGTTTTGGATTATGGCTGAGTTAAAATTTGCTACTGAACACTGTCAATAACATTAATGAAAATCAACTTTGATTTTCCTTCAGTAATTTAACAAAAACTAAAATTCACCTTATGAATTTTAAAAATTTATACAAATGAACAAAATTAAAGAAAAGTTCATTCTTAAAAAAAGCCTTAAGATATTTAAATACTACAATGTCACATACTTAAGGAATTTGATTAATTTAACCAATATTTTACTGGATATACTGTTTAAGGTACTGAAATATGGGATACATATTTATAAGTAATGATTGTTAGGAAAGTGAAAACAAAGTAACTCCAGTAATAGGGAGAAAACAGTTGAGTCACTTACAGAACAGAATTTATTTAGCCATCAAATCCCATGATTATAAATTATTTTCATTGAATGGTAAGTAGATTTTCTGACTCAAGAAGGAATTTTTTATTAAACACAGACTTAGATATTATTAGCAGATACAGTGGCTAAAGTCTGAGTCAGACAGTGACTAGGATAACTGAATTAACTGCAGAAATAAAGATATCCAGGCTGGGATACCAGGGTGGCTCAGCCAGTTAAGTGCTGAGATCTCAGGGTCCTGAGTTCAAACCAAGCATGAAGCCTACTTTAAAGATAAATAAATGAAATACAGAGATCTAAAGGAGGAAATTAGTTTTAGGAGAAAGCTGATCAATTTGTACTAAAGCGGTTGATTTCCAAGGGCTCTGTGGCTGTCCCAAGACCAAGAAGACAAACAAGGTTAGGAGTTAGATCAGTATTATAGAAGCTTATGGCAAGAAATCTCTTTGAAGAGAGAGTGCAGTACTTAAAAAAGCCATGAACATAAACGGGAAATTCAAAGAGAGAAAAATACAGAGTTAAGAGAGTTGAGCTTTGAGGTAAGTTTGCATTCATGTGGCAGGAAGAGGAAGGAGAAGCCGGGAGAAAGAGAAGAACCAGGATGAAGAGTAACAGCAGTGCCTGAGAGGTCAGAGTTGTAGGAGGAAGATGGAGGTGCTCCAACAATCCATGATGTGGTGAGATTCAGTATGATCCCTGGTGGAGCCCTGGGGAGGAGACACTCTGATGATTTAGAGATCAATTTCAGTGGAGGAGTGGGGGTAAAACCAGAGGAGGAGAGAGAAAGATAAGAAAATGCATTTGTGAACAAAGATTATTTTCATTCAACCATTTGACAGATTAGACACTGAAAGGAAATCGAGAGAAAGAACAGTAGCTTAAATTAGGAAAGAGAGGGATGACTGATGATTTAAGAAAAGCAAAGATGATAGTGATAAATTGACTTTCCTGGAACAAGGGAGACGTGTTGATTTAAGGAGTTTAAATGAGATTAGCTGTGGAGAGGAGTATATCTTCTTACAAAAGGAGCACAAGAAGGAAGATGGCATGTGACCAGGAGGAGAGCGACTCCAAGTATTTACCAAATGGCCTCACTTGATTATTTATTTAATTAATTCTTGGAGTGCAAAAAAAATTTTTTTGGAGCGCACGCTATTATAGAGTACCAAGATCTCTTGGAAAATACGGTAATGGACAGGACATAGACCAGGCTTTCAAAATACTTTTATATAGAAGGTTAGACAGGTACAGAAAGAACTCTAGAGATTGAGACCACAAGCTATTGAGTTAAGTATTAATTTTTCTAGACTTTGCTGTCTCCTCCATAAAATGGGGGTAATAATGGTACCAACTTCATCGAGTAATGGTGAAGTTTGAATGAGATACTAGGAAGTGCTTAGTAAAAGGCCTGGAAAAGTGAGATGCTAAATAAAGGTAACTCTTGCTGTTCACATTATATAAAGTATGAAGGATAAGTGCTAAGAGAGAACTATGGGAGCTGAGAGAACGGGACAGTAAAGGAAGAAAAGGGGTCAGGTTCATGCACTTAAGAAGGGGTGGAACTTAAGGATTGAGAAAGAAGGAAGGGAAATCTGGGTGAGATAATGTGGGTAGAGGCAGACAGTTTGAAGTTTCACAACATAAAGTAAAAAAGAGAGATTTCAATACATCCAAAATGGACACTCAGTTAACCGCCCAACTTAAAAAAATCCCTTACAAGATCCTAATCTCTTTCTAGCTTACATTTCCTAGTGCTCTATCAAGATTGAGAAATTCAGCCCACAAATGGAATCCTGTTTCATTCTCCATCACCACCCACATGCTCTCCTTTCTTGTTTAAACTCAGGATAGATTTAAGGGCCCATGATTACAACCACTCTCTTGTACCCCCACCTAACCCATCAGTATCCCTCTTTGCTTGAGATATAGTTGCCTGGAAAAACACTAACCCTGATGGAACCTTACTATTTGCTTTCTCCCTATCTTTTGAATGTTCCTTCTTCATGGGGAAAATTTTTTGCATGCTAGATAGATCCGTGTGGGGCGACCACCCATTATACAATGTTTGGAGACAAATACTTCGAAGTTACACAGTATGAGTTAAGGAAACACATCAAGACTAAGGCACACACAGTCCTCCTGTTTCTTCAGTATCTCCACAGAGAGGCATCTCATATTTCAGGAGGCATGCTGGATACAACTTTGGTTTTGTTCTTGTGGATGGGTTCCTTCCCCCATTGCTCTTCCTTCATATAGAGCTTCAGTGACAGTGACTTTATCAGGAGAGGTACATAGAGCCTTCCTCGTGAATCAAGCTGTCTAGATGTCATACCAGTCATTTACAATATTTTCTGGGCCCTGTACTAAAGGAGGCAGCTGGAGACCTTGTGTCCCTTTGGATGGTTAGTCCTCCAGCCATGGGCAGCAAGCCATTATTCCCATAGGAACCTGAACACCAACACTTCCCATCCATCTAGGGGCAGGGGTCTGGGCTAGCAAATCGTTCAGGCATTCTAGGGTGAACATGTGGGGTCGTTTTTGGACATTGCTTCTCCTTCATAACCATTGATCCCCAAGACTATTGAGTGCTCATCAGTTAAATCTGGAATAGGAAGATAGATGTTATCTGACTTCCACCGAATTTTTAGAGTCTAAATAATTGCATTTGTCCTGCTCCCTCAAGGATGAGCCAGATTGTCATCTACTCCCCTTGCCTGCATTTATTAACAAGTTCTATAGAGACCTAGAGATTGTCTCAGCAGCTGCAAGCCCTCCTTTTGGCCTTTGACACTAAAGTTGGAAAAGGAGAGGAATGTATTTATTCTCCTTATCCCACCTCTGCAGATTGTTTAGTGGCTTAGAGTCCATCGAAAGCCAAGGTGTCCAGAGCTACCACCACTGACTCAAAGTGCCCCTGCCATTGGCATTTGAGTCTGGCAGCAAACATTTGTTTGGTACACTTCTACAAAAGCCTCAGACCCCAGACCCAAAGGAAAAAGCATTTGTGGTTTCCTTTTGTCTGAATGGACCTCGAATAAGGTGGAGAGACCTCTGGTGCCAAGACTCTTGGGAACCATGGAAGATATGGGTGGTTTCCATTATTTCGAGCAGTGGCAGTTAAGGTGATCACTCGTAGTTTTATTGGGGAAAATCTAAGGTAAGAGTAAACGCCTTGGTGTCTAACCATAATGTGGCTGGCTCCTTCCCAGGAGCTCCTCCTCACCCCATTTCTTTGGCAAGGTTTTCTTTTCTTCCCCATGGTTCATGGGCAGACCCAAATGCTAATGGTGTTTTGAGCTCTAACAGCCGTATCAGCTTTCCTATACTACTGTTCCTCCCACGCTGGCAGTGTTCCCAGAGAAATCTTTCTGTTCCTAGGAGGGCCCTAAAATTTGTAGAACCCTCAGACCTCACAGAATATGAATGTGCTTTTGGTGTCTGGCAAACTTCCAGGGAATCTGTCCAGAAACAGTCACTCACGAATTTCAAGTGATTTTGTAAGGTGACTCCAAGTGGACTCAGGATCTCTAGGAAGCCTGCTCTGATTTCACACACCAAGTTAAGGTAGAAGCAGGCTTATTTGTCTCCCTCATAGGTAAACCTAGGTTTATCTTGTAGTAGAGAGCCCAGCGTGAACCTCTCCATTTCATCTTCCAGCCATTCCTCCTGACTCACTTCCATCCTGTCTTCTAGCAGTTTCTTCAGCCACAGTAGCTCTGGGTGCAGGAAAAGCTGTTGGAGCTTACAAATTGTTTTTATTTTTAAAATAAGATTTCAGGGGGCGCCCTGGTGGCTGAGTCAGTTAAGCGTCTGGTTTCATCTCCGGTCATGATCTCAGGGTCTTGGGATCGAGCCCTGCATCCAGCTTCCCTGCTCAGTAGGGAGTCTGCTTCTCCCTTTCTTTCTACCCCTCCCGCCTGCTTGTGCACTCACTCTCGCTCTCAAATAAATATGTAAAATGTTTTTTAAAAATATGGTTTCAGATTTGTTGAAGGATGGTAGTTATTCTTTATTTTCTTATAAGAAATCTCCGAGAAAAAAAAAAAAAAGTCAGGCAAAACACCCAATGCTTTGTGGGCTGGTAACATTGAAAATGAGGCCTATTTACTAGAACAAGGAGCGGTGGTTCCCTCAGAAGACATGGTTGGCTAGTTGATTGGATTCAATTGTGATTGGACTAGAGATGATGGAGTTTGGGTAGAGCCAATTTTAGAATTTTGAAGAGATATATAAGTCCTGATCATCAGTTCAGGTTTCATTTGGAGTTGTTTTCTTGACAGAAAACCATCTCACCCAAAACAAGACTATCGGGAAGGTGATATTTTTGCTGAGACTTGAGGGAGGTAAGAGTTTTCTGTGTACGAAGACCAGCAAGCAGGAGTACTCCAGATTTTTTTTTTTTTTCCTAAGACTTTATTTATTTATTTAAGAGAGTGGAATGAGCAGTGGGGAGGGGCAGAAGGAAAGAGAGAAGCCGATTCTCTGCTAAGTGAAGCCCAATGTGGGGCTCGATCCCAGGACCCAGAGATCATGACCTGAGCCAAAAGACTGATGCCTAAGCAGCTGAGCCACCCAGGCGCCCCCACTCTAGGCTTTTTTGAGACACAGGAATGTGGTTGGAACTGAAAGAGCAAGGGGTAAGTAGAAAGCGGTGTTGTTGAGCATTAAGAGGTAATGTGGGGGGCTCCTGGGTGGTTCAGTTGGTTAAGCAGTTGCCTTCAGCTCAAGTCATGATCCCAGAGTCCTGGGATTGAGTTCTGGGCCAGGCTCCCAGCGCACTGGGGAATCTGCTTCTCCCTCTGCCCCCAACCTGCCCCCACCCAAACTCGTGCTCACTCTCTCTCTCTTTTTCTCTCTCAAATAAATAAATAAAATCTTTTTTTTTTTTTAAATAAATCTTAAAAAAGAAAAAAAAAATTAAGAGGTAATTTGGGGCCAGATCAGGTAGGGAGGGAATTTTAGGACATATGAAGGATTCTAAGTGGGATGGAGTAGGCATGCTCAAACTTGAAGATGGGGAAGATAAAACAATGTTTGGAGTGCAGAAAAACTAAGAAATTAGGAATTTAAAAGAATTAGCAAACAGTGTTAAGGGACCTCTTGAGATTGTGTTAATGAAGTATTTAGCTGTTGCATCTTTTTTTTTTTTTTAATTCTGAGTGAGGGCATATTCATGCTGCCTTTTTTTTTTTTTTTTTTTTTTTTTGGTTAAGAATGTTTCTTTTGTTTCACTGTTAAGAATGATGCTTGCTATATATTTTTTAACATTGAAATCCTTTGTCTTACTATAGAACTATTTCTTAGTGTTTTACAAGTAAAGAATTTTAAAATCATGAATGAGTGTCATATTTCATCAAACGGTTTTTTGGTACCTACAAGATGATGATATTTCTCATTTTCTTTGTTAATATTCTGAATTATATCATTAGATTTTCAGATGTTGAATCATTCTTTCATTCCTGGGATATATTCTATTTGGTCATGAGGTATTATTCTTTTAATATGTTGCTTTATTTGGTTGGAAAATATCCTGTGTAGCTTTCATCTATGTTTATAACTAAAGATGGCCTATAGCTTAAATTTTTTTTGTCCTTTTCTGATTTTGTTGCCAGAGATAATGGCCTCATTTGAGTAGCTTTCTAACTTTTCTATACTCTGAAAGAATTTGCATTAGTAAGAGTTAACTGTTTGTTAAGTTTGCTAGAATCACCTACAATATGATCTATCTTTTGGGCTTTTAGGTGTCATACTTTGAATTGGATTCTTACATTTTTGTGTTTATGCTTTCTAGTTTTTCTTGGATCTATTTTGGGTATGTTTCCTCTGTAGAAAATAATTCTTTTTTGAAAATTTTGATGTCAGGATGCCAAGAAGATTCTCTTTGGAGATTAATTTTTTTTTCTACTGTATTACTAGATTTGTGCACTACTTAATTTCTAGTCTTGCTTATTATCTTCTCTCTTATGATAAGTTATATTCATGGTGTGTTTTAATTAGTCTCTTCAAAGAACAGTTTTGGTCTTCATCCTTGTTTTGTATATATTATCTTTCATTAATTTCATCTTTATTCCTTGTCATTTGTTTCCTCTCCTTCTATCTAATTTCAAGCTCCTTCAATTCAGTGTTTATTATTTATTTTTATTCACTATTCCTTTTAGTACAATGAAATATGTATCTTCATCTTCTTTGTGCTAGCTTAATACCTAGACTCTATCTTTATTTTATTTTTATTATTTTTCTTTTTTATTGTAATATAATTAACAGGCAATGTTATATTAGATTCAGGTATACAATGTAATGATTCAACAATTCTATATATTACCCAATGCTCAACATGGTAATGAGTAGAATTGTTGAATCACTATATTGTACACCTGAAACTAATAGAACACTGTATGTTAAGTATATTGGGATTAAAAATCTTCTTTATTGGGCACGTGGGTGACTCAGTGGCTTAAGGCCCCTGCCTTTGGCTCAGGTCATGATCCCAGGGTCCTGGGATCGAGTCCCATGTCCAGCTCTCTGCTCAGCAGGGAGCCTGCTTCCCTTCCTCACTCTCTGCCTGTCTCTCTGCCTACTTGTGATCTCTATCTGTCAAATAAATAAATAAAATCTTTAAAAAAATAAAAAAACTTTATTTCTGGGGTGTCAGTTATTTCTCCTCCTTTGTTTCTGATTTTATTTATTGGGAGTCCTCTCTCTTTTTTATTGATAAGTCTGGCTAAAGGTTTATCAAATTTATCTTATCCTGGTTTCATTGAGCTGCTTTATTAGATTTTTAAAGTCTCTATTTCATTTATTCTGCTCCAATCCTTTTTATTTCCTTCTTTCTATTAGCTTTGAGCTTTGTTCTTCTTTTTCTAGCTCTTTTAGGTATGAGTTTGGGTTGTTTATTTGAGACTCTTCTTGTTTCTTGAGGTAGACCTCTACTGCTTTAAACTTCTCTTTTAGGACAATTTTTTTTTTCATCCCAAGATTTTGGACTGTTGTTTTTTCTTTTTCTTTTTTTTTTTTTTTTTTTTTTTGTTTCCCATGTATTTTTTAATTTCCTCTTTGATTTCTTGGTTGACCCATTTATTGTTTAATAGTATTTAGCATCCACGTATTTTAGTTCTTTCCAGATTTTTTCTTGATTTCTGGTTTCATAGTGTTCTAGTCAGAAAGGACACATGATATGATTTCAGTATTTTTGAATTTACTGAGACTTACTTTGTGGTCTAATGTGATCTCTTCTGGAGAATATTCCATGTGCACTTGAAAAGAATGTACATTCCACTGTTCCGGGTTTGGAATATTCTTGAGTTTATATGTTAGGTCTATCTGGTCCATTGGGTCATTTCAAAGCCACTGTTTCCTTGTGATTTTCTGTCTGCATAATTGATATAGTGGGGGTTAAAGCCCCCTACTATTATTGAATTACTGTCAATTTCTTCCTTTATGTCAATCAATAGTCTCTTTATGTATCTAGCTGCTCCCATATTGGGTGCATATTTACACTTGTTCTATCCTCTTGTTGGATTGTTCCGTTTATTATTATGTGGTATACTCCTTTGTCACTCTATGTTTTTTTATTAGAGCATTTAGCCCATTTACATTTAATTACTGAAATTGTCTTGGAAAACTCTTTGTCTTTCCTTTTATTCCAAATGATAATGGTGCTAGGTAAGAGTATTCTTGGTTGCAAGTCTCTTTCTTTCAGTACTTTGAATATATCATGCCATTTTCTCCTGGCCTACAAAGTTTCTACTAAAAAGTTAGCTGGTAGCCTTATGGTTTTTTTTTCCCCATATGTAACTGTTTTCTTTTCTCTTCCTGCTTTTAAAATTCTCTACTAGCTTTGCCATTTTTATTATTACATGTCTTGGTGTGGACCTCTTTGGGTTAATTTTGTTGGGGTCTCTCTGTGCTTCTTGGAGCTAAATGTCTTGTTTCCTTCCCCATATTAGGAATGTTTTTAGTTATTTCTTCAAATAAATTTTCTGCCCCGTTCTCTCTCACATTCCAAGGCCCCTATAATTCAAATGTTATTCCCTGGATGATGTCATGGAGTTCCCTTAACCTATTCTCATTTTTTATTACTCTTTTTTTCTTTCTGCTTTTCAGCTTTGTTGCTTTCCATTGCCCTGTATTCCAAGTTGCTGATCTGCTCTTCTGCCTCCTCTCATCTGCTATTGATTCCCTTCAGTGTATTTTTTTTTTTCAATTACAGTTACTGAGTTCTTTATCTCTGATTGGTTCTTTTTATATTTTCTCTTTGTTAAAGGTTCCACTGAGATCCTCCCCTCTCTCCTCAAGTCCCTGAGTATCTTTATGATCACCACATTTAATTCTTTATCAGGCATATTGCTTGTCTACATTTCATTTAGCTCTTTTTCTGTGGTTTTGTCCTCTTCTTTCATTTGGGACATATTCCTCTGTCTCCTCATTTTGTTAAACTCTCTGTGTCTGTTTCCCAATAGGAAAGTCAGCTATGTACCGATCTTGGAAAGTGGTGGCCCTATAAAAAAGAGGTCCTGTGGTGCCCTTACAGCACAATGCCCCCTATTCACTAGAACCAGGCACTTCAGAGGTGTTCACTATGTGGGGTCTATGTACCCTACTATTGTGGTTGAGCTCCATCTAAGCTCTATTTTTAGATAAACATATGGAAGTTTGTGACAATCATCATAGCTTAATGAATTATCACAACTAACTCTTCTGATGGCTGTGTAACCAGCACCCAGGTTCAAAACAAGAATATTAACATGCTCCAGAGGCACCCTTATGTCACCATGCACAATCTCTCTCTTTCCCAAAGGTAATCACTACTCTGACTTCTAATATAGATTACTTTGCCTAATTTTTATCTTTATAAAAATGGAATCATGGAGTAGTTATTCTTTTGAGACTGGATGATTTTGCTTAGTATAATGATTATAAAATTATTCTTATATTTCTTTGTAATTTTTTGTCCTCATTGCTGTATTGTATTCCATTATATGGATCTACTATCACGTATTTATCCATTCTACTGCTGATGGGCATTTAGGTTGTTTCCAGTATTTGCCCAATAGAAATAATGTTATAGACATTCTTGGAGATGACTGTCAGTGCAGAGCCATGCACATTGTGGGAAGAGTTCAACCATAGCACAGGCATGTGTTCAATTTTACACAAGCAGATGCTCAATTTTAGTATATACTGCCCAAATAGTTTTCCAAGGTGAATGTAATAATTTCCATTCTCTCTCTTTTTTTTTTTAAAGATTTATTTATTTATCGGGGTGGGGGGGAGAGCGAGCACAGGCAGACAGAATGGCAGGCAGAGGCAGAGGGAGAAGCAGACTCCCTGCTGAGCAAGGAACCCGATGTGGGACTCGATCCCAGGATGCTGGGATCATGACCTGAGCTGAAGGCAGCTGCTTAACCAACTGAGCCACCCAGGTGTCCCTGCATTCTCTTTATTAGAATATAACCCCTCCACATTGTTCCACATCCACACCACCTCTTGTTTTGTTAATTTTATAAATTTCTAGCCATTCTTTGAGTGTGCAATAATATTCCATATGGCATTTTATTTGTAACTCTCTAATAACTTTTGCAGCATTAATTTTCAACCCTTTTATATTCCTCCTTTTAGGCTTTGTTTAAACACTGCACTGAAGAAATAACCTGTATACGCACCCAAGACTGAGTGATTCAATAGACCTCCAGGGAACAGAGCTGGGTACTGACTGAAGAGCAGCACAGGCTTAAACCGTGCTAGTTCTAGGCAACTCTTCCTCCCAGAGCATCATTTGCTGGTGAATCAGCAAGCCTAAGAAACATTATTATTTCATTTTCATAAAGGCCCACTGGTGGTTCCTAGTGACTCAGACTCTCAAACCCATTTTTTAAAATATAGAATTTTCCAGTATCCTCAACTATCTAGAACATACTGAAAAACTTTGTGAAGCTTGGAGCTTATTAATGGAAGCTATGAAGTCTAAGGCCAGCTGTGCTCAGAACCCAAGCTGTACCATAATGATATTTCATCCAACCAAAGAAGAGTTTAATGATTTTGATAAGTACATTGCTTACATGGAATCCCAGGGTGCACACCGAGCAGGCCTCGCCAAGGTGATTCCACCCAAGGAATGGAGGGCCAGGCCGACCTATGACGACATCAGTGACATCCTAATTGCAACTCCCCTCCAGCAGGTGGTCTCTGGGCAGGCAGGTGTGTTTACTCAATACCATAAAAAGAAGAAAGCCATGACAGTGGGCGAGTACCGCCGTCTGGCAAACAGCGGGAAGTATCAGACTCCACCACACTCGGGGTTTGAGGATTTGGAGCGAAAATACTGGAAGACGCGTCTCTATGATTCTCCCATCTATGGCGCTGACATCAGCGGCTCCTTGTTCGACGAAAACACCAAAGAGTGGAACCTGGGACACCTGGGAACCATCCAGGACCTGCTGGAGCAGGAGTGCGGTGTGGTGATCGAGGGCGTGAACACCCCCTACCTGTACTTCGGCATGTGGAAGACCACGTTCGCCTGGCACACGGAGGACATGGACCTGTACAGCATCAACTACCTGCACTTCGGGGAGCCCAAGACTTGGTACGCGGTGCCCCCGGAGCACGGCCAGCGCCTGGAACGCCTGGCCAAGGAGCTCTTCCCGGGCAGCGCCCGCGCCTGCGAGGCCTTCCTGCGGCACAAGGTGGCTCTCATCTCGCCCACGGTGCTCAAGGACAACGGGATTCCGTTCAGTCGGATCACGCAGGAGGCGGGCGAGTTCATGGTGACCTTTCCCTATGGCTACCACTCTGGCTTCAACCACGGCTTCAACTGCGCGGAAGCCATCAACTTCGCCACCCCGCGCTGGATCGATTACGGCAAGGTGGCCTCCCAGTGCAGCTGCGGGGAGGCCAGGGTCACCTTTTCCATGGACGCCTTCGTGCGCATCCTGCAGCCCGAGCGCTATGAGCTGTGGAAGCGCGGGCAGGACCGGACTGCCGTGGACCACACGGAGCCCGTGGCGCCCGGCGGTCTGGAGCTGAGCGCCTGGCGGGAGGTGCGCGGCCCCGGGAGAGGCACGTGGAGCCTGCGGCACCTGCCACGGCGCCGGGCCCCACGGGCCCCGCGACCCGGGGCGGCTGGCTGGAGCCCCCGCCGCCGGCGCCGCCGCCTGGCTCCGTGCCAGGCCTCCCCGCACCCCTTACCCGCCCAGAGTTCTTCCTCTGCTGCCCAGTGCGGGGCTGTCCCCGCCCGCCCCTCCGGGGAGCCTGGCCCCACTGGGCCACAGCCCCCCACTCCCTGTGCCCCAGGTCCCCGGCCCTCCCCTGGCAGGTGTGGTCCTGGTCGTCGTCCTCGGGAACAGGGGGCTCAGGGGGCTCAGGGGCCTAGCCTCCAAGCCCGGGCCAAGAGGCGTGTCTTGGGGGGAGCGGGGTACCCAGCTCCATACTCGGAGGCTCAGCACTTTCCTGTGGATGGAGGCTGGGTGAACAAGCCCGCACCACTGAGCCCTGGGCTCAGGCAAGCTGCTGAGGCTTCCGTGTCTGGCTGTGCCCCAGTCCCCTAAGCCCAGGAGACACTTTTGTAACCCACTGCTCTTGAGTGTGGCCACAGTATTCTTGAGACTGGCCATATTTATGTCAGAGCTTTGGGCGAGCTTGCAGGACACTGGTCTTGCTTGAGAGTCCTGTGATGTTGCCACTGATGCGTTGAGTCCATGTTCTTTACCAAGTTCGCCATAATTTGTTCTTTCCGTCAGACCCTGGAATGTCTTTGGACACTGCTGATGCCTGTTTCGCCAGCTGAGCTTTCATCCACTAGGCATTCTTGTGTGTCTGTGAGCTGGGTCCTGTGGAGGTGGCCAGAGCCTCATCTCCCCCAGACTCCTATCCTCTGGGCCAACTATGAATGCTGCTGGGTTTTGGTTCTCCTCAATCTCCCTCTTTTCCTCTCCCCCCCCCCTTCCCCCTTTCCTTGAAAAACTAGGCCCTTTCGGTCAGGAGAAGCTCAGAAAATAATTTTTCATCTTTCTGAGGATTCGATGTATTCAAAATGTGTTATCGCCAGTATTTGTTCACAAACATATTACAGATAACCAAACTGTTCAGATCTGACTTTGTTTCTAATAAATATTGTCCATTCAACTGATTGAGGGGTGGAAGTTTTTCTTTCCTGTACTTCTCTTGATAATCATATCAAAACATTTCAAGCAAGACTGATTTTTACGGGCTGGCTGCCTTGTGTGGTGTTGAGGAAGGAATTTGAAGGGTGGTTCTTGGGTACTACTAACTGGGTAGGTGAGGGGATTGGGTTTGCAGCCCTACCTTAAGGACGAAGGATAGGAATCACCTGCTGCTTTGCCAGGCAGGAGTTGCTGGGAGGTGAGCAGAGGACCAACGTGCCGACATCGAGTATCTTCCCCCTGCGCGGCCTTTTCTGTGTTGTATGCATATTTCGCATAGTGCAATCACTGATTCCTGCCAGTAAACATGTGCACAAATGAATCAGATAAATTTCATCCGGTCCTCTGTGCTGGGAAGAACCTGAAGGGGAGGGGATATAGAGCAGAATGGGCAGGGCCTGCCTGGGTTCCAGTAGTCTGGGGAAGTTGGATTAAGCAGTAGACTTTTTCCAAGACCCAACTAAGATAGGTTCCACAGCTGACTTCCACTTAGAGGAAACTATCAGTATAATTGACCTAACATGGAACGTATGTTTTCTCAGAGGAGAAAGAAAGCTATTTGCGTCTGGGCATAGAGAGGAAGAAGGAGAGAGCCAGGGCACCGTATGCCGGCCCTTGTGGCTCATGTCAAGTATTTGAGTTTTTTCCCAACTTGAAATGGGAAGGCAAGTGGAAGTTTGAAACAGCCCTTGACATGCTGTGACTTTTATACTTAACAGTCAGCTTAGTTGTTCTGTGACAATTCCGGGGGCAGGAGACATAGGTAGAAGGTCTCAGTACTACCAGTTAGATGTGGTCATTTCGATGTCCATATTGAAAACGTGCAGAAGCAGAAAACTCCGAATAAATCTTGGAAATTGAAAATGATGGCTTGGCTACAGAAGGAAACATGTCAGAGAAGCAAACCACCACTCCCCTCCCTCCAGCTTAGGCTTTGCCTACTTTTGGGAGGTTGACTTTTTTTTAATTGGTCTGTAGAAGTTTTGTGATATTCAGAATATTAATTTACTATATTTTTTGAATGATGAAAAACGAAACTAGTTTCTTTTTATATATCTATAGATCTATTAATATATACATATGTGTATATGCATATATTATATATAATGCATGCAAATAAGAGGAGTTTTTAGTATTGTAGGCATTAATTCATGTTGTTACAGAGACCAAGAAATCCCGTGATCTGCTAGACTGATGTTCTACCCGTTGAAGACCCAGAAATATGGTGGTGCGATTCAGCAGGAGTGCAAAGGCCCGAAAATCTGGAAGCTAATGGTTTAAGCCTGAATCTGGGTCCTGTCAACCTTAAAAATAAAAACCAGTTATTTTACCAGCAAAAGATGGGTTTATTTGGAAATAAAAGAGCATCGCAGTCTGGGACAAACAAACTGGGGCAAAACCATAGGCAAGTCCAGAGAAAAAGGAGAGACATACTTTTTTAAGGAGAAAGGGTAAGTTGGGAAAGCTGTTATAAAACAAAAGTTCACTGGAATAAACTGGAAGTTTCAAGTGTGGTGGCTTTTCATTGACTGAGCTTTTGCCGGAGATGAGGTAGTGTCTCTTCCTCTAGCTAGAAGACAGTGGTACCCACTTGCAAGATGGACTATAAGGTCAAGTCTGTCTCTTTCTGTTGGGTCTGTAACTGACTATGAGGGGTAGGACATGAGCTCTCCCCCTGCCAAACACCCTGACCCCGTTTTAGTGAGGTGCACTCCGTTGCTAGCTTTCACAGTCCAAACACCTGGGAACCAGAAGGACCCACGCCTGATGTCCCAGGGAAGGTAAAGATGATATATCATCTCTAGCAGAGAGATTGAATTTATGTTTCCTCTGCTCTTTTGTTCTAGTTTTTGATGGCTTGGATCAGCGCCCCTGTAGTGGTGAAGGTGATCTTTTACTCAGTTTACTGATGCAAACACTAATCTCTTCCTGAGATACACATACAGACCCTCCCAGAAATAATTTCTTTACCAGCTACTTGGGAATCTCTTAGCCCAATCAAGTCAACACATAAAATTAACCATCAGAGTCACGACACTGAAGTCAGTTAAATGTCCTTTGGTTCTTGAAGACATTTTTTTTCCACCCTGAGTTCAAGAAGACATTCTTCGGTATTTTCTCTGCTAGCGCCCTGTTTTGAAACTTCAGTCTGCGGTCAACCTCAAGTTTATGTAAGTGATATGAAGTAGAGTTCTACTTTTTTTCTTTCTCAAAAATAGTATATTGCCTCCCCGCACCAGCTTTGTGCACCACCTCCATTATATTCAGATTCCTACGTACACAGTGTCTGGTCGGGCCTCTTTTTCTCGTACATAGATGGATTTTGTTCATTGCCATTCAGTTATCACCGCCTGATAATGGAGGAGTCGCTCTTCTTTGTCTTCCTTTTAAGGAGTAATCTTGGAGATTCTTGTTTGAATATCTGACTCCATCACTTACCCGATCTGTCACATTGAGCGAGTTGCTTAATGTCACCCTGACTCTGCTTCCTCACCTGAGAAACCTGAGGCTTAATTGGAGGACTCCCCTGATCGGGTCATTATGAAGATTCAATGAATTATTCTATGCAGACTATTTTGAAGAGCGTCTGACATTTGATAGTCACCATATGTGTGAGCTACTTTTAATAATATAGTACTATCAGAGATAAAGAGGGACTTCTATTCATCAAAAGATATGGAAAAGAGGGGCACCTGGGTGGCCTGCTTGGTTAAATGTGGGACTCTTGATTTCGACTCGGGTCATGATCTCGGGGTTGTGAGATGGGTTTCCATTCTGGGCATGAAGTCTGCTTAAGATTCTCTCTCTCCCTTGCCCTCTGTCCCTACCCCCAGCACTCTCTCTCTCTCTTTCTAAAAAAAAAAAAAAAAAGAAAAGAAAAGAAAAAAGAAGGAAAAGGAAAAAAAGGGAGTGAAAAGACAAATCAAGGAAAAGAAACATATTGTATTACTCATATCCAAGAAAGATCTAATATCCAGAATATATAAAGAATTCCTCCAAAGAAAGACAGACAACCAGCAGAAAAAATGGACAAAACACTTGATTAAGCACTTAATGAAGAAGGAAATCCTAGTGGCTAAGAAGCATATGAAAAAGTTGCTCACCCTCATTTGCAGTCAAGGAAATGCAAATCATAACAGGATACTCCTGTGCCATCACCTGATTGGCTAAAACAAAAAGGCTGACAGATCATCAAAGGTTTGCAAGCGTGAAGAACAACCAAGACCCTCATATGAAGCTAGGTCGCATGTAAATTGGTAAAAACAATTAGGAAAAATACCAATTTGGCAAGATAAAGGATGAATTCGCATTCTATGACCAAGAAATCCATTCTCTAGGTATGAATGCCTGTATGTTGGACATGTTGGAGAATTTTCAGAGTGACACTCTGTGTAATGGGACCAGAAGCGGAGGCAACTCACAGGTCCATCCACAGCATAAACATGTGTATGGTGAGTACTGGACAGCCCTGAGACAGAACAGAGTCCAAAAAAATACACAGAAGAACACAGGAAGGTACATAAGGTAGGATCCTATTGATATGTTTATGTGAAGTTTTCAAAAATGGACACAATTTCAATTTTATATTGCTTACCAAAATGAATATGCCTGTTGTTAGGGTAGGATTAGCCTAGAAGGCAGTCGGGGCTGTCGTCCCAGAGGAGAAGCACAAGGCAGCATCCTGGGTCCCTTCTTTTGACCTGGGTGGTAGTTCTATTTTTGTTTACTCTGTAATTGTTAACGGTACATACATGCTTTCCAAATTTCTGTAAGCACTCTATATTTCATAATTTTAAATGTTAAAAAAACCTGCTTTCTGCTCTGAAAAAATTAAGTCATGCAGTGGTTCATAAAATCATTAGATTTATATTGTTTTGTACACTTAAAAAGTCTATATCATATTTCCAATATTTTTCATTCTAATACCCTTTATGGATATCTTCTTTTATTATTTATTTTTTATACTTAGTAATATTTTATTTGGGGGGACAGGTTTTAAGTTAATTAATTAATTTTAAGATTTTTACTTATTTGAGACAGAGAGAGAATGAAAGATCACAAAGGGGGAGCAGATGGAGAGGAAGAGGCAGACTCCCTACTGAGCAAGGAGCCCAACATGGGGCTCCCTCCCAGGTCCCCGAGATCATGACCTGAGCTGAAGGCAGATGCTTAACTGACTGAGCCACCCACGTGACTCTAGAACAGTTTTAGATTAATGAAAAATTGAGAAGATAGTTCGGAAAGTTCCCATATCCCCCAACCCCTCCCACACACCTTTTCCCCTAGTATTTTTTTTAAAGTTTTTTTTTTTTTTTTTTTTTTTTTTTTTTTTTTATTCATTTGAGAGAGAGCAAACAAGAGCAGGAGGAGGGGAGAGTCAGAGAAAGAGGGGAAAGCAGACTCCCCACTGAGCAAGGAGCCCAATGGGGTGCTCCATCCGAGGACTCCAAGATCATGACCTCTTTTCCCCTAACTTCCCCCATGATGCATGTGTCACAGTTAACGAATGGGTATCAAATGTTATGATTTACTAAAGGCCGTAGCTTGTTCAGATTACCTCAGGTTTTACCCAATGTTCTTTTTCTGTTCCAAGATGCCATCCAAGCTACCACATTACATTTAGTTTTTAAATGTCTCCTTAGGGGAGCCTGGGTGGTTCAGTGGGCTAAAGCCTCGGCCTTCTGCTCTGGTCATGATCCCAGGCTCCCGGGATGGAATCCCGCATCGGGCTCTCTGCTCAGCAGGGAGTCTGCTTCCTCCTCTCTCTCTCTCTGCCTGCCTCTCTGCCTACTTGTGATCTCTGTCTGTCAGATAAATAAATAAAATCTTTGAAAAAATAAAAATGTCTCCTTAGGTTTCTCTCGGCTGTAATAGATTCTCAGATTTTCCTTGTTTCTCACAAAAATGCATATATAGAAACTTGACAATTTAGGGGGTACTGGTCAACTATATCATAGGATGTCCTCTGTCGGAATTTGTTTTTCTTATGATTCCCCTTGGTTTAGGTGTTCTTTGGAGGAAGTTTGCAGAGGTCCAGTGCCGTTTTTATCACATCTTCTCAAGGGCATATCCTACCAACATAATGGATGACTCCCGATATTGACTTGGCTGAAATAGCGTTTGTCAGGACCCTCCATTGTCAAATGTCTCCCCTCACGCCTCGCCACCCTGTACCCCTGAGGGCAGTCAGTAGTCACAGGGCACGCTCGGGGAGCACGGTTTCACGCTCTCCTTTAGGGTGGAGTACGCGTAAGTTATCTGGAATCTTCTGCAGGACAGATTTGTTTGCCTCTTCTCAGTTTGTTACTCAATCACTTATATCAATGTGAACTCATAGGTATTCATCTTATAATCTGAGTTATAATTCAATAGTACTTTGATTATTTCGTTGCCCAAATTGGTTGGGTTCTGGCCATTAAGAGCTCTTTCCTGTGGTTCCTGGTCTCCTTGAGGTGCCCCCATCAGTGTGTTTGTTCGTGTAGCCCATCCTTTATTTCAAGCATTGCAGAAAGCTCCGGGCTTTTGTAGTCTATCTCCTGCCCTAGTCCTAGAAAGTTCTTTTCCTCATGGGTTTCCCCAGTTCTTTCTTTTTCATTAGAAGTATCAGTTCTCTGTTTTATTAATCACATCTATTTTTTTTTAAAGATTTTATTTATTTATTTGACAGAGAGAGAGAGAGAGAGAGAGTGTGTGTGTGTCCACAAGCAGCAGGAGCAGCAGGCAGAGGGAGATGGAGCTGCAGGCTCCCCACTGAGCAGAGAGCTCAACTGGGACTCGATCCCAAACCCCTGGCTTCTATTTGCGTATATGTTCCTTTTCTTTCTTGCTTATTTTTCATGCTGTCATTATTTTGACTTCTTCCTTTTTTTTTGCATAATACTGTTTTATTTTGTTTTTTTACTAATGGGTTGGTTTGAACATAAAAATCAATAGATTTTTTGCATGGATATTACTGTAGATATTATGTGGATATAAATTTTCAAATAAATAGAGTTGTGTACAGTTTTTCATTGTTAACTTGCAATGTTATTTCATTGTGTTCAAGACTATTTTCATTGCTATTTATTTTGTGGTCTTATATCAGTAAATATTTTTTATTATGTTTAGTTAGCCAGTTAGCCAGCATATAGTATATCGTAAGTTTTGGTTGTAGTGTTCAATGATTCATTAGTTGTGCATAACACCCAGTGAATTTTTTTAAAAAAGATTTTATTTATTTATCTGACAGCGAGAGAAGGAACACAGCAGAGGGAGAGGGAGAAGCAGGCTTCCTGCCAAGCAGGGAGCCCAACTTGGGGCTGGATCCCAGGACACTGAGATCATGACCTGAGCCGAAGGCAGACACTTAACAACTGAGCTACCCAGGGGCCCCAACAACCAGTGAATTTTTATAAATGTTTTATACTTACGTTTTATATGTATTGAAAACATCTTGCATATAATTCTCCATCTTTGCGTTCTATATCTCTTGCTGCTATGTGGTTAGATAAAGTGTATTGCTGTAATATTTTTCTAGTGAGATTTCTCTTTGATAACTTTCTTTTATCCTATAAATGCATTTAATGTTAATTACTATCTTTTGTTTAATATTTGTCTGGTTTGACTCTCCCACTCCTTTATTTTCAACCTTAATTTGCTTGGTTTAAAGACTGGTTTGCTTGATTTAAATATTGGTTTAAAAAAAAAACCAGAAGAGCTTAGAGAAAGTAGGATAACTACCCAAGACCCTAGCCCCATGATTACATTAGATGGACACTGATTAAATCAAAATAGCTTACTGCCCAGGTATAAAACTAGAGCCATCAGGACTCCTGGCTACACTAGGACGCTAGCTAGCTAGTAAGAGGACGCTTCCTCTCTGGGTCCTGGAGTCCCTTCAGCTGGAATCAGTTTCTTTGGTAGAAGGTATGTCACTTTGTTATTTGTGCTTGTGAGCAAAAGAATTATTTTTCTGTTATAAATTTAAGAATGTAACTGTAGTCATATATATGTGTGTGTGTGTATATATATATGTATATATATACATATATATGCAATTTGCAATTGAGAAATATGCATTGGGATTATTTCCTTGAGTTAAAACAGTTTTCTTATTTTTAAACTTGTTCTCAGATGTGTGGGTTTAATTTTTTTTCTTACTATCTTCTTGGTAGCAATCACAGATTTTCAGGAAAAAGCACTGCATTTAGCAGGCTGGTATCCAAGAGAATTAGAGTATTTCCTAGAACCGCAAAGGAGTGAATGAACAGAAAGGGAACTGAAGGGGCTCCTGGGTGGGTGGGTTAGTTGGTTAAGCATCTGCCTTGGACTAAGGTCCTGATTTTGGGTCCTGGGATTGGAGCCCCCATGTCAGGCTCCCTGCTCAGTGAGGATTCTGCTTCTCCCTCTCACTCTCCCTCTGTGCTTGCTCTCTCTTAAATATATAAATAAAATCTTAAAAAAAAAAAAAGTTAGGGAACTGGGAAATATGTGGGACTAAATTAGAGACGTTGACTGGGTATGGGGCTAGCAGATTTGGGATGGGGCTGATTGAATTAGAATTAGGGTGGGAGAGTAGAGCTGGAGTTTGAGCAAAGCAAGTTTCATTTAGAGGCTGAATCCTTAAAGGGGACCATTTTCTAGGTCCTTGTGTATCCTCATTTAATATCAAGGTCTTAAGCTAGCAGAAAGCAAGCATTTCCTTTGGGTTTTGCTTTTGCTTTTTCCTTTAAAGAATAAAACAGATGAAATGAGGACATTTTATATTAGAAAGCAACTTTTCCCTGGTAAAATTCTA
The DNA here is from genome assembly GCF_030435805.1 of Mustela lutreola. Lineage (NCBI taxonomy): Eukaryota > Metazoa > Chordata > Mammalia > Carnivora > Mustelidae > Mustela > Mustela lutreola. Next base: position 212,216,638 of record NC_081290.1, on the reverse strand, counting down.
TATTTATGCATTCAAAGTACAACTATTATGTACCTATCATTTTTAGTTTTTTTTCATTGGGATCTTGTATTTCTGTTGCAAAAAGGGATGGAAACCTTCTTGCTATCCCATTAGAGAAGCCCCTCTAATCCACAGTGTTGCTTTCCTCCACTTCTGTGACTTGTGGTCAGTTGAGGCCCAGAAGCAGAGGTCTTTCTGATGTTTGCTCAGAAGGTCAATAGCAGTCCAATGGTACCTCCCAGGGCCTCGTCACTCACCTTACTTCACTCTTCCCGTAGGCATTTTATCATCTCTCACATGGTAAGAAAGATAAGTACAAACACTTATTGGAAGAGAGGAAGAGCTAACATTCACATAACTTTAATTCTGTGTACTGTTATAATTGTCCCCTTTTATGATTGTTGCTGTTAATCTCTCACTGTGCCTAATTTATACATTAAACTGTAGCATAGAAACACGTGTAGGAAAAAAACAATACATATGGAGTTCGGTACTATCCTCGGTTTCAGGCATCCCGTGGAGGTCTTGAAGTGTATCCCCGGAGGACAAAGGGAGACTACTGTCCAACAGATTATTAACTGGTGTGCAGAATGCTCTAGATTTCTGGATGCTAATCTGTGTCTAGAAACTTTGTTGAACCCTATTATTTCTAATAATTTATCTTTCGATGCAACATGATCCAAGATTGTTTCAAGTGTTTACCCACTAAGGATTATGAGTATATACATTAAGTGAACAATTAATGTACACACTTATGTTCTGTATTTTTTGTCTGCTTGTAGTTTACATAGCACTTTTTTTTTCTGTTCTGGGACTCTTTTCCTCTTTTTTAAAATACGTGTATTAAAATAATGAAATAGATTTTGAATTATTTCAGATACTTTTCTGCATGATATAAGACGATGACTTTTCCATTTCATTTGTTATGGTATTCAGTAACACTGCTAGAGGTTTTTTTTAAAAAAACTTTTTAAAAGGTTTTATTTATTTATTTGAGAGAGAGAGAAAGTGAGAGTGCACAAATGGGGGTGGGAGAGGGATAAGCAGCCTCCGCTATTGATCGTGGAGCCTGATGCAGGGGTCTATCCCTGGACCCCGAGATCATGACCTGAGCAGAAATCAAGAATCCATTGCTTAACTGACTGAGCAATCCAGGGTCCCCAAAACTGTTAGTTTTTAAAGCATCCTTGCAATAATTTATCACGGTGTGTTATTCTTTTAATGCCCTATTGTGGTAAAAATTTGATAAAATTTTGTTTAAGGTTTTTGCAACTTTTGCCCTAGATATCATTTACCCTATAGAGTGCTTATCCAATGTTGGCCCTTCTGGGTTTAGCTTCAAGGTTATGCTCATAGCCTCAGAAAACAAACTGAGGGGTCTCTCAGTTACGTCGAGTATTTACTTTTTTATTTTGTATATTTTGGTAAGAACATTTAAGTTCTACTCTCATAAAATTTCAGCACAGTTTATCAAGGATAGTCATTGTGTTTTACATTAGATCCTCAGAACATTCTCAACTTACTGTCTTTTACCAACCTCTTCCTATTACTCCCAGCCCCTCCCAATGACTTTTCCACTCTGTTTCTGTTTCAACTTAAAAAAACTTTTTTTTCAAGATTCCATGTATAAGGGATAACATGCGGTATTTGTCTTTCTCTATCTGGTTTACCTCACTTAGCATCATGCTCTCAAGGTCTATGTTGTCCCAAATGGTAGGATCTCCATCTTTCTCCTGAAAGATGAATGATATTCCCTTGTGTGTGTGTGTGTGTGTATACACACACACGCATATATATATATATATATATACACATATACACACATATATACATATGTATATATACACACACACATGTATATATATACACACACACACATATCACACCTTTCTTGTTAATAGAGAAGTTGAGAATTATTTTTATTGGAGTTTAATTAACCTTCAGAGCTATATTGGTTTCAGGTGTATCATATAGTGATTCAACAATGCTATACATTACTCAGTGCTCATCACGATAAATGTACTCTAAATCACCTCAACTGTTTCACCCATCCCCCCACCCCCCTCGCAACCCTCAGTTTGTTCTCTGTATTTAAGAGTCTATCTTTTCGTTTGCTTCTTTTTTGTTTATTCTTTTGTTTTGTTTCTTAAATTCCACATATAAGTGAAATTATAGGGTCTTTGTCTTTGTCTGACTTATTTCACTTACCATTATACTCTTCAGGTCCATTAATGTTGCTGCAAACCACAAGATCTCACTCCTTTTTATGGTGGAATGAGATCCCATTGTATATATATACCACTTCTTTATCCATTCATCTATGCGTGGATGCGTGGATTGCTTCCATATCTTGGCCATTGTGAATAATGTTGCAATAAGCATGGGGGAACAGATCTCTCTTTGGTACTCTGCTTTCATTTCCTTTGGGTATATACTGGGAAGTGGGATTGCTAGGTCCATGTGTTAGCTCTATTTCATCTTTGAGGAACCTCCACACTGTTTTCCATAGGGGCTACACCAATAGACACTTCGGCCAACAGTGCAATTTTTGCACTGCCTTTCCAACTTTGAATTTAGCACTTCTGTACCAATTTTCTTCTAATTGTTGCAAAATTGGTGTTTCTTTTGTCATCTGTTTTCAAACATTCTGTTTGCTTTTTTTAGAATTAGCTTTTAAACGTTCTTGAGGAGACTTTCTGCTGCCATGAAGTCTAACCACTGTGGTCCCCAGAAGGCAAGTTGTGCTGTCATGACCTTCTGCCCAACCGCGGAGGAATTTAAAGATTTCAATAAATACATTGCTTACATGGAATCCCAGGGTGCACACCGAGCAGGCCTCGCCAAGGTGATTCCACCCAAGGAATGGAGGGCCAGGCCGACCTATGACGACATCAGTGACATCCTAATTGCAACTCCCCTCCAGCAGGTGGTCTCTGGGCAGGCAGGTGTGTTTACTCAATACCATAAAAAGAAGAAAGCCATGACAGTGGGCGAGTACCGCCGTCTGGCAAACAGCGGGAAGTATCAGACTCCACCACACTCGGGGTTTGAGGATTTGGAGCGAAAATACTGGAAGACGCGTCTCTATGATTCTCCCATCTATGGCGCTGACATCAGCGGCTCCTTGTTCGACGAAAACACCAAAGAGTGGAACCTGGGACACCTGGGAACCATCCAGGACCTGCTGGAGCAGGAGTGCGGTGTGGTGATCGAGGGCGTGAACACCCCCTACCTGTACTTCGGCATGTGGAAGACCACGTTCGCCTGGCACACGGAGGACATGGACCTGTACAGCATCAACTACCTGCACTTCGGGGAGCCCAAGACTTGGTACGCGGTGCCCCCGGAGCACGGCCAGCGCCTGGAACGCCTGGCCAAGGAGCTCTTCCCGGGCAGCGCCCGCGCCTGCGAGGCCTTCCTGCGGCACAAGGTGGCTCTCATCTCGCCCACGGTGCTCAAGGACAACGGGATTCCGTTCAGTCGGATCACGCAGGAGGCGGGCGAGTTCATGGTGACCTTTCCCTATGGCTACCACTCTGGCTTCAACCACGGCTTCAACTGCGCGGAAGCCATCAACTTCGCCACCCCGCGCTGGATCGATTACGGCAAGGTGGCCTCCCAGTGCAGCTGCGGGGAGGCCAGGGTCACCTTTTCCATGGACGCCTTCGTGCGCATCCTGCAGCCCGAGCGCTATGAGCTGTGGAAGCGCGGGCAGGACCGGACTGCCGTGGACCACACGGAGCCCGTGGCGCCCGGCGGTCTGGAGCTGAGCGCCTGGCGGGAGGTGCGCGGCCCCGGGAGAGGCACGTGGAGCCTGCGGCACCTGCCACGGCGCCGGGCCCCACGGGCCCCGCGACCCGGGGCGGCTGGCTGGAGCCCCCGCCGCCGGCGCCGCCGCCTGGCTCCGTGCCAGGCCTCCCCGCACCCCTTACCCGCCCAGAGTTCTTCCTCTGCTGCCCAGTGCGGGGCTGTCCCCGCCCGCCCCTCCGGGGAGCCTGGCCCCACTGGGCCACAGCCCCCCACTCCCTGTGCCCCAGGTCCCCGGCCCTCCCCTGGCAGGTGTGGTCCTGGTCGTCGTCCTCGGGAACAGGGGGCTCAGGGGGCTCAGGGGCCTAGCCTCCAAGCCCGGGCCAAGAGGCGTGTCTTGGGGGGAGCGGGGTACCCAGCTCCATACTCGGAGGCTCAGCCCTTTCCTGTGGATGGAGGCTGGGTGGACAAGGCAGCACCACTGAGCCTTGGATTCCGGTTTTACGCTCAGGCTTCTGGGTGCTCCTGTGCCCCTGATCTTCAACCCTTAGGGCCCCCATTGGATCCTGATTATCAGATGCACCCTGGCCCGTGCCTGCTATCCCTGGACAATATTAGAGTCAGCTTCTCTGACAGTATTCCCCTCGCTCTTCCTGATGTCGCCAGAACGCAGAAAACATTCCCCAGGAACGCTGATGGGCACTGCAGGGCCCCTCTAACCCTCTCGAGGTTGGTAATGATGGACCACACTTATGCCTCTATGAATCCGACGCCAGTTCCAGCTGCCAGCGTCTCTTCCGTCCCTGATTCTGATCCTCTGGGATTAAAGCCAAGGGCAGCTGCGCTCTTTGAATCCTGGGATTTGTTCAGGCCTGATGGAAGATCTTCAGCCTTTGAGCTGTTGACTTTTGAAGACTTTGCCCAATATAGCTGCATCTGACTGTCAACCTGGGAAAGTGTAGGCTGGGCCTATCCCAGTAGAGGGGCTTTGTCTTCTAGAAAAGAGAGGTTACCAAAGTTGCCAGGGACTTTCTCCCGCTTGGACAGCCAGGACTCCCAGTGAGTGGCTCCCAACAGCTGCCCACAGAATGCTGTAGTACTTCTCAGGGAATCTCAGCTCACCCCTGAAGACCAAAAGGTCTTTGGACTCTGCCTTGGCCTAGATGCCATGAACGCTGCTTGTTTCTGAGGTCCCCCCCCCCCCCCCCGGATATCTGCCCTGCAGTAATTCGAGGCAACACTGGATGTTGCTGAGAATCTGACCGAGCCCCTCCATCCTCATATTACATCTGGGCCTCTAAGTCACTGATCCTGGCTGCCCCTGGACATTGCCACAGCCACAACTGAGCCCCAGAAGCTTCTTCTGCTTCGGCAGCTCTGATACACCCCACCTTTCAGGCCACTGCTCAGGCTGAAACCAGAGCGCATTGAGTCTGTCAGCCAATTCCACCTCAGGGATGTTTTTAACTTTATTGATGTTTCTTAAAGTTGTTATCTATACTGTGTATCTGCAAAGCAAAGAAAGGTTAAAATTCTTAAAATAGATTTTTACAATGTATTTAAGGGGTGCCTGGGTGGCTCAGTGGGTTAAGCCTCTACCTTCAGCTCAGGTCATGATCTCAGGGTCCTGGGATTGAGTCCCGGGTCAGGCTCTCTGCTCGGTGAGGAGCCTGCTTCCCTCTCTCTCTCTGCCTGCTTATGATCTCTCTCTGTCAAAATAAATAAATACAATAAAAATAAAATAAAATGTATTTAAAACAAGACAACAGGTCCAAAATGAAGTGTCTTGTGATAAGCCCCATGTCACAAAAGAGAGACTTAACTGTAAGTTTAAGCTCTCTCAGCAATGGAGTTTAAATCAGCTTATCAGGAATTGCCTGGCCAGTACTAGTGTGGGTATCTGCCTGCTAGTTTCCCCCTATCCTTTTTTTTTTTTTTTTAAATTTTAAATTTTTTAAATTTTTATTTATTTGACAGAGGGAGACACAGCAAGAGAGGGAACATAAGCAGGGGGAACAGGGAGAAGGAAAAGCTGGCCTCCCGTTGATCAGGGATCCTGATGCAGGACCCTATTCCAGGACCCCAGGGACCATGACCCAAGCCAAAGGCAGACACCGAACTGACTGAGCCACCCTGGCTCCCTCCCCCCATCCTTTAAGTAACCCTGCTGTACTCAGCCCAGTTTTTGGCCTACTATGACTTCTTTGTTCCTGTTCCCTTCTGCCTATGAAAGCCTTTCATCTTGGAGTTCCTATCTATCTGCTAGATTGGATGCTGCCTGATTTGAATTGATTTCTGCTCAAATAAACTCTAAAAATTTTTTACATGCCTCAGTTTTTTAACAGTCTGAACACAGAGTGATTCAGAATAATTAAAAAGAACAAGCAAAACGATGCCACACAAAATACAAGCAGAGAGCAGGTGTCTTGGGTCTTAATATCAGACACGCCAGAATGGAGACTAAAAGGAACATAGAAAGGTTTTTCATAACACCAATGGCTAAATTTCACCAAGTACATAGAGCCATCATGAAAGTCCATGCAACTTTGACAAACTATGAATCACATCAAAATAGGAGAACTTGTCACTTTATGTGATATTGTGATTTGTAACAAGAAATAGACATTGGCCTTTATCCCCATTTCTGGCATAGAGCTCCTAAAACCCTTAGAATCTCATAAGAAATAAGAACGATAAAGGTGTCTTTTGTTACATTAGCAATGTGAGTTTTGCAATGCCTGTAGGTCACCTAAATGTGACTCACCAGAGAAACCAGAGGGTTAGAACTTTCAGTCCCACGTCCTTGACCTCCAGCAAGGGGATGAGAGCCTGGAGGTTGAATCAATTGCCAACGGCCAATGATTTAACCGATCAGATCTAGGCGATGAAACCACCGGTTTGGAGAGCTTCTGAGTTGGTGAATACATTGGGGTGCTTGGAGAGGGCCAGGACGCTCTGCACCCCTTCCCTCTACCTTGTCCTAGGCATCTTTTCTATCCAGCTGTTCCTGAGTCCTATCATTTTATTAAAAAACAGGTGACTTAGGAAATAAAATGTTTTCCGCATTCTGTGAGCTATTCTAACAAATTAATCAAGCCAGAAGAAGGGGTCGAGGGATTTTTAGCTAGTTGGTCAGAAGTACAGGCAAGTGCTGAAGGGGGGGTGGGCAAGATGGGGGGGGGAATGCAGGGGGTACAGCAGTCTTGACACCGTCACTTGTAGCACCTGATACTATCTCCAGGTAGATAGTTTTGTTACAGGATTTGTGTCCCCCTAGTGCCCATAGTTCTTGGTCGTGCTCCTTTGAAGAATGAAGAGGAAGACCAGATGGAGAGTGGTAGGCAGCAAAGCAAGGTTTATTGAGCAAGAGTACAAAGCTTCTGGAGAAGGAGGGGTCCCAAATGGGTTGTCCCCAGAGTTTCTAAGTTTGGGGGTTTTTAATGAGCTCTTTTGCAGAACTTTCTTAAGCAATCAGGGAGTGCTGAGTCGTGCCAATCAGGGCTTTGGTCATGTAACTGTACTTATTGGGTTTTTAGTCCATGTGCTGATGGTTCTTTTTTGCTGCCATGTGGGGGCTTATGTCTTACCTGCCCCTTACCTGTGATTTTTAACAAATGGTTTTGCAGTTAATTGTCTTATTTTAGGAGGTTTTACAGAAGTCATTTGTGCAAAGGCTGCAAAGCAGAATGTCAGTAGGGACCTGTCTAAGCTGCAAAACAGGACGTCAGTGCTGTTTTATCTTAGCTGTCCTGACTCTATATTTCCTTGCTGGGGACCTTGGCCCCAACTACCTACCTATGCACCTGACTCCTAACAGTTTCAGAATTGAGTTGAGTTCTTGTATAACCTGCTGGTATTTTCAGAATTGGCAGTGGTGCTGGTGTGGGGAAACTGGGACACACATCACAATTGGGTGGATAGAACCCCCTTTACCTAACCTAGTGCAAGACAGAAAAAATGGACAGACATAAGGATGTCAAAAACTTAAACAGCATTATCAATAGGCAGAACTTACGTACCTGACAATAGGGAACACTTTTGTCAAGTGCCATTGGATCAATCACAAAAATTGACAATATATTAGGGTGAAAAAAAGCATCAATAATTACAAAAACAAAGTATGAAAAAACCCTTATCATTATTGTGTGATTATCACACAATAACCCTAAAAATTAGGGGTGCCTAGGTGGCTCAGTCAGTTGGGCATCTGACTCTTGGTTTTGGCTCAGGTGGTGAGACATTAATTTCATTTCTAAAAAATTAATTTCTAGTTTTTTTGTTTTTGCTTTTTATTTTAGAAAGAGAGAGCATGTGAAAGGGGGTACAGAGGGAAAGGGAAAGAATTCTCAAGCAGATGCCCCCCAAAATTCAAAGTTTTAAAGCAAGCACAACATTGATAGAAAAACCTAATAAATTATAGTAAAACCTAATAATGAGAGCAAATAATAGGCAAATGTTCTTTATGAACATCCATGCAAAAGCTTTAAATTAAAATTAGTTAAGACAAGGTAACTACATTATAAAAATAATGTAATGACTAAGTGGGGCTTATTGCAGGAAGGTAATGTTGGTTTAAAATTTTTAAAAAATGTGGTAATATAACTTACCTTATTAACAGTTCCAAGAATGAAAGTTATATGACCATTTTTATGGATGCTTTAAATACACCCCCACATATGAATCTATGAAAGAATAATTCCTTAAAATGAAAGCATTTTCTGTATCTAGTTAGCTATTTTATATTTGAGACATTTCTACCAGCAATTACAATAGAATTAGAAGTATAAACCAGGGCAAAATATTAGAACTTTAATTGATGGAAGGGAAGTGATGAAATTAGTCATTTTTTTAAGTAGATATGATTAAAAACCTAGAAAGCTCAAGAAGGAGTATAGTTATATCTTTCTTGTTTTCATCTTACTCCACCCTAGCAGGGTTCTGTGCTCCCAGGTTTTACTTCTTGGAAGAACAATTCAATCAAAACTTTGTTGTCCTGTGGTGCCTGGGTGGCTCAGTTAGTTCAGCGTCTGCCTTTGGCTCAGGTCATGATCCCAGAGTCCCAGGATCGAGCCCATATTGGGCTCCCTGCTCATCGGGGGTCTGCTTCTCTTTCTCCCACTCCTCCTCATACTCTCTCTCACTTTCTCAAATAAACAAGTAAAATCTTAAAACACACACACACAACTTTGTTGTTTATCTAAAATGAGTAGCAAAAGGAGAGAACCAAGACAACCAGACATCTGGATATTTCCAATTAGATTTAAAAAAAAAAGATACATATCGGGTATATTTTATGCAAACTGAGGGAGTAGTCAGCATTGGTTAAGGATTGTTAAAGTCATAATTTCAGAAAAGGTGAGGTCACAGGGTGACTAAGTTGGCGTGAGGATAAAGATCATTTAAGAAAGGGGAGAGGTAAGCTTGTCACCTTTCCCATTTTCCTTGTTTATATCGGTGGTCACCCGCACACAGTCATTTTGGTTGACCCTGAACAACATGGGTTTAAACTTTGAGAGTCTACTTATATGTAGATTTGCTCTGATAAATACAGTATGGTACTGGAAATGCATTTTCTCTTCCTTTTTGATCCTTCCTTCCTTTCTTTCTTATTAGAGAGAGAGTGAGAGGAAGGGACGGGGGAAGGGGCAAAGAGAGAATCTTAAGCAGGCTCTTGGTCCAGCACCAGCTCCATCTCTTGACCCGAGCTGAAATCAAGAGTTGGATGCTTAACCGACTGAGAACCACTCCCCCCATTTCCTTTTGATTCTCTTAATAGCATTTTCTTTAGTTTACTTTATTGTAAGAACACAGTATATAATTAAAAAAAAAACACAAAGTATGTGTTAATTGACTAATCAGTAAGGCTTCTTGTCAACATTAGGCTTTATATTTGGGGAAGTCAAAAGTTATTTTCAGATTTTCAATTGTACGTTACCTCTAATCTCCACATTGTTCAAAGGTGAACTGTATTTTAAACTTTCTGCCTTTTCCAGAAACTCTGTTTTATCACTTCTCCCATTTTTAGGCAGATGACCTTAATCCCTACTTTCTAACGAACTCTCCAGAATGATCTCGGACCTTTCTCCTTCGAACTTCGGCAACACTCTATTAGATTCTTGAGCACAGACAATACGCCAGGAACCATACCAAGCATCAACATCATCAGATCATTTCATACACAAAACTGCCTAATGTGGTAGAAGGTATTACTAATCTCATTATATAGATGAAAAAATAAAATTACAGAAAAATTGGATAAAATGCTTAAGGTTACCATTTAGTAAATACTGGGATCAGTATTCAAAGCCAAGTTGTCAATTAATGCTCATTCTGCACATGTCTTATCTCCCCATGGATATAAACATCTTCTGACTCATTTTTGTATTCTCCATTGAACTTATATTGATACCTTAAGCATTGTAGTCACTCAATTCATTTAGCTAAAGTTTTTCAACTCTCTCCTGACTAAAAAATTCTCTGTATCCTTATTTTTCCACCTTTTTGTGGATTTTAATTTTAATTCTATCTTGAATTACAGTGCAGATCCATGGGATTGGATTAGGATACAGCTGATTGAATTAAAGTGTTATTGAGGCCTTCCTGGAAGGCTCAGTCAGTTAGGTCCTTGACTTTTGATCTCAGGGTCCTGAGCTCAAGCCCCTCTTTGGGTATAGAGCTTACTTTAAAAAAAATAATAATAAAATAAATAAAATGTTGTTGGCTTATCACCCCATTCCTTTTCATTTTGAAAACAGCTCCAGTGAGAAAGCACTTTATGGGTCTGGGAGTGTCTTATTTGAAATCGGGATTTCATATCAGTGGAAGATAGGCTATGTATTATTGTTTTATGAGGGTTTTTTGTATTGTTAAGTATGTGAAATTGATGGAAAGGGAGAACTTTCTCTTGATAAAAGTCTAAAGCTTTTGTTTTTCAGTTGTGGAAACATTTTCTAATTATTGCACTGGAAATCATGATAGGTGGGGTTTCTATTTCTCCTGGATTAAAAATGAATACATATATATAATTAAGTAAAATATATATATATATATATATATATATATATATATACACACATTAAGTTATTGTCTCATGGATGGTAACTAGTTTTGCTATGTTGTCAGTTATAAGTTTTGAAGTCCGGGTGAGTGGGTGGCTCAGTTGGTTAAATGTCTAGGGTTGTGAGATCAAGCCGCATCTGGAGCTTTGTGTTGGGCGTGAGCCTACTTAATTCTTTTTCTCTGTCTCTCCTTCTGCCTATTCCACTCCCGTCTATCTCTCAAAATAATTAAATAAATAAATAAATAAATAAAATCTTTAAAAATGTCTTAAAGACAGATTTTATCAGGCAGTCTTTATTTTATGGGAAACTGAAGGAGCAGACCAGAATTTGACTTGAAGATTTTGAGGATATCGAGGGACTGGATGAGAAGAGAGCTCCGTGAATTCAGTTTTTGACAGAACACATAATGAATTCATCCTGCTTCATTTTGAGGTTGCAAATAGGAAAGCATATTTCTGGGTCTTGGAAAATGCTCGTGGGAAATCAGGATTTCATATTGTTGGACAATTGCCTGTTTATTCCTCCACCCTTGTTCTTTAAAACAAACAAGCATGTACAAGAGATTAAAGCAGGAACTATTTACATTTGAAATAGAGTTTAAAGTTTTTTAATCTTTACTTTTTATTTTGGTGATTAAGAACATTTAAAAAGTTTTTAGTCAAATCTTCACACTATTAAGGCATGTGAGTCTTCGTACCTTTTCGTCTTCAGGCTTGAAAAAAATATTTTTACCCCAAATAGTTTTTGTTTTTGTTTTTGTTTTTTTTTGTGAGATGGTAATGAACTGAGGTTTACTAGCAGTGAAAAAGAACATTTTGGAGACTGATGGGTCTGCTGACAATGGAATTATATTGGAGCTGACTGAATAAAATTATTCTTTCAATTATGACTATCTTCAATAATATTTTTTGATTGAAATGCCAATCAAAACATATCCCATTTCCTTTGTGCAAGAAACTGCTGAAAATAGGATTTAGTTCCTGAACGAATTGGCAGGCTGGGGGGTATTCTTATAATTTTAGTTGCTTGAAGAGTTCAAGTTAGAATGGGTGGTGGTGGTTCCTGACATCGATGAGAGCCTTTAGCACTGTAGTAACCAATACTTACGTTTATACGATTGTGGGTTTCACGTGGACCTCCAGCAACTTCAGCTCTATCCAGAAAAGACATTGGGATTTAGGACTTTGATGCTTATTCATTTGAAACTATAGCATCTCAGGAACATGGCATCTAGAATATAAGCTGTAAAATAAGGACGGTTCGTCCAGTCGTGAAAAATATTTAAATATTTCAGGAATACGTTGCTTACATGGAACACGGAGTCCAAACAGGCACAGAACCCGCCTGGCTGAGAAATGGGAAACCAGAACGCCGCATACCGCTGCAATAGCCACTCCTCTCCGGCAGGGGGCGAGGGGGCGGGGAGCCTGGTCATTAGCTACACCGAAAGAGAGGGCCGGGCTGCGGGGAAGCACCGCCCGCTGGGGGGGAAGCCCAAGGATCAGATCCAGGCATAGGTGGATTATGAAGATTTGGAGCGAAAATATTTGAAGAAACGCTTATACAAACGACCAAATTATGGCATTAAAATCCAAAGGCTCTTTATATGATCCAGTCTCTGAAAGCCGGGAACCATTCAGGACCTGTCGGAGCCAGCCGTGCGGCCGCCCAGCCCGGAGCCGAGCGCCTGGAGGGAGGTTCTGCCCCGAATCTCCACCCACCTGCTCAGCTAGGAGGCAGGGTCGCTGTCACCGTCCTCGGGAACAGGAGGCTCGGGAGTCGGCTGCCGGGGCCCGCGGCCAGGATGCGCCTCAGTGGGCACAGTGCGCACAACTCCGGACCCGGAGGCTAGTCCCGCCCCAAGACGACGCTCGGGACCTGAGCCCGGCAATCTGTCATCAGGCTAAGGCTTCCGCAGCTCAGAGTCCTTGAACGGCCCCTGGACCTGGCTTCCTCCCGTCCCTCCCAGTCCTTCCTGGTTGCCTCACTGGTGCCACCACTTAACGCTGTTAACCATCATTCCAGCTCTGGGCCAAAGTGGAGTTTGCAAAACGCTATTGTGTTTCTGACGGAGCTCTCCAAAAACGCTCCTGGACGCTGCAGAATTCTGTCTGGATCCCTGGCAACTAGTAGCATAAGTTCCTGATCTCCTTTGCACCTCGAAGCTTGTGGTCAAAAAGATTAGGTTTGGCATCAGCCGGGTTCAAACCCTAGCTCTGTCACTGCCTAGAAGTTATGGGAACTTGAGCAAGTTAATTCCCCCTCTTAGAGCGTCCGACTGCTGTCTGTGAAGGGAGATACTATGCCCACTTCACAGTTGCCCTGAGGATCTTACTAGCTAATCCTTCAAGCTATCTTTTCACAGTGACTGCTGTATTCTACCTTGTAATCAACTAACAGTAGTTAACATTTGATCTTGACTGCCTCTGTAGGGGCCACCTGGGAATATGGGTTCTACATCACCTTTGGGAAAGTCTGGGTCAGAATAAGAAAGATTTTAGGTGAGCACTCTTAGAATAAAAATAGAAGAGAAAGTCCAAAGGACACCTATACTTACCATCTGGGAAGGGAGCTTAAAGTCAGATGAATGACGTTAAGACCAGAGCTTTGTAAGGCACTGAAAGTGTGTGAGTGTGTGTGTCTGTGTGTGTATGTAAGTGTGTGTGTGTGTGTGTGTGTGTGTGTGTGTGTGTGTGTTGCCTCCTTTCTGCTCTCCTGCAGCTGTAAGGAATGAAGTCTTAGTTTTCCTGGAGCAGCAAGTAAATAGGGAGGTAGGTTTTCTCTTTCTCCAGCCGGGCTTGGAGAAGGAAGAATGAGATGGTGTGGCCACGAAGAGGTGAGGAGATGGGTCTTAGTCCTTGGGATGCATGGTAGACAAGAAAGGAGACTTGGGGAAGCCTGCCTGGGTCTAGAGCAGTCTGGGAGACTTAACTACAGCAAAGGCTCTGTGCTTTTCCTCATCAAATGTTGGCAAGGACATTCAGAGCAGGACTTGTTTCTCTAGACATACAACTAGAACTGTGGACTGAGGCTCTGATATCTGCAAAGTGGCCAGTGTGGGGAGCTGTGTGAGCTCTGCCTGCCTCCTCTTTGGGCTTCTGGTGTAAGATGGGTCCCAGGACAGTGGGTAACACATCTTTGGGGTCCTGAGACTTGCTGTTGGCCAGGGAGAGTAGTCAGCCCCTGTGGGTGGAGAAAACTCCATAGTCATTGGAATTACACAGGACATCATGCATCATGTGAGACACTTTAAAAGACATAAGTTGCTACAGTGAGGACACCAAGAAGGAAATCAGAGCTGCTGGACTGGATCCTTGGCTGATTGTTAGTGAATTAAAGTTACTGTAGTAAGACCCTATTTCTGGAGAGCATAACACTTTCTACTCCGGCTCCCCCCTGCTCATCTTCTTTGCCCTTCTGTGTTTGTGCACCTGCCCGTCCCCTCAGCCCTCCCACTAGGAAACCCAGTGCCTGAGGCCCATTCAGGCTGGTTGTGACAACTGAGCCAGGTTGCCTGGGCCACTCCACATGGCGTCGCTGTGACCTGATTCCAGACCTGCAGAGACTCGCCTTCCTCACCACCTCACAGATCTCGACTCCCCAGGGTGACTCCCAGGAACCTTGGGACTCTGCTTGTCCATTACAAATGGCCTTTGGTCCTTGGTCTGGGAAATCTGGGAAGTCTGTCATGCTGGAGAGTAGTCATGAGTCTCTATTCATTCTTCCTCCTTACCTCTTTCCCTGTAGCTTCTGACTCTTCTTTTGGTAGTAAAGGAGAGACACAATCATGCCGTTGAGGTGGCTCTGTGTTTTCCCTCTGTCCACAAACTCAGTTCATCGATATACACGCTCAGGCTCCAGATGTGCGAAGCTGATTCTGAATCATGACGTATTTCCCCAGTCACGGCTTTTCCCTGGTCAGCAGTGACTGATAGGGCAGAACCCGACTCAAAATCAGAATGTCATCTGGACCTGTGCTTTGCCACCTTCTAGTTGGCAATCTGCAGCAAGCATTCACCGACGTGCCAATGTTACAGGGCAAGAGTGTGTGCAAAGCTGCGGGATGACCTTGCCATGGGCATGTTGGAGGTGCCCGGGCATTTGGCGGGGTATCACACATCCTCGCTGCCCCTCGGGCAAGCACAAGGCCAAGGACGTGCTCTCTGATGCTCTCTTTCTGAGCTGCTCCATTATACTGCTGCTCTCATCAGCATCCCCACAGGCTTACCCATGACTTTTCTCTTTCTTCCCTTCTTTAATTAAGGGAACTAACTTCCTTCCTTCCTTCCTTCTTGATTTATTTTTAGAATAGTTCACAGCAAAATGAAGCAGGAAGTACAGAAACTCCCACATTCCCAGGCTCCTCCATCAGCCTCCACACCCATGGGGCACAGTTGGTAGAAAGGATGAAGCTGGAGGGTGCCTGGTGGCTCAGTTGGTTAAGCGTCTGCCTTTGGCTTCGGTCATGATCTTGGGGTCCTGGGATCGAGCCCTGAGGCAGGCTCTCTGCTCATCGGAGAGTCTGCTTCTCCCTCTCTCCCTCCCCCTCTCAAATGAATAAATAAAATCTTAAAAAAAGAACTGATGACTCTGGAATAACATACCATTTTCGCCCAAAGTCCATAGTCACGTTAAGGCTCGCTCTTGGAAATGTTCATTTTGTGGGGTTGACATATGTGTGCTGACGTGTTGTCTACCCTTACAGACAGCAAAGTGTAGTTTCACTGCCTAAAAATCCTCTATGCTCTGCCTGGGTTTTTCCCTTCCTCCTGCCAACCTCCTGGCAACCTACTCGTCTATCTACTGACCTCATGGTTTTGCCCTTTCCAGAATGTCATCTAGCTGAAATCCTACAGTATGTAGCCTTTTCAGATTGGCTTCTTTCCCGTAGTCATACATATTTAAGTTACCTCCGTGTCTTGTGGCTTTACAGCTCCTTTCTTTTTTGTGCCAAATAATAACCCGTTGTATGAATATACCATTGTTTATTTCCCCACTCACCTGCTGAAGGACATCTTCTAAACTTTGGCAATCATGAGTAAAACTACTCTAAAGATTCGCATGCAAGTTTTTGTGTAGATGGACATTTTCGGCTCATTGGGGTAAATACCAAGGATTGCAGTTGCTGTATCACATGGTAAAAGTATACTTAGTTTTGTAAGAAAATGCCCAACTGCCCTCCACCCATTCCTCTCCCTGGTAGAAAGCCTATTTATTTTTTTTTCCCTCATGATCTACCACATATTTGTACAAGAGGTCACATTTGCTTGTTTGCGAATTTCACTCCTTGTCGTGTTTGGCCTTGTTGTAATGTTACCAAGGCAAGGTCAAGATTTCATCCAGGCTCAAGAACCAGAAGACCCAACGTGGATTCAGACTCCTACGCCGTTGTGTTAAGTAATCTGTCAATAAGTCACTCCTTCCTCTGGCTCTCCACTCCCCTTCTCAGGCAAGGGCAATTGTTACCACATTGCAACTGCTCTGAAGGCCGCCCACAGCCGGCTCAGACCAGTGCAAACAAAATTGTGCTAAAGAAATATTAGCTGGGGTCATTATTACTCACAAGCCCAAACTTGTGAGACAGACAGAAGAAACCGGACTTGCAGGGTTGTGTTTGGGTCTTGGGACTCCTGTAAGATTTATTAAAATGTTTCAGTTATCGGTTTGTCTGTCTAGACTCTGCATTCTTCAGCAGGATTAACCAGGACCCTATTTCAGTCTCCGCGTGTAAATGGGGTCCTTTCCAGAGATTCAGAAAGATCTGCAGCACGATATTTATTTCCCTGGATTGTGGCTCTATATGGATTTGAAGTTACTTCCCTGCCCTCCTCCACCCCCACAGTGTTTGGGTTACCTGTCATCCCTTGAAGTAGGAAACCACAAACCGTTGCGAGGACTTGGCCGCAGAGATAAGCGGAAGGAAACCGATCGGAGTTGGACAGAACTGGGGTGAGGAACAGCCCCTCGCTCCAGCGCCTTCGCCCTCCCGTGCTGCACGCCAGCCTCTGACCCTGAAATTCCTCACATGCCCTTGTCCCTCACTGTCCCTCACTGTGGGGTGAGAGTGACACCCTTCTCGCTGTAACCCTCAGTAAGTGGAGGGGACTATAGGGTGATTCAAGGGAGGACTGGGGAGGAGCAAAGCTGAGCACTGTGGGGGAAGGGTACCTTGTTGGAGGGGCAACCCTACACAGACCCAACATTTGTGTTGTTGGGTTTCTGCATTTTCTTTCCACAGCCCTTGTTTGCTGGCCTCCAGGGTCCTTCTGCCCTAATGTTCAGGGTCCTCTACCAAGACTAGCTTTACTTCCAAGCCTCTAGACCTCAGAGAGCATCTTTTCTCTGTCCCATCTCTCAGAGCCTCTTCTTCAAAGATCCACATCTCATGTGAAGAGCCCTTTCGGGGACCATTCATTCATTCATTCAGTCAGTCGGCCTGTTACTGGGCACTTACTAGGTACCAGGCACTGTTCTTGGGATCGGGTACACAACAATGGAAAAGGCAAACTTTCAACTCTCCTGGAGCTTAGATTCTCATTATAAAACTGAGATAACGGGGATGCTTGGGTGGCTCAGTCAGTTAAGTAGCTACCTTCGTCTCAGGTCATGATCTCAGGGTCCTGGGATTGAGTCCTGTGTCAGTTTCCCTGCTCAGCGGGGGCCTGCTTCTCCCCACTGCTTGGGGTTGCTCTCTCTCTCTCTCTGACAAATAAGTAAATAAAAATCTTAAAAATAAATAAATAAATAAGTGATATACAGTAACAAACAGAGTTAAGGGGTTAGAGGGTGACAAGCCTCTAGTTGATAGGGTGGCCTTTTAGGGATACGGGAAGAGACTTCGAGAAGGTTTCTTTTTTCTTTTTTTTTTTTTTTTTTAAGATTTTATGTATTTATTTGAC
Organism: Mustela lutreola; assembly: GCF_030435805.1. Classification (NCBI taxonomy): domain Eukaryota; kingdom Metazoa; phylum Chordata; class Mammalia; order Carnivora; family Mustelidae; genus Mustela; species Mustela lutreola. Next base: position 212,198,931 of record NC_081290.1, on the reverse strand, counting down.
AGAGAGAAATCACAAGTAGATGGAGAGGCAGGCAGAGAGAGAGAGGGAAGCAGGCTCCCTGCTGAGCAGAGAGCCCGACGCAGGACTGGATCCCAGGACCCTGAGATCATGACCTGAGCTGAAGGCAGCGGCTTAACCCACTGAGCCACCCAGGAGCCCCGAGAAGGTTTCTTGGGGCTGTGGTCTTCAAGTGTGCCATGAGGACATGGGGTATCATTATAGCTGAGGGACAACACATGTAAATGCTGGAGGCTGCGGCAAGAGCCTCCTTAATGGTCTTACAGATCGGCAAAGGGGGTAGAGAGTAAAAGTGAGGGAGTGGGAGCCTCCGTGGAGATCGGTGTTCAGGGGGAGGTACAGAATATCTTAACTCAGTTAATGCACGGCGCTCTAGAAGACTGCCGAGTGATTATGGTGGTTGGTGTGTTAGGGAAGCTGGGGATAGAAGAGTCTCTTCTTCAGAGAACCTTTGAAATCACTCATAATTCATAGTCTACTCTGTCTGTCTTTTCTAAAGACAGTCAACTGGTCTGTCTTTTCTATAAATGGAAATCCTGAGAGCAGGAGCTCTATAGGTTTTCGTGCCCTGCTGGACCTGCTCCCATGGAGTGTGTCGGACTTGTACTATCATTAGCAGGGACTCCAGCAGACAGAGCGTGAGTCCCTCCATTAACAGCCATTTCAGCTACTTAGGAGCAACTCCAAGGAGTGGCGGGCGCTCGATATTCCGGAGCTTTGCTGAGGCCCGTACGTGAATAGCGCAGAGGACAATGGCACTAGTACGAAGGAGGGAGACACCTGGCTCCTGGGGCGCCCGCAGCAGGCATTTTCTAGCAAAACAACTCGAAGGTGGACAATCAGGTGTGAGAGTTGAAGAGGCGGTAGATTTAGAGAGAGGCTATGCCTGGGAAAATCCCAGGTCCAGATAAGTTTACTATTCTGGAAAGTGCCAGCATTAGGAATTGATGAAGATGTCGGGATCCATTCCCTGTGAATGTCCAAGGTCTACTGAGTAAGTTTCTCCTTCCTGAGAAACTCCTTAGGAACCAGTTGGCCTAAATTTCCTTCTCTTGTGGTGGTTTCATCTTGACTGTATTTACCTATGACCCCCAGGACCCTAAGAACTTTTTTTTACCTTTGGTTTATCATAAGAAATGGCTAAAATAAATGAACAGTCTCTAGGATAGCATTATTGCTTTCGTATTAAGTATGTTTTAAAATAAGATACCCAGTTCTCAGCTAGGGGGTTGAAATAACTCGCAGAGCCAGAGAATAAACTCTGTGTCTCATATTCCAAACACAATTCATTCATTCACTCAACAAACATGCTAAACACCATCACTGACTGGCACGGTACTAGGCGCCCAGAGAACAACATAATGCAGAGTTTGGGAGCTGCTTGGAGACACAGACAAGCACTAGGCAGTTTCTCCATGCCACAGCTCCTCCTCAGCAGCCATAACCATATTCAGGGGCTCCCCAAGCCACTGGTTTTATAGACCCTTTGAGAGATGGAACTCTGAGAGAGTCCACAACCTCAAGTTCAGGGCCAAAGCGCTGTGGGGCTCTCTGAGCTGTTTCTATCTGTTCCTGGGCTGATGGCAGCCCTCTTGCTGGCTTTTTCTCAATAATGGCTGACAAATGGACACTTGCCATCGTTTGGGGGGAAGGAGGACTGCTCCAGACATTTCTATTCCTTTCTCGCCAGTTCTGCATGGGGAAGGGGGCTGGCTTTGAGTTTTCCCCACTGGCTGCTTCACCCTGGAAAGTGAGTGGGGCTTGCTGTCAGACCCCGCCCTTCCTCTGCCCATGGCATTGACATTCCTCGGCTCCTTCAGGGAGCCGAGTTATTTAAATTCCATTTCCTATGTTCATTCTGTCTTCCCACGATCTGCCCCCACCCCTGGCCATGGATTGAATGTGTTCCCTCAAAATCATACACTGAAACCCTAATCCCCAGTATGATGATATTTGTAGGTGGGGCCTTGGGAAGTGATTAGGGCATGAGGGTAGAGCCCTCATGAACGGATTAATGCCCTTCTAAGGAAAAACCCGAGAGAGATGATTTCTGTCTCCACCATCTGAGGATATAGGAAGAAGGTGGCAGTCTGGAAACCAGGAAGTGGGCTCTCACCAAGAACGTGGCCATGTTGGCACCCTGATCTTGGAAGTCTAGCTTCTGGAACTCTGAGAAATAAATGTTAAGACACCCAGTTTATAGTATTTTGTTACAGCAGCAGGAATGGGCAAAGACACCCCCCAAACTGGTTGTCTAGAAGAAAGGTAAAAGAAAGGGCTAAAGAGACAAGGAGATACAGTCACCATATCAGCAGTGTGCTGAGAACACTGACTTGCAGAGGATACACATCATTCGTTTTTCCTTCCAAGAAGTCAGTCAGCAGAGTCAAGCAGATGGAGCTTTGAAGCCTGGCTCGGCCACTTATTAGCGTGACCATGGGCAGGTGACTGACAACTCCGAGGTGCCCTGGAGACTGCACTTACAAACTTGACCTCGTCTCTGCTTCAGCTTCCTCTTCCCGGACATGGACATGATCATAGCAGCACCCATGACAAGACGGGTCGTGAAGATCAGATAAGTCACCACAAGTAAAATGCTCAGGAGTAACCACCTCGAAGTTAAGAACAAGCTATCCACAACTTCTTGTTGAGTGTATATATTTTTAAAAAGTGTAGCATCAGCATGGTGTTTGGCAAAAAAGCACACAACAGGGGCACCTGGGTGGCGCAGTCGGTTGAGCATCTGACTGTTGGTTTTGGCTCAGGTCATGATCTCCTGGGTTGTGAGATGGAGCCTGGTGACGGTGAAGGAAACCCACAGTCAGTGGGGAGTCTGTGTGAGGAGTCCCTTCCTCTGCCCCCTCTCCCTGCTCGCTTGCATGCTCTCTCTCTCTGTCTCTCTAAAATAAATAATAAATCTCTATTTTTTATTTTTTTAAAGAATTGATTTGCTTATTCTTGAGAGACAGCGAGAGTGTGAGGCAGAGGCTGAGGGGGAAGCAGTCTCCCCGAGGAGCAGGAAGCCCAACGTGGAACTTGATCCCAGGACTCTGGGATCATGACTTGAGCCCGATGAGGTCATTTAAGCCACTGAACCACCCAAGCTCCCTAAAATAAATAAACCATTTTTTTTAAAAAAAAGCACACAACAAAGTCTTGCTATTCCTGATACTATTATTATTTTGTATTACTTCAATAACATGATTATTACTTTAATTTTTTTGTTGTTGTTGTTATTACTAACGTTTCAGAATCGGAAGTGACAGGCCGTCAGTCTCCCTTGCTAAACTACTTAAAAACAGAAAGACAAAGGAAAAGGGCCGTGATTTCCTGTCACTCAAAGCATGGTCTAGATCTGAAGTATGGACATGGCCTTTGAGCTTGGCAGAAATGTGGAAACTCCCGCCCAGACCTATGACTCAAAATCTACATTTTTAACCAGATCCCAGGTGAGTCATGGTCAAGTTTAAGGCTGAGGAGCATTGCTGGGGAGTAGTGGTTCTCAGCCCGTTGGTATCACATCTGAAACATACTGATGTCTGGTGGCCCTCCCTCAACCCCCCCTCCAACAGTTTCATTTCAATGGCAGGACAAGATTTTGAAAGCTCCCTGGGCCACGCCCATGTGCAGCCAAGATGAGGACCACCCACCTAGCATTCGGTCCCTGAGTAGTTGGGCTGCAGGGCTGCATGGGAGTTTAGTGTCTTTGGCAAGTGCCAGTGAGTTCTGGTTTGTTTTCCTTCTCTTCGGCCCCGTGGAAGTAGGAAGAGACACAGAGAGGACACATTCTTCCTTCCCTGCCCCCGCCATTCCCATCTTCATTCCAGGGAACAGCACACGTGACAAGGCTCTGTGCAGGCTTCTTGGCCAGCATTTCTGTTTTCTCTTTGCTGCGGGTCACAGTGTGTCCAGGCTGTGTTGGCTCCCACCGTCCCCTTCACTCAAGTCACTGTGCGGATGGGGCTTGGCTTTTCAGCTGTGGGAGTTTGATTTCTTTGCAGTGGGGTCCTTCTCTCTCTCCACCCGTTCCTGCCACTGCTCAGGGCCAGAGGCTGCTTGGTTGGCGAAAACCTGGCCAGGATCTCCTGACCTTCCCTGTGAGACCCTTGACCCCTGATGGAAAATTCGCCCTCCGCCTGGGCTCACGGGAGTTATCTAAGTGAGTGGTAATGTGGAGATGTTGGTTAAAGCCTGGCAGGAAGACCGAGGACTCTCCCTGGGGCCAGTCTTCTGTGGTTTTGTGGGAATGGGGGTCATGCCGTTGCCATTTTCTGAATCTTCCAGAGTAGCTGGCAACTGGCACTTTTAGGGGAAAAAATCTTCAGGTTTTTAAAATTTGGCAGCTAATTACCAAATTTAAAAGCCCTGAATGCCAAATGAAATGTTTCCGGAGGTTAGAATTAGCCCATCGATCTCTGAGACATGTCCCCTGTTTTATTTATTTATTTATTTTTAAAGATTTTATTTCTTTATTTGACAGAGAGATCACAAGTAGGCAGAGAGGCAGGCAGAAGCAGGCTCCCTGCTGAGCAGAGATCCAGACTCGGGGCTCGATCCCAAGACCCTGAGATCATGACCTAGGCCAAAGGCAGAGGCTTAACCCACTGAGCTACCCAGGCACCCCATGCCCCCTGTTTTAAACAGCTGGTTTGGGTTGCAGAGATCCCATAGTCATGGCAACAAACCTAAATGCTGTCACCCTACCTTTAGAGCTGGTAAAAAGGTGAGATGCCTGGCGTCCTCTAAGTCGTGTGACCCAAGGTGTGTAATTCAGATGACTTGTTAGCTCAGTATACCTTCTGCACACCTTCCATATGCCTAGCCCTAAGCACGGTTGTTTCTGACTCACCTTCTCAGACCTCTGTCCTCTGAGGGTCGCAGCACAACTCTCAGCCTGCGTGGGAATTCTGCAGAGTATGTGCCTTTCCCTAGGACTGCAGAACAGAAGGGAGGAGGGAAGATTTAATCTCTCTTCCTCCATCTCTCTCCCCTGAGTAACAGACAGGCCAGCAGTTGACAGAGGTCATTGTTTTATGTTGCCATGTCTCTGCTAGTGACCGAATGTTCCTCCATCAATGTTCTCTTTATACAAGATGATGTGACTTGTGTTTGTTGCTAATATTAGAATTGCAACAGATGCCCTCATTGTTGGGCCCTGGGTCCATGAGAGAGCAGATTAATAAAGCCAAGACAAGACCTTAAATGAACAGGATCTTTAATAGCAGAACTTGCAAGAGCCATGGGCTCACACAGTGTTGGGCAAGGAGGCGGGGACAGGCCTGTGGGTGAGCCGGGACCCAAGGCCACGTTCTAGACGTCACTGGAAACATAGGCAGAACTCTTGAGGGATGAGGGCAGGGACACAAAGCATGGTTCTTGTTACTCCTTTCCATTTTTCTCAATAAAGCCTTTTAGACAAATCAAAGGAAGGCAATGACATGCCATGAACCTCTTGGGTTTTAGCATGAATGTGGAATTGTTTAATTACCTTAATGGTGCCTCTGATAATCAGGGGTGATTGGATGTGATGAAATTTACTCACTGAATCTGTTAGCACCTTGATCTTGGACTTCCCAGCCTCCAGAACTCTGAAAAATAAATGTTCGTTGTTTACAAGCTACCTGGTATGCGGTATGTTGTCATAGCACCCCCAACAGGCTACCACAAATACTAGATAATATTAACATTAATAACACTAATATTAATTTAGTAATAATATTAAATTGTCTTGTTAAGCGAGACAACCAAACCAAGCAGTTTATCTGTTATCTGGAGAGTATGGATTTGAGTCTTCTTGCTTCATTGGAGCCTCCAAGTATTTGTATTATGAAGAACGACCAAGCGCCTTGGTGATGTATGAACAGTGGAAGGAAATCCTCCTGAGAGTTGGTTTTTTTTTTTAGTTTATACTTACTAAATTTAGTGTTTTCTAAATTTAATATTATTTGCTTTGTTTATTTATTTATTTTTTATAGAGAGAGAGAGACTGTGTGGTCTCAGGTGCACCCAAGCAGTGGGTCTGCTTAAGATTCTCTCTCTCTCAGAGCGCCTGTTGGCTCCGTCACTAAGCGTCTGCCTTCGGCTCAGGTCATGATACTGGGGTCCTGGGATCGGGCCCCACATCGGGCTCCCTGCTCAGCAGGAAGCCTGTTTTCCCTCTCCCACTCCCCCTGCTTGTGTTCCCTCTCTCACTATCTCTCTGTGATAAATAAAAATCTTAAAAAAAAAAAATAAAGAAAAGAAAAGAAAAGATTCTCCCTCTGCCCTTCCCCATACTTCTGAGTTTTTTTATCTAAAGAACAAGGTTAATTTTTTTCTCTTGTAAGATATTTTTCTCTAAAATATCCAAAAATAGAATAAAATAATCTTATCCTATCATGCAGATTTAGACAATTAGTGAATTGTCAGTCTTTTATTTTTTGCCTATATTCACACAGTGTGATCATGCCATGTATACAATTGTTTATTCTAGTTTTCTGATTTTTCTATTATAAACATGTTACTAGAACTTTAGTTTCCTTTTTTTCCTGAAAAGTTTTTTTTTAAATTCCAGTGTAGTTAGTATATAGTGTTACATTACTTTCAGATGTACAATACAGGGATTCAGCAATCCCATACATCACACTGTGCTCATCACTGCAGGTGTGCTCTTAATCCCCTTCACCTGTTTCACCGCCCCCCTCCCCCATAACCACTAGTCTGTTCTCTGTAGTTAATACTCTTTTTTGGTTTGCTTCCCCCCACCTTTACTTGGTTTGTTTTTTAAATTCCATATATGAATGAAATCATATGGTATTTACCTTTCTCTGACTGATTTTACTTAATATCATACTCTCTAGCTCCATCCATGTTGTTGCAAATGGCCAGATTCTGTTCTTTTTTGTGGCTGAATAATATTCCATTGTTTTTATCTCCACATCCTTATCTGTTCATCTATTGATGGACTGTTGGGCTGCTTTCATTATTTGGATATTGTAAATAATGCTGCAGTAAACACAGGCTGCTTATATCCATTCAAATCAGTGTTTTTGTATTTTTGGGGGGTAAATACCCAGTAGTGTGATTACTGGGTCATACGATAATTCTATTTTTAATTTTCTGAGGAACCTCGGTACTGTCGTCCACAGTGGCTGCTCCAGTTTGCATTCCCACCAACAGTGCACAAGGGTTCCCTTTCCTCTACATCTTTGCTAACACTTACTGTTTCTTGTGGTTTTGATTTTAGTCATTCTATCAGGTATGAGGTGACATCTCATGTGGTTTAGATTTTCAGTGACGAGTGATGTTGAGCATCTTTTCATGTGTCTGTTGGCCATCTTAGGAGAAATGTCTGTTCATGTCTTCTGCTCATGTATTAATTGGATTATTTTGTTTCTTTTGGTGTTGAGTTGCGTAAGTTCTTTATACCTTTTGGATACTAATCTTCTACCCGATGTGTCATTCGTAAATATCTTCTCCCATTCAGTAGCTTGTCTTTTAGTTTTGTTGGTGGTTCCCTTTGATGAGCAGAAGCTTTTTATTTTGATGTAGTCCCCAGAATTATTTTTGCTTTTGTTTCTCAGGAGACGTATTTAGAAAGATGCTTTTCCAGCCAACGTCTGAGAAATCACTCCCTGTGTGCTCCTCTAGCATTTTTATGGTTTCAGACATCACATTTAAGTCCTTAATCTATTTTGAGTTTATTTTTGTGTATGTTAGAATGTGGTCCAGTTTCATTCGTTTGCATGTGGCTGTCCACTGTTCCCAACGCCATTTGTTGAAGAGACTGTCTTTTCCCCAGTTTATATTCTTGCTTCCTTTGTGGAAGATTAATCAACCATATGATTGTGGCTTTATCTGAGCTTTCTTTTCTATTCCATTGATCTGTGCCTATTTTTGTGTCTGTACCATACTGTTTGGATTACCACAGCTTTGTCATATAATTTAACATCTGGAATTGTGTTACCCCGGCTTTGTTTTTCTTCTTCAAGATTGCTTTGGCTATTCAGGATCTTTTGGGGTACCATATGAATTTTGAGATTTTTGTTCTAATTCTGTGAAAAATACTGTTGGTATTTTGATAGAGATTACATTAAATCTATAGATTGCTTTCAGTGGTATGGACATTTGAACAATATTGGTCATTCTAGTCCATGAGCATGGAACGTCTTTCCATTTGTGTCATCTTGAATTTCTTTCATCAGAGACTTATAGTTTTCAGAGTACAGATCTTTCACCTCCTTCCTTAAGTTTATTTCTAGACATTTTTCCTTTTTTCAAACTTATTTACTTTTTATTTCTAGATGTTTTATTATTTTTAGTGCAATTGCAACACAGGATTGTTTTCTTAATTTCTCTTTCTTTTGTTTCATTATTTGTGTATAGCAATGCAACAGGTTTCTGTACATTGATTTTGTATCCTGCAACCTTACTGCACTCATTTATCAGTTCTAGTAATTTTTTTGGTGGAGTCTTTATAGTTTCATAAATTTTATGGTATCATGTTATCTGCAAATAGTGTGGGTTTTACTTCTTCCTTAACAATTCAGATGCCCTTATTTCCTTCTTCTGATTGCTGTTGGGAAGGCTTTTTGTTTTTTGTTTTTTTAATTTCTTGGTACAAAGGAAATAGACATTTGTTCTAGATAAGTAGAATTATACAAATTGTTCACAATGAAGAGAATGAAAAATAATGAAAGTTTAACACAGAATGTTCTGCATTCTCACATTGACAGTTGAATACATTTTAAGAGAGAACATGTAATCAGCGAGAAATAAAAGGCAAGAGAAGCTGCTTTTGCTCCCCTCTCTAACTATACAACACCCACTTATGTCTGCTTGCTTGTCCATCTGGGCCATTTGGGGCCCAGAAGTTGAGTTGAATTATGGCTGGTGGCAAGAGGCATGGGAGTTACTCATAGGACAAGTCTCCAAGGTCCACTAAAGCATTACCAGAAATGTGATGATTTAAAAATATATATATATTTATAAAGAACCCTTTCTTGGGAAGGGTGCTGTTTCTGATTAGAAAGCAATACTTTGCTTATGATTAGAAAGCAATACTTTTTTAGCCACTTGGAGAGGGGTGTAAAATTTCCAAAGGGCCCTCTTGAGTAGCTAGACGGATAGTTCCAGTAGCTGGATGCACATCATCCTTGTAAAGGTAGTGGTTAACTATACAGTGTTGGTGTGCCCCTGATGTATGCAGGTTTGGGGCCACAGCTGGGTTGCTGAGCCCCACCGTCAGAGATCCTACTTCTCTGCTGTGTGTCAGAGCACCCAGTCTCTCCAATAAATAGATAAAGCACATTGACCTAGAGGGATGCCACCTTATTAACCCATTCAGGGTACCTGTGTCTCAGCAGCTCTCAAATACATACTTTCCGAGATCTTGCTAAGACACAGGGATGGATATCAGATGTATCCTCCAACCGCACACCAGGTGTGAAGAGCAGTTTCTCTCCTTCCTGGCAAATGGATCAGTCATGCCATGGTCTGCCATTGCCAACATGGACAAACGTTTTAAGATGAGCTATACTGATTGGCTCTGATGAAGTCAGAGGAGCTATATTTATATTTTGTATCTATAACCTGTTAAATACTTATATAGTATTTTCTGGGTGATATGCACTTTTCTTTCTTTCTTTCCTTTTTTTTGCTATGCACTTTTCTAAGCTCTATTTTGTATCCTGATTTTCATCACATCTAAAACTAAGACAAGACTGATGATAAGATGCACCATTATTTCACATAGCCCTGTGACAATTAAACTCTGCCACACTGTCAATTGTAAAACGCACCTCAACTTCAGAAATGCTCAGTGTGAAAATGCATGTCTTACACTCAAGGAAACAGGGTGCATTCATGCATTTAACATTTAACACTAGGAAGTAGGTACTGCCATCGTCCTCATTTAGAGACGAGAAGCTCGAAGCACAGAGAGGTTCCACAAGTTGCCGAGGATCACAAAGCCAGGAAGAGGATCCAGCATAGGAACCCAGACAGTCTCACTCCAGAGTCCAAGCTCATAACCACTACACCCTTCTCCCTATAGATATGGAAAGTCAAAAAAAGTTACAAAAAGATCTGTTTTTATTTCATCCATTTTTATTGAGGTATATTAGAGAAATTATTTTCAATATTTGTCCATTGGTGGGGTTCAAAGTTATTCTTCCTGCCTGAGGTAATCCTTTAATGTCTGGACAATATCAAGAAGGCCATTGAATGATCCAGAAAATTCTGAATGATTCAACAGTTCCATGATCCCCCAGTTCCATGAGCCAGGTACAAGGTATTGGAGAAACGGTGCGTGTGCACATATGGAGGCTGCTGCTTCTTCTTCTTTTTTAAGATTTTATTTACTTGAGAGAGAGAGAGAGACAAAGAGAGAGAGCAAGCTAGAGAGAACACAAGCGGGGTGGAGGGGGTAGGGGCAAAGGGTGAGGGATAAGCTGCTCCTGATCCCAGCAACAGATGCTTAACTGACCAAGCCACCCAGGCACCCCATGGATGCTGTTTCTATGAGAACAGAGGTTGTCTGATTATTACTTTTACACATCATCCAAAGTTTAGCTTTGCTGGGAAGAAGACAGCTCTGCCACCAGTCTAGGTAAGCATGACTTAGCCCCCTGCTGGTGTGGGTGTCAACAGCCCCTATGATTCAGGGGACTTCCGCCCTCACTGGAGTGGTGAGCCAGGCCTGCTTCCTCGTCTTTAGTCATCATTAGGAAAATGAATCAGGCACTCTAACCCAAAGAGGAGCTACTTCCCAGCCCCTCACCACTCCCAGTGATCCAAAGGAGGTTAACTTCTTCATTAGTTGTCACATTTGTGCAAGTGCTAAATGATGCCCTGAGAGAAGAGCCAGAGATGTTGGCTAGAAATGAATTATTGTGGTAGTTTGTGAGCCATTGTTTCAACATGTCTCATTATGAAGTGTGATTTTCCGCTGTACGCATTGTCTTTCGAGAACTTCTCCCCAGATTAGCCTTCTGGCCCCTCATAGCGAATCACACTTCCTCCACTGTCTTGTAATTGCTTATCTGTCTTCCAGGCCTTCCAGCAGTTCTATTCTGCTAAGGCTGGCGTGGCTCAGTCTTGCACTGGAATGAAGTCCACGTTCCAGAAAGCTCCCAGCATTGCCTTTTCTGGTCTGAGGCAGAGCAGGTGAGCAGGATCCATTACTTTCTGCTTTCTATCCTAATCAGGATAGAAATGTCTGGACAATATCAAGAAGGCCATTGAATGATCCAGAAAATTCTGAATAATTCAACAGTTCCATGATCCAGCAGTTCCATGAGCCAGGTACAAGGTATTAGGAAGCAGCCTATTAGCTCAGGCTACCTGAGCAGCCATTCAAGGTGCTAGCATGAGTGCCACGAGAGTGGGGACCAGATCTGACTTTGCTCTTCCTGCATACTCGATATTTAGCACAATGGCTGACTCATGGTAGATGTTTGAAAAACATTAGAAAATGAGGGGCGTCTGGGTAACTCAGATGGCTAAGCTCCTGCCTTCAGCTCAGGTCATGATCTCCAGGTCCTGGGATTGAGCTCCCTGTCTGGCTCCCAGCTCAGTGAGGAGTCTGCTTCCTCTTCTCCCTCTGCCTTCCCACCTGCTTGTGCTCTCTCTGTCTATCTCTACCTTCTGAATACATAAAATCTTTTAAAAAATAGAAAAAATAAAAACACTTGAAAATGAATGAACTAGAGCAATGAGAATACAAATAAAACTTCATGGAGGAAGGGTTTTTTTTTTTTTTTTCTTTCATTCATTGATATACTCACTCACTGCACTGAATCCCTAGGACAGGAACTATATGAATTTCTAAGGGGGGAGATAATAGTTAGATACACGGGATATACTGGGCTTGGCAGGCAGGATAACATGGGACCCTTAACTTCAGGTATGGGATCGGGGATGAGGGGGCTGAGGGGGAGGGGGAAGGGCAAGCTTTTCAGGAAGGCGGGTGATTTGCAGAACTAATGTTCAACCAGATCATTGTAGGGGGGGGGCTAAATGAAAGGGGTGCAGGAGGAAATGCGTGAGTGGTGAGGATTCCAGACCAGCAGAAGTCCTTTATGATGCAATTATCATCTGAAGAACTGCAAAGACTGAATGCTGCTTAGCTGTATTCCAGAGCAGGGGGTGTGGTGGAAGACTAGAGCAGAGGAGTCAGGAGGGCCAGATCCCAGTGGTCATGGGGTCAAGCAGGGAGTCTGGGGGCATCCTCAGGCAAGTCTCCACTTGAACAGCTGTTAAGAGTTGAGTGACATCATCAGATTTATTTTAGGAAGTCACTCCAGCTGGAGAATGGTTTGGAGGGGATGGAAGGATAAAAATTGGGTGTGAGACTAAGCTGGCTTGGTCTAAGGTGGTGATGGCGGGAATGTGGGGGGTGAATTGTCATCAGAGCACGGAGGTGTGGACAGGGGTGTGATGTCTCTAGTTTGCCTCCCGATTTCAAACAAACGAGGGGAAATACCAACCAGCTGGCAGAAGTGTAAGTAGAATGTCATTTTATTCCACACCAGCCATCAGTTTTCCTCTTCGGGTCCTTGCTGAAGGCTATCTACTGATGTTCCACTGAGGCGGGGTATGAGTGCAGAAGCCCAAGGGGGTGTGGTTTGAAATCTCTTCCCCTGTGAGAAGTGAGTCAGTGGAAAAGAGGGACTAGGCACCATCAAATGGAGAGAGCGCCCTGATCTGTGGCTGCACAGATAAAGACACAGCTAGCTAACGAAGGCCGTGGCCGTGGCCATAATGAGCAGTCAGCAAAATCTTTAGTTAGATCCAGCCGCTACCACCCTGTAGTTTGTTCCAGAATCTTGGGGGTGAGGACACGTGTAATTTACAAAAGCCAGCTCAATCTTAGAATAAAATGTTACCTTTGGAACGAAAGCAAACAGACGGGAAGGGGTCAGTTTCTCAAAGTTCCATATTCCGCTTTTAATGATTCCTTTAATAGCACGCTTCTTTGATTAATGAGAAGGTTTCCCATTAGGCAGTTGTCGACATGCCGCAGGGGCCCTGTTCTGGCTTCACCCCCGCGCCCAACCTCGGCTGGCGTGAAGGCACTCAGTGCGGTGAAGCAAACAGTGAATCAAATAAACACATCAACCAAGGATGTCCGCCGGTGTCCCTTCTTGGTTTTGGTTTTGTTTCTCAGCCTAGCACCACGCAAACCACAGCCGGGCTCTCCTGTCTGCCTAAGTCGGGAACTTCCTACAACAGAATTTCTCAGTTTGAAGTTCTGGGCTTCTGATCTGCTAAAATGACATCAAAGCTCTACGTGTGCGCCCGGTGGAGCCTTTGGATTTTCAGTAGATTTCAGAGTTGGGGGGCGGTCCTCTTGCCCCACTCGCCCGGGAGAGCCGTAGGTCCGCGCGCATCCCCCGCCGCGCCTCAGCATCTCCGACCGCTCCCGCCGCGCGAAGGCTCCAGAGGCTTCCGAGCGCCCCGCCCAGGGGACTGTCCCTGCCCAGCCACTCGGATCAGGCCCACCCGACTCGGGCACCCCACCCTTGCGCGTCCCCGCGGCCTGCAGAGGCGAGGCGGCGGGCAGGCCGACCGGGGTGGGGTCGGGTGGGGGAGCCGGGAACGCCGCCGCCGCACCCGCGAACCGCGGGCCCCCAGGCCTCCGCGGCCATCTTCCGCGCGGGCGGGTGGGAGGGAGTGAGGCGCGGCCTCGCGCCCCGGCCCGCCCCCCGCCGCCCGGCCGCCCAGCCCGGCCCCGCCGTGCGCTCGCCCCGCCGCGCCGCGCCCGCGCCCGGGTCCCGACTTCCCCTCGCGACTTCCCAGCCCGCACAACCCGCGCGCCCCCGCCCCCGGCCGGCCGCCGTTCCGCCCCCGCCGCGCCCGCTGAGGCCGCCATGAGGACCGCGCGCTGGCTCGCGCTGGGCAGCCTCCTCGCCCTGGCCGGGCTGCTGGAAGGCCGGCTCGTGGGCGAGGAGGAAGCCGGCTTCGGTGAATGCGACCGGTTCTTCTACGCCGGGACACCGCCTGCGGGGCTGGCGGCCGAGCCCCACGTGAAGATCTGTCAGCGCTTCGAGGGCGCCGAGCGCTTCGCCACCCTGTACAGCCGCCGGGACCGCATCCCCGTGTACTCGGCGTTCCGCGCCGCGCGCCCCGCGGCTGCCGGCGCCGAGCCCCGCTGGCTGGTGGAGCCGCAGGTGAGCGAGCGGTGCCCGAGCTCGGGCGCGGGGCTGTGGCCCCGGGGGAGTAGGGGAGGTGGGGGCGCGCTGGGCCGCCGCCGCGAGGGCGCGGTTGGGGAAAGGAAGCCCCCGCGTCTTCGGGGCCGGGTCAGGAACCCCGAGTCTCCGAGCCTCCCCGCCGCACCCCGTCTGAGCCGCAGCCAGGGCTTGGCGATCCGTAAGCCTCCGCTTCAGACGCAGGGGCCCCCGCGGTCCCCAGTGGGAGAAGGTTCTCCCCTGCTTTTCGGGGTAGATGTCTGCACTGTCTCCTTCATTTCCCGACCGGTGAGGGGCGTGAGACGGACAGTTCAAATCAGCGGAAAGCCTCTTCTGGGAGCCCACAGGCCGTGGCGCAGGGCCTCGCCAGTTTTTTGGGCCGGGGTAGGCGGGTGGGTGGGCGTTTTCATGCCCATTTTGCAGAAGAGGAGATCAAGGCCCAGGGATTGAAGAGACCTGTGGAAGTCAACCAGCTGGTAAGATGGGACAGGTGTTTGGGCTTAGAAGTTTACCTCCCTTTCTACTACGGAAAAGCTGCTCTTCTGCTGAGGCCACCTGAGCCTGAAAACCCCTTGTGCACAGGACGTGGAGTAACTCTGACCTGTGGTTTTGCTGAGTTAGGACAATAAAGGTACATGGTTTTAGAAATGCCATGGCATAGTTATAAGCAGTAGGGAGACTGAGTATCTTCAATTAGTGGGAAGGGCAAACTAGTTTTGCCCGACTCGTCATATCTATATTATCAGACCACTTGGAAACCGTGTCATGAGTGTTCTGGGGAGGGTGACCCGACACTGCAGAAGGTTCCCAGAGGCCCTGCTGAACCTGCCTTAACACATCCTGTCTCTGCTTAGCTAGCCCCCTCTGCACACCCAGCCACGCTCCCTTCTGGTAGGTTCTCTGTCCCTCACCCATCTTCCACTATTTCCTATGCTGGCCCCAGCCACCAAGACCACCCTGGCAGGGGGCAGAGCTCCTCACTAAGCCCACACATCCCTGATGGTCACAGCTGGCCAAAAACACTCGGGAACAGACTGGCTTTCAAGGGCTGCATTCAGAGCCATGGGCGGTAATCCCTGTAATGTTGTCCAGATAGTTCTAGCTCTGAGAGCTTGACCAGGACTCATCCCATCTTGCACGTAAGTCTTCTTCCCTTCCTGTCCACATCCAATCCATAGCCCTCACCTTGATGTCAAGACCTAGGAGATCAGGCATGTGTGAAAATGCCATTGTAAATTGTACGCACATAAGACATATATTAATCTGCCATAGTTTGCCCCAGCTTCAAGCTCTCTCCCTATCCCCCAATTCATTATGCCTCACGACTGTGGGCCTCTCAAGAAACGGATGACCTAAGCTTTTCTCCTTGAGGATCTCCTGGATGGCTCGAGGAGACAGAACATACATGTGAGGAAGACACAGGAATGTGCGTTGTATTTCAGTTGAATTCGGAGCACATTTAATAATCACCTGCTGGGTGCCAGGAACTTAGGGTACCAGGACAACAGGGGGTGGCTCTTGTGCTCTAAGGCTTCCTGGTGTGCAGGTGAAAAACCCTGCTGGGTGGAGAGTGGCAAAACAACTGGTCAGAGCCAAGCCATGTGGGTTTGAGAATGTTTCTGTATTGACTAGCTGTAAAACTGGGCAGGTTATCCTGGAGCTAATAACAGGGTGGCCTTGAGGATTTAAATGAGTGACTATATAAAGTTGTCTGAAAGATGCCTGGCACATAAGTACTAGTGTTATTAGGACCTAAGCAAAGCCCATATTTAATAAAGGTAAACAAAGTTCTATTAGATTTCATCTCTCTTGGAGGTGAGAGGGGAAAGCCTTAGGGTCAGGATGACATTTGTGCAGTGGTTGGAGGAGGAGGCAGAATTCAGGAGACAAAGAGCAAGAGGACGGTCCGGGATTAGTGTGTGGGGAGTGGTTGGAGCTAATAAACTAGTAGAAGTAGGTAGGTGACAGTCTGCTCAGGTGTTCCCAATGGAGGGGAATTACAGAAGGGAGAGAGCAGGTGTGAAGGAATCATCGAGGCTTAGTGAGGCAGAGCCATCGGTGCAATTCCAGAAAGAGGTGGAGCAAGTTGGGGGGTAAAACCAAGTCACAGAGGCAGAGGAGATCCTGGGCCCCTGGGGGGCAGGAAATGAGGACTGGCGCTGGAGAGGTAAAAGAGGATGGGGAAGGAGGGGAGACATGGGTCCAAATGGCAGCTTGAGAGTGGGAGATGAACAGTGATCTGGAAGAGGACAGGAGGCCATTGAGTTCCTGGCTGGGAGGTCAGAATGGTGGTGGTGGCTGATGCTTTTTCCTGCACGGTGGGTTCCTGACCCCTCCTTCCTTCCCTGACCCCACTCCACCCCTCCTCGCCCCTCCCCGCCCCTCCTCGCCCCTCCCCCCAGCCTCAGTCCGGAGCCAGAGGGTATCAGGAGGGAGGGAAGGGAGAAGGGAGGAGAAAAAGCTGCAAGATGAGATGCAGGCGGGCTCTGGAGCACACTGCAGCAAACCTGACCTTTCTCCCCCCCCCCCACCCGCCCCACCCCCTGGCCTGGATCCCAGGACCTGCCTTCCAGCCAAGGTCCCCACTGCAGAAGGATGCTCAAGGCTCACTGTGGACTTCTGGCTGCTTCAGAGCACTTTATAATGCTGAGCTGCCTTGTGCCTACATCTCCTTTCTCTGAAGTCTGCTTTACCGAGAGGCCCAGCAGACGGGGGAGGAAGAGGTGGGAGGCTGAAGGAGCTTCGTGCTTACCCTGAGTGATGAGTCAGGCAGGGCTCCGCTGGTCCCTGGGGGGCTTCCACAGCCCAATTCAGCAGCTTTCACAGCTGTCCTGTTTCCCTTGGGGGAAAAAACCCAAAATTGAAGATTGGAGAAACTTCATCACTCTTGAGCTTAAAACTCTTAAGGTGTTGGCTGCCTGACACCTGCCAGACCAAACTCATTCCGCAGGGTGCAGTTTACAAGGCTCTCCACATCCTAGCTCCTGGCTCCAGCTCCAGCCTTGGTTCTCACTCCTCCCCACCCTCGCATTTTCTGTTCTAGCATTATCCAGCTGCTGGCATGCCCCTCAGAAACCATACTGCTTGTCACTTCTACTTCTGTCTTCATGCTCATTCCTTTGGCCCCGAATCCCCTTTCTGTACTGTCCTCTCTTGCCCTCACTTCTTCCCCTCCTCCATCCTTTAAGACTGCCAAGGTATCCTCTCTTCAAGAAGGAGTTGCCCACCTGACTTAGCTCCTCCATGTGAGGCCTTGAGAGGAGAGTGCTGCGTCTCACTCATTCTGTTTGTGTTCCTAGTGCCTGGGATACACACAGTCCCTCAGCAAGGGTTGAATCAAATAATGTGCTGTTGGGCTCAGTCAGGCAGCAGCGGGTGAGACGCTCGGCTTGAGCTTTCGTGGTGGAACCCACACTGCTGCACAGGCATGCCCCATAGCTGGCCAGCAGCTGCTAATACAAACATGTTCCATGTACAGAGCTGGAACCTTCTTCTAAGTCCACCCCATTAGTCCCAACTCTGGCTTCTGGAATGACCCCAAAGGGTTTAGATCTCTTCTTGGGACAACAGCTTTTGGTGTCAGATACAGGATCCCATGTCCACCCACACGGGAAGAATTTAAATGGGATCTTCTGAGGGGCAGAAGGAGAACTCCAAAGCAAGCAGAGAAAACAGTGGGCTGTTGTAGTTTTATGTGGAATGAATGGGGGGTGGTGCCTGGATGGCTCAGTCAGTTAAGCATCTGCCTTTGGTTCAGGTCATGATCCCAGGGTCCTGGGATTGAGCCCCACGTTGGGCTCCCTGCTCTGCGGGGAGTCTGCTTCTCCTTCTCCCTTCACACCTTCCCCCGCTCATGCTCTCACTCTGTATGTCAAACAAATAAAATCTTAAGAAATAAATAATAAGTAAATAAATAAATAGGGAATGCAGGAAAAGGCAAAAAATGTGAGAAAATATTCCCCCCATTAGCATGGTGGAGATGCTTTAAAAAGTTTCTAGTCAAGACTTGAGAGACTTGAGAACTTGTTCTTTTGTACGGGGAGCCCCAGACCTTTTCATCTCTCAGTTCCTTTCCATTTAATGGAAGCATTTTTGGAGAAGATATCAGTGATGCTTTACCAACGTGCACTGTCCCTTTATGCTGGAGGCCGTCATATATGACTACTGTTTTATCAAGATGAACACTGGACGCATCTGGCTTTGTATTCGGCTTATACTTATTTAATCTCACAAAAATACTCGGAGGTAGATGTCATTGTGTTCATTGTAGAGATGAGGAAATGGACTCAGAGGGGTTAAGCAATGCTCCCAGGGTCACACAGCTTGGATTTGAACTCATGATTATGTGCTCTCAGTCCAGTGCTCTTTGCATATATCACTTTGACCTCATAGTCGAGCCACCGCATTAATGGCCGTAGGTTATTAATTTTCATTTTGTATGTGGGGGTCTTAATTTCCACTCTATTGCTCATTTCAATAGTGAGCAGGACAAGTGGGAGCAGAAATCTGACCTCGTACTTACGAGGCTTAGGTGTAAGTGGCTCTGGAGTGAAGGGTACATTCTGGTTAGCTATAAGAGCATTGTCCTAAAGGGCCCAGTGAGGCCATATTTCAGATTTCAGTAAATGCCTGGGAACAGTGATTGCAATTTAGAACTTGATTAAATTCTGGATCTTTAATTTCTATCAGTGGCTTCTCACCTACACACACCCTGAAACTCTCACACAGGCCTTTATTCTAACATCAGTCCCTTTTTCATTGTGTCAGAGAACAGATACATAGAAGACATTATATACTTGAATCCCTGTGCAGCAAACAGGACAATTCTGATACAGACTTTCTAGTTTGAATCCAGACTTGAATCCACACTTCCTGCTCTGCTGCATATAGGCTATGTGACCTTAAATTCTTTGAGTCCTGTTTTTCTGATCTGCTTATTTGAAGCAGCAACAGTGTTTAACTTCATAGAGTGTTTGTGACACATGACCAGAGTAACACACATGAATCTATAGCACGGTACCTGGAATATGGTGAGGTCTTAGGAAATACAAAGGTATCTGTTTTACTAAGGTCTTACTTAGAGAGTGCAGGGGGTTGGAGGGCAGAGGGAGAGAGAGAATTCCAATACTGACCTTGAACTCATTTACAATCCTGAGATCAAGAATCTCATGCTCTGCTAAGTCAGCTCCCCTTTTTATTTTATTATATAAAAATATAATAAAAGAATATAAATAATACATATAAAATAATGATATAAATAATAATAATAATATAATTTAAATATATAAAATATATTTATTTTTATATTTTTAAGTAAGCTCCACGCCCAGTGTAGGGCTTGAACCCACGACCCCGAGATCAAGAGTCATGTGCTATAAAATGTGAAAGACCTACACAAATACAAACACACAAATGAAATGTTGGATTAGGCAGGTGACTCTTAAAATTCTACAACTCTCTTAAAACATAAACCCTCCATCTGCACCATCTCAAACACCAGGCTTATATTTCACATTGTACAAGTGCTCAGAAAGAGCTTTGGTGAGACATTGAATGGCTAGATGGATGAATGAATGAATTGAGGTGATTGAAAGAACAAAAATAAAATTGGTGCCAGAAACACCTCCACCCTCTCTCTCCTGAGTCACCAAGAGGTGTGTTGTCACAAAACAGACAGTGAACAATGGCAGTGCAGTCTGCAGCGCTGACTCTGGGCAAGCCTGGGAAGCGGCTGACTCAAAGGGATGATTCCAGAGTCAGTCACTCACAATTGCTTCCTTCCTTGGGTGCACATAGCAAAAGCACAAATCACCTCGACTCTTTCCTTGCATTTTTCTCCTCTTCTGCCTTTTTCTCTCTTGGAATTCAGTGTTCCTGTTGGATTTGTGCTCGTTCTCAGAAGCAGGAAAAGGGCCTTGCCCTACATTGGCAGAACATCTCCAAGCCCTTTTGGCCCCAGACAGTTCAGTGGTGACATCTCTGGGCACCATTCTTTCAGTTCAGACTCAAATTCGGACAGTGCAGGAAAGGAACTAGCACTTACCGACTCCCTCACTGTGGACAAGCGTCTTCGCAAATTAACTCAATCCTATAACTAGATGTTGGGACCCATGTTTGAGAGTTTGGGACACTGAGCTTCGGCGTGCTGAAGCCATTTACCCACGGTCCCACAGCTGCTGGGTGCAGAGCCTGGATGGGAGGTCACGGCTGCCTGATTCCCAAGTTCTTCGTGTCCTTCCTACTCGAGCGTGAGGTCTTCCAGGGACAGCTTTCACGTTTCCTCTCCAGATTCCAAACTGACGGACTAGGGTTGTTCGCTTATTTTCATTTTACTGAATTCATCTAGTTCTTTGGATGATTTGTGGCTTTGCTTTGGAATCGGCTTCAGATTGTCCTCAGCTCAGTTATGAGCGCATGGTGATACAATGGAACTTTCCCTGAATAAAGAGTTTATTCTTCGGGTTTCAGATTTCTCTTCCTTTTAAACAGCCAGTGAAACTTCTGAAGTACAAGTGAGAATATGAGAAAATAAATCCTCCCACTCGCCAGGAGCTGGTGCTTCCTGTGATCTGGTCTTACTCCTAGAATTGCCGTTGGATTGAGAATGTGGTCTCCCTTCATCCCCCTTCAATTCATAGATCATGTCTCCGGAGTGGCCGCATAACTGATCGGCCCCATGGAACGCGGCATCTGTGGCAGCCATAATTTGTTGCCTGCTGATGTATCTCCTTGGCCACTGAAAGGAAGGAGGAATAAAAGAGAAACCGACTCATGGTATGAACCAAAAATAGAAACACCGTTAGTATTCTGGTCAGCTTCTGTTGACCCAGTGCCGGACAGCGTATGGCTCCCTCCGAAGAGGTCAGGTTGAGAACATCTTATACTTTGAATCAAGATAAAAAATATGGGTACATTTCATTTTGCAGAGTAAAGAGGAGGCTGAAATAGTGTGTGACAATAAAGGTTAAATTACAATGTTCCAGTCGACTTGGACCTTAATTTTAGGCATGATTGGTTTTGAGTTTCGGTTGGCAGGAATGCTTAATGCTTTAACAAGGCCCTCGGCCCTGGCCTTCTTAAGGAATTAGGGAATTAGGAACTAACTTAGGGAATTAGTTAATTCCCTAAATCAACAGATATTTATTAGAGCATCTGCTATGTGTCAGGCACCGTTATTGGCCCTGGGAACAGAGCAGTGAATCAAACAAAAATACCTTCTCTTGTGGAGCTTACTATCTGATAGAGGACACAGGTGATAAAATAAATAAAAGATATAACAAATTAAATAGTGAAAATACTAAGAAGAAAAATAAAGCAAGGCAGGAGGATATGAGCTGCAGGGAAAAGGTGATGTTTTCAAAGGGTTTTCAGGGAAGGTGTCATTGTGGAGGTGATTTTGGGTACAAACCTGAAGGAAGAGACAAAGCCAGTCATGCAGGTACCTGGGGGTTGGATGTTCTAGGCAGAGAGAACAGTAAGTGCAAAGGCCTGAGGCAGGAGTGTTCCTCACGTTTGACGAAGAGGCCAATAGGGCAAGAGAAAGATTCATGAGGAGAGTAGCAGGAGATGAGGTCCAAGAGGTGGGGTGGGAGATGGCAGACCACGTAGGGCTCCTGGGCTGTTTGTAAGGAACTTGGCTTTTACTCGTGTGAGATGGGATGCCACTGAGCCGACTTTGAGCAGGGGGGTTTTGACGTGCTCGGACTTAAATTTTAATGGGATCATCTTGGCAGCTGCATTCAGAGCAGGCTGTGTGGGTTCAAAGGTAGAAGCAGAGAGGCCAGATAGGAACTTTCAATAATCCGGCAAGAGACAGTGGTGGCTTGGAGCACTGGGGGTGGTGATCTAGTTCTAGGGCTATTTTGAAGGAAGAGCCAAGAGGGAGAGAAAGGGAGGAGTCGCAGACAACTCCAAGGACTTTGGCCAGAACAACTGAAAGAATGGGGTTGCCGCGAATGAGACCAGGATCTCAGAGAGGAGCTGGCGTGTTAGCCGTGCTAAGTACGAGATGCTTCTCCGTATCCTTGGTGGAGCTTCAGGTCGGGCTGGGAGCTCGCTGGGGGTTTCCTTACCACCCTGGGCACTCTTCCAGGCCTGTTTTCACATGTGATCTCATATAATCCTTATGGCAGCCACAGGAAATTGGTGCTGTTGTGATCCTCCTGAGGCACAGAGAGGGTGGCTTTGTCGTCCACACTCACACAGCCAGGAAGGGTGGGACTGGGGCTCTCTGACATCAGAGAGCTCGTGGAGCTGCCTGTCTTAGCAAACCTGTTAACGTGCGGGGATCTCCTATTTCCCTCTGCGGAGTGAAGCTGCTCTTTGCAAAGTTCGCATGCTCACTTATCAGGATTTTATAGAGCAGAAGCACGTTCCCAGCCCACAGCCGCATGCCCACACCTGAGGATGCTCACGGCCCTCAGGGGCCCCCTCATGCTGAAGCCACAGTGGATTACAGGAGCCGGAGGTGCTGCGCTGGGCCAAGGGGGTTGTTGCCCCCCTTTTGCAATCGTGCTCTGCTCCAGTCCACCCTGAGTCCATCCTGTGGCCATTGTGCAAACAGACATTTTCCAAAGGGTTGGGGAAGGGGGGATCTTCTAAAAACCCTTGTCAGGCAGCAAGGATCACTGAGTCTCAGTGTGGCCAGGATGAGGGAGGGCTCTTGCTTTTGTGGGGTGTGGAGCTGTTGCAGCTGAAAGTGGGATGGGTGCCCTGTACGAGCCTCAGGAGAGTCCAGCTCCTGACCAGGTGCCAACTGCCCCAGGGGGGTGGGGGGGGCAAGAAAACCACACCCTCCAGAGCCCCACCTCTGGAACAGAGAGAGAGTACCCGCTCATCCATCCATCAGCCCTTGAGAGCTTGAGAGTCCCTCCGGTGCCCCCTGCCTGGTTGCCCAGAGTAGGAGAGACCACTGAACCCAGCACATTCTGTCACTTCATACCTGGGGAATGTCACACACCCTGCTTTGGGACCGGGAGAGGGCCTTCGCTCCAACTCAGCACCTCCCATGTCCTTGAAAGTATAGAAATTCCCTTTTTCCTTTAGGACTGTTCGGAAACTGATGTCCTCCGTCCCCATGCACGTTCTTACCTTTGCCCTCATGTCCTAGGTCACCCGATATCCCCCCAGCCTGCGAGTTCCCACTGTGTCTGGGAGATGGTAGCATTGGTTTCAGGAGGTCCTTGTATCATTATTTAACTATTTATAACCGAGGGAAGAAGTGGACCCATATCACATCAGTGTTTTGAGTGAATTGACCAGGATGCAGGACTGACTGGGACCGCATAAGGAAATGGCCACTGTCGATGTTTCCAAAAGACTGATCATCTGCCAAAATGTCAGGGTGCACGGAAGCCTGGGGAAGGGAAAGGTGAAGTTATGAACCACCACTGATCTTTTCTCATTCTTGAGTAACTCCAGTGTGGAACCATGGTGCCCAGGATGGCAGATTCCTCCTTCATGGCCAAGGGCACCATTTGGGGCCGTTGCTCTTGGACCTTCACTGGACACACCTGCCCCCATGATCCCTTCCATCTGCACCTGGAGGGCCAGGCTCCCCTCATCTTCCTCTAGGCCTCTGCAAAACAGCTTCCGCACTGGTTATTTGCTCCTCCTGCATCTCTAAACTTACTCCCCTTGGAAGCCAGAGAAATCCTCTCAGATCATCAAGCCCGTCGTACCTCCAACAGCCTCCCTGGAAAGCCTTGGGCTCTCCATTTCTCCTCATGTAAAGATAAGTCCTTATCATGGTCCCCAGAGTGCCCTAGGGTCCTGCACATGTGTCTCCCACTTCCCACCCAGCCTTATCTGGTGCCACACACATTGCAATGCCTTTACCTCTAGCCATTTTGGATCATTGCGATGGGGGTGGTGGTAATGCTGTTTTCCTAATTCCTGTCAAAGGACTTAAGTACCTGCTATTTGGTTTTGCAT
The DNA here is from genome assembly GCF_030435805.1 of Mustela lutreola. Taxonomy (NCBI): domain Eukaryota; kingdom Metazoa; phylum Chordata; class Mammalia; order Carnivora; family Mustelidae; genus Mustela; species Mustela lutreola. The sequence goes on along the minus strand of NC_081290.1, from coordinate 212,174,812 downwards.
TTTGTCTTCCTTGAAATTCCCAAAGAGGGCAACTGCCCAGAATATTCTCTAAGCACCAGAGCTCACCTTTCTTTGTTAGTGTGTCACAGTTATACATCTTTGTGGGACTGAGTGCCACCCAGTGAGACACAAAGTGCCATGAAGGAGAGTACAGGGCTCTGGTTGCTCACTGTCCGAGCCTCTGTCTCTAACCCAGGGACCAGCACACGTTTTCTGTAAATGGCCAAATAGGAAGTATTTTAAGCTCTGTGGGCCTTAAAGTCTCTGATGCAGCTATTCAACTGGGCTGTTTTTGCACAAAAACAGCTCTGGATAATACTACGTAAATGAATGAACATCGCTGTGTCCTGAGGGAATTTTATTTATGAACACTGGTGGTTAGCCGGATTTGGCTCCACAGGCTGTAGCTTGCCAGCCCCTGGTCGAGCTTCATGCCAACGCTTTCTAAGTGATGAAGAAATGTTGCTCAGTGTGGATCACTTAGCAAATATGGATTGAACAGTAACAGTGCAATTTGAAACGTGGGAAATCCTAGTCCTCTTGCATCCTGGCAGCCCTAGATCTGGACCCGCAGACAATTTTCAACTAATCCTATTAATGTATGATGATGGCCATCATTTATAGTAAGGATTTTTAGGATTTTAGAAGTAATATATGCTTATGGTAAAAATACTTTTTGAGCATTTTAGAAGTATGTAAAGGAAAGGATCTCATTTCTCACAGACAGTTGAGTGTGTGTGTGCATGTGCGCTAACATTTTAGAAATTTCTATTCACATAGAGATACATATAGGCTCTCAGGCCTTTCATTCTAGTCAACAAGATTCAGCACCCTTTTGGACCCCGGAGTCACAGCTAACAAGACCCTCAAAGGACCACCATACCCATGGAGTGAGAAAGTGAAGGGGCTCTTCATGAGTGATAGAAATAATTTATTTAATTTAGAAATAGAAGACCTGGGGGCCTGGGTGGCTCAGTTAGTTAAGCGTCTGCTTTCAGCTCAGGTCATGATCCTGGAGTCCTGGGATAGAGCCCCACGTGGGCCTCCCTGCTCAGCGGGGAGCCTGCCTCTCCCTGTGCTCCTCACCCTGCTCTTGCTCTCTCAAATAAATAAATAAAATCTTAAAGAAAAAGAAAAAAGAAAAGAAAAGATATAGAAGGCCTGGGCCCTTCAAATACAAAGTCTACTTTATCACATTTTTTCCAGTCACTGTCTAGATAACTCAAGGGTAGCCTAAAATAATCTTACTTCTTGCCCCTTCCTGTGCTCCTGAGCAGGGGTGATGCTTGTGCTCTTATGGGGCACTCACTGGCTTGCCCAATATCAGGAACCCAGTTAGTGGCAGAGCTGACTAGTCTCCTCATTTCTAATCTGGGTCTTTTCCTGAGCCCTGATGTCGTATAGTCTCATATTTAGAAGAACTTGAAGAAGAGTGACATTTGGGGCGCCTGTCTGCCTCCGACTCAGGTCATGATATTGAGGTCCTGGGCTCGAGCCCCACATCAGGCTCCTTGCTCAGCAGGGGAGCCTGCTTCTCCCTCTCTCTCTCTGCCTCTGTCTGCCGCTCCCCCTGTTCGTGCTCTCTCCCTCTCTGTCAAAAAAATATGTAAAACCTAAAAAAAAAAAAAAAATCTTAAAAAAAAAAAGAGCGACATTCATAATTCATAAAGCCCAGGAGAAAAGGTTGAACAAATGGAAATGGTTTTGCCTGAGGGCAGATTTACTAGCTTCAAATCATATTTATTATTCAACATGAGAAGCATATGCTGTCTCTTTTGTGCTGAAGACACAAGGGTTAAGATTTAATAGTTCGAGGAGGCAAATAAACCATTTCCCCACAGTGAGAGTTACTATGCTGTGGGAAAGGCAGTAGGGCTGTCAGGTCCCCTTCTCTAATGGTCTTCCAAATGGAGGGTAAATCTGTCAGTCGGCTTCAGAGAAAGGCTATTTCTTATAGCTGTCATCTTGTGTGGAGACAGGCCCTGAGCCTTTCTCAGTTTTCCAACAAGGGTGACCCCATAATTGGGTTGACAGTGGTTATATCGCAGGTTGTGGCTCATGGACCAGGCATGGTACGGTTGCTTTTGCTGCTGTCAGTATTGGGTTCCATTCTGCTCCTCCATTCTTGCCATAGCCAGCGCCCGAGTACCTTCTCTCATTCATGTATGTAATAAATGTGGTCATAATTGACCAGAGACCAGAGAGTATCATCAGTGACTTGGGGTTTAAGAGGTAGGCTTAGACTGCATCTTTTTGTTTGTTTAAGATTTATTTTATTTATTTGAGAGAGAGAGACAGTGAGAGAGAGAACACAAGCAGGGGGAGTGGAGAAGGAGAAACAGGCTTCCCGCTGAGCAGAGAGCCTGATGCAATCCCAGGACCCTGAGATCACAACCTGAGCCGAAGGCAGATGCTCAACAACTGAGCCACCTGGGAGCCACACCCCCCAGTTGCTGATTGACATTGTGATGGGTGTTGCCATTCTCATCCACATGGAAACCATTTAGTGAGTTCTCAGTACCAAGCCAAGAAGTAGGAGTCTCAGACACCGCCCTGGATCAAGACGCAGTCCGTTTCTGCAGGTGTCTTGTTACTTAAGTCAGGAAGGCAGATCGTGACCATCACTGAATTCTCTCCTTCTAGACTGTTAGCCCCAAAGGGGCAAGGACTGAACGAGCATACAGAGTGTTTAAGAGGGTGGGACTTGTAGAGAGACAAAATTGGGTTGAGTCCTAACTCTGTCATTTACCAGCTCTGTGACCTTGGAAATGTTACTAAATTTCGTGGAGCTTAGTTCCTTCTCTGTGGCATGGGCCTAACAAATTGTCCCCATTCCACCGGTGGGGGTTGGGAAGATGGTGTGACAGTGTATGCAAAAGGCACTCCCCATTGTGTCCAAGCACTCAGTATGCATACATTAAGCATGCAGAATGAACAAGTAAACTTTGCTTCCCAGACCATGCCAGGCTGAGGGTCACGATGCTCCTGTTGGCCTTACTATTATTTCTCAAGGGGTTTCCTGGCCTGTGCCAGGAAAGCAAGAGGTCAGACTCTCAAGGTGGCCAAATGCAAGAAGACAGGTCAGGCCAAGCAGATGCAGAACCAGTGCTTGTCAGTGTCGTATGCAACTTCGGCAAAAAAAAAAATAATAATAAGTCCCAACACCAACTCTAAAGTCCTGTGTAACCCTGGATTTCTCTAATAAAACTGTTGAGCTGGTCAAAAGCAAAAACAAAAATCCATACTCCTGCTCCATTGCTACCTTCCTTGTGACTGGTCTCAGCTTCTTCTCAGAGTTCAGTGGCTCATACACTGTCCTCCATGTTCCTTTGCCCATTGATATGGTCTTTGTTGGGGAGCTCGGTAGAAGTTCCTTCTCTCTGCTCCATGGGGTGCCCCTCCGATCTGTTCCCAGACTTCTGGAACCAAGACAGGCCTATCTCTTCATTTGCTTCTGAAATTTAATCCAGGTGTCTGGAAGGTTTCATGCCTATAAGGTTCCTGCCCCAACTCCCACAGGGGACTTGCTGGGTTCTCCTGATGCTTCAGGCTGGTTGGCATATGAATCACAGGCTTATGCAAGCTTATTCAGGTGAAGGGCAGGGCTGTGGTAATAGATCCCTGGTAGATTCACAGACATGGGAACCGAGATACACACAGGCCTCCAAGGAACCAGAGCTGGGAAACTTCTAGAAGTCAAATGGTCTTTTCGTCTTCAGAGTGTCTATCCTCCTCTCCTGGTCTTTTCACAGCTTTCCTGCTTTTCAGTGAGTCAACCTGGCTCTCAGCCATAAACTGCTTCACACTCTGATTGTTGTCAGTCTCTGAATTTCTTGGATTGAAAATCCGAGAGAGTGCCCTCTGATGGGCTGCTGGCCGGATGTGACTGGCAAGGAGGTGGGTAGGAGGGGGTCAGGTCATGTGGTAAGAAGTGCTTTCTTTCAGAGAGAGTATCTGAAATAGTTACTTTCGAAATAGAAATTAGCTATAGCATACTGATTGATGAGGGCTGAGATAGCTGGGTTGTCTGGGAGACCCCAGTCTGGGTAGCCATATTCGACTACCCAAGGGACCTTCCCTATTCAACGGAACCGGCTCTGTGTACCAACTCTGTGTGTAACTCATGCCACAAAGGCCCCAAGGTGGAATCAGTCTCCCGGGACTGGGAAAGTTGCGATCTTGGGAAAGCGATCTTGGGAAGGTTGTTTGCACCAGGGTCCTGGAAGGAAACGGATGGAACTCTCCGTGTAGCTTAACCAAAAGAATGGAATGAAGAAATTATTTCCAGAGAATTAAGGGAGTCAACAAGGTATGGCAAAGCTAGGGCCTAGCCATTTACAGGAGGCTGTCACCCTTCCAAGCCTGTGGGATCCGGCGGGAGCCTGGTTGGAGCCATGACCACTGAGAAACTCAGTCAGAGCCAGAACCACAGCAGCCAGGTGGGGGGCGGGGGGAGCAAAGGAAGAAATGCCTCAGTCTTTCTCTCTCCCATCCTCCCCTGGCTGCTTCAGTCAGAAGCCAGAGGGCGTGAGAGCTCAGACGATGTGCTCCCTAAAAGTCAGCTTCCTGGGGCACAGAGCAGGTGGAGAAAAGTGGAAAATGGCTGTGGGAGGCCAAAGGGGACCACCCAGCACGGGAGGCTGTGAGGCCGGGGCTGGGCCCGAGTAGCCAGGTGGAATGCAAGTAGAGAGGGATGGTGGAGGCACCCCCTAACCCCTGAGGTCACAGGTGACGGGGGTAGGGAGGAGGGGGCAGTGCAGACGGAACCAGGGAAGCAGTCACATGACCTCCATGTAACTCACATGGTTGGGGACGGATTAGCCTATTTTGGTTGAAGTAAGGGAAGACTTGAGGGAAGAGATTGGAGGAGTTTTGGGGAGGGGGGTGTGCTGACAAATATGCCCGTTTGTCATTTAACCAGGAAATCGAGGTTAGCGTAGTGAGACCTTAGCGTAGTGAGATACGCTCAAAAGAGTATAAATAGCAAAAATGGGCTTCTGGTTCCACGTATGGATAAGGCAGGAAATCCATGCTTACACACATCTGTGACCAGACTACTAACGGGTCCGATAGGCGGCAGGCTTAAATGGCCCTACGGTACTTCGTTCTCTCCCTCGGTATCATCACCGGCGCTCTTGCAGGGCGAGGATAATGCACTCCGGAATCACAAGCATCACGTGAATCAGTAAACCCAGCTGGGGCACTACCCTAAGGTGATTCAAACATTTGTTTTTAGGTGTGGGATTCATGGGGAACCCCCCCCCCCCCCCCGCCCTGTTCATCGGCATCACCTGGGATGATAGTAAAAGTGCCCTCGGAGCCCCACTCCACACCACGCAGTCTGTCCCTGGGGTGAAGCACAAGAACAAGGACCAAGGAGCTTCTGATACAAACTGAATTTTGAAACCTACTAATTTAAAGAGCCGTCCCTGATTCCTCATACTGGCCATCTGGGCAGGAGTTAATTCTAGCAGAGACTGATGGGATCAATGAAACACTGATACAGATCTAGCCCCACAGGTTCTCAGCTCAGAATCACCTGGAGAACTTTAAAAACATCCTGATTCCCAGCCATCTCCTGACCCCAGAATTCCTATTTAATTGGGCTGGGGTGAGGCCTCGGACATATTTTATTCAAAGCTTCCAGGTGATTCTGATGCGCAGCCAGACCCAAGAACCTCTAATCTGGTCTGGACCCCAGAAGGTGGAAAAAATTAGAAATGGAAATGTCTCAGCTTAACGGACTTTTCAGAATTCTGTACCACACAGTCACATGCTAAGAATAATTGCTCTGGAAAAGAACAGAGCAGAGAGTGGAAAACGGGCTTCAATAAGTAGCAAGGCAGGAAACCCAAGAAGAGCAGGGATGATGTAACCTGAGGAGGGACTGCACTTCTGGAAAGGTCTTAAAGGAGTCGGCCCACTTTCGGGAGGCTCCTGGAGGGGGTTTGAAACTTGGCGCTTTGTGTGAGAAGGAGCCCGTGGGGAGTTGGTCTGTCCCTGAGGCCAGCGGCCAGCCTCCCCTCAGGTGTCCCCTCCCACTGGTACTGCTGTTTAGGTTTGGTGCATTTTTTACTCCCTCCCTTCTATTGTTTTTTTTAAACTTCCAATCAAAAAGAAAAGTCTGCGATGGAGCTGGAACGGAACTATAGTCTATCTTCTGCTCTGTCATCCTCTGACTTAGGAGGAGAGAACCCTTCACTGGTTGCCTTTGCACCCCTAAGGTTTGGGGACATACCCTGAGCACCTCCAGGGCTCGCAGTGGCCAGCTCCGCTGCTCCCTGAGGCAGGAAGGTGTGTGAGTGGCCATGGGGGCCCAAAGGAAGGGTGATTCACTGGGAGGAAGGCCCGACAGGACTGGGAAGCCCGCCTCAATGCTGAAGGGCTGGTCAGGAAATGGAAAACCCTGCATTTCTCTTAACAAAGGAAAAAAAAAAAAGAATCAAAATTAAAAACAAAAAAAAAAAAACTTACTAAGTCTTCTAAAGCTGTTTCTGTTCTCAAGAGGATAAAGAATATTTTGGATGCCAAATAGGGAGGATTTTTTTTTTTTTTTTTTTTTCCTTAAACGGCTGGGTCAGAACTCTGTTTATGCCTTCCCGGAGAGCTGCAAGGTCTTAAGGGTTATTCCTCCTCAAATATCCTTCTTCTGCTTTCCTGGTCCCACCAGCCTCCTGCTCCTTTTCTGAAAGGCAGCTTTCCCTCCAGCTTGGTATTTTCTGGGATGAGGGCATTCTCTCTGGATTCCCCCGAGGCCTCAGATCTGGTTGATGTTGCTTCTCCTGTGCGTGTCTGTGGAGAGGGCCTGTTTTGCACCAGCCAGCTCCGGGTCTGATAAGATTATCTGATGTTCCGACTGTCAGCAGCACTCCTGTTCCTTGTAAGGAGGGGCCCTCTCCCTGCTTGGAGGTGGTCATGAAATGATAGCATCGTGTGTGTGTGTGTGTGTGTGTGTGTGTGTTGGAGGTGGTCATGAAATGATAGCATCATGTGTGTGTGTGTGTGTGTGTGTGTGTGTGTTAGTTAGTTAGTTAGATCAGGGCAGAACCAGAACTGGAACAGCACCTGTTCAGCCCATCGATTACTTAGCTCTTCTTGAAAATAAAACAACTCCCCAAACGAAATAGCCTCTTTGTCCCCACAGAGTTAGATAGGGGCCCCCTGGGTCTCTCCTGACGATAGGATCGTGTCTGGATCAGCCCTGCAAGTGCCTCTCTAGCCCCAGCCTAAGATTCTCCCCCAGGAGGAGAAACTCCACCCTTCCCGAATCACTGCAAAGTTTTACAACCGTTTAAAATCCTTCTAGATGACCACCTTTTCCACATAGCAGATCCCAGAGCAGAACTGGAGAACAGGCTGTTCTCTCCGGGGCCTCTCTTTCTCCTCTGCAAACCCGAAGACAGGAGGGGCACCGGCAGACTGTTGCAGGATGAGATCATTCTTTCAGCGGCTACCAATCACTCCTGCTGCGGAGGGCCCCTGTGCTGGGTGCTGGGACCCAGAGATCACTGGCCATGGGCTGGGACTCTTCCATTCAGGGGCATAGACAGATGGATAAACATGGTTTCAGGGCCTGGCTACCTTCTCCCCACTCTGTCTTTTGGTGCTACTCCCACCTGGCACCCCCAGTCCACGTCCCCTGAGCCTGTCTTGCTTCTCACCTGCATACAGACTCTTTGTGAGCAGTGCCCGTAGCCGTCACCTGCCGCCCTCGGCCTCTGCCCCCCGGCCTCTGATGCCAACGCCCTCTGCCCCCTTCATCGTCACCAGTTCCTTCTCTGCATCTGTCCCTGGACTGTGGGCCACGTCTGTGGGTAGGACAAGTACAAAAATGACAGTCCTGGCCTACGCAGAGCTGGCCTGGCCCATTAGTCCTGGGCGGCCTCCACAGAGCCTCCCTTTCCTTCCAGCATCTTTCCTTGCCTCTCTCCTGAATTCCCTGACACAGTGACCCCCAGAGGCTTGCAGACCTTCTCTGGGCTCTGCCTGCATGTCCCCACTTAGGGCAGAGAACTCCCCAGTCCCGGCTCCCAACACCCCCTTTCCTCCTCCCCCTGTGCTCTCAGCAGAGGTTCCGTCATCCTGGATCCCGGGCTGAGGCTTCTTCATGTGCTCCCAGAAGCATTCCCTCTGCTATCCTTCCCCTCACCCCCCCCCCCCAATGCCATCAGTGTTGTCGTCATCACCAGTATACTAATCAGTCACCACCTACCTAGAAGCTACCATGCCCAGAATCTTCATGATGTTTTAGGCAGACGAAAGTATGAGAGATGATCCTGGTGTCTGTGGAAATTGCTGTCTGTAAAAATGTAAGAAGCAAATGCACAGGAGCCCGATCTCCACATGGACAGCCCCCCCTCCCCTGGATATCTCTTTCTGCTGGATCCATCGTGTGGGCTCTTTTTAAAACTAAACTATGTGACTAGTTGTAAGCCTCTCCCACATTCCCATCCTCCTGATCTGGTCATCCCAGCCCTCTGCAAAGGCTCTGTGCAGCTCTGTGTTCTGGAACATTCTATGCCTCTGCATTCTCTCAGGGCACACAACCCTTCTCCCTCTGCTACCATTCTCTCACCCTTCGGCACAGTCCCCTGACTGGTGTTGGGGGTCTTTGCTGGGACTCTGTTCTTCTGGCCCCGTTGGGTCATCTGTCCCGTCAAAATCCTTGTGCTGTCTTGGTACCAGGAAGGCAGTGAAGGGGGCGCCCCTGTACCTGCCAGGCCTCTGACCGGCTTCAGAAAAGGTGCTTGTGAATTCCCAGGGGAGTTGAGAAGCGAGTGAGAGGAAGGAGGAAAGAAGGGAAAGCAGCAGCACTCACTGCTGCCGACTGCTGCAGCTTTAGGTTTGTGTTCTGCAGACCGTTATCACTGTTCACAAATAGCTCCTCCCACCACACTTGGTGAGAGACTCCACTGCGGCAAATCTGCACCAGCTGACTCAGGTCCCTGAGGCTTGCATGGATTTCGTAGCCCAGAAGCCCTCAGGGACTCGGTTGGTGCTGTGGTGCTATTCCCCTGAGATGCCTCCAGGCCCCCAAATGTTCCTTGCACACACGGAGACCTCGCAACACCCCCACTCCCAGGGCCCCTGGCCCTGGGTTGTGTGGGGGGGCTGGAAGACCATCTTTGCTGATTCCTGGGAGTCCTGCTTCTTGGCTGAGGGCCTGCTCATCGTCTGCCTTTACCTAAGACTTCTCCTACAAGCCATCCATGTCTGCAGTCCACGCTTGCCTGTATCCGGTCACTTTCACAGTCTGCCTTCCTTCCCGAGCCCTCAGTGGAAATCGAGGGCTTTGAAGTCTTACTAAGGATTCTCAAATCATCAAAGACTTTGATCATTGTCTCCATCCTTCCCTTCCCTTTCCTCTCTCTGTGGGGGGCCACACTATTGACCTTCTCTACCTAAAGCTTTCTCCTCCCCTGACTTCTGGTGTGACCCAAGGTACTTGATTCTCCTGCAGCTCTGTCTGTGTTTCCCATGTGTCTTTTGTCCCCCACCTGTCCTCCAGCATGGCCAACATGTGGCTCTCATGCTCCCTTCCTCGCCCAGAGGCGTGGGCTGCTGCTGGCCTGGGGCGGGGGCTTTGGAGTCTGAGAAGCTGGCTATAAACCTCAGCCTGCCACTTATGTATTGGGTGACCTTGTCCCTATCACTTCTCTGAGTTTGCACTTTCCTGTGTGTCAAACAGAGATAGTGCCTTGCCCCTTGGATTATGTGAAGAGTAAATGCCCCCATGGCAGTGCTTTCCAAATTGTAATTATTTGCAAACTTGCTTTACAGTTCTTGCCATATCTGAGGCGATGGGGATCCTGTTAGGATTAAACAGATGCTTTGTGTAAAGCCTTTTCCACGGTGCCTGGTGCACAGTGGGCACTCCCTGGTCGAGGTAATTTTCCGATGGTGAGTTTTCTGTGTATCAGATCATTGATACTCTGCTTCCTACTGTCCTTTCCAATTCAGCCTTTTGCTTGTCCTTACTTAGAATCCTATTTTGGGGGGCACCTGGATGGCTCAGTCAGTTGAGTGTCCAACTCTTGACTTTAGCTCAGGTTGTGATCTCAGGGTCGTGAGATCAAGCCCCGTTTCAGGCCCCGTGTTCAGCAGGGAGTCTGATAGAGAATCTTTCTCTCTCTCTCTCTCTGCTCCTCACTCCCCCTCCCCCAAATAATAAATCTTTTAAAAAAGAGAAAGAATCCTATTTTTACAGGCCGCTGGTCTCTGCCCCCATGCCTTGGTCTAGAAGTCTTGTTAAGACTCACTGACCTTTCTGTGTGTCTACATTTATGGAAGTCTTATGTATCCTTCGAATCCTGCCTCAGCCTCTGTCTTCTCTAAGAAGAAAGAAGTCATCCTTGACTGCATTCATGGTGCCCTTCCTTCCTTTGGAATTCATTCGCTCTTTTTCTTTATCTCACTTCTGCAGCATTTAGGGTAATCTGCAGGCACCGTTATCTTGGTTTCCTATTTAACTTTGTATCTACGTCTTGTTTCCCCAAAGAGATGGTGCATTTCTTCATGTTATGAAGGTCTAGTTGGAGGCACATAAAGCAGTGATTAAGGTCACCAGCCATGGGGCTGGGCTTGGCGTGTTTGCGTGGTGTTGCCATCCCTCACTGTGTGACCTAGACTAGGCTTCTTAAGCTGGATGTGCCTCAGTGTCTTCATTTATCCAAAGGTGATAGCAATGCCATAGTACCTAGTTTTTTGGTGAGTTTAAATGAGTGAAGACTTAGCATAGCCACTTGCTGTTTTAATACATGTGAAGTTTTCAGAAGAGGGCCTGGCGTGTAGTTCTTAAGAAGTATTGACGGGGGTGTGGGGTGTGGGGGTTACCCATGCTACTGCTTCCTTCCCTAGTCCTGCTTACATGTAATATATGCTCAATAAATATTGTTGAATAGATGGGTAGTTCCCTTCTAGTCCTCCTTTGCGATTTTTTTTTTTTTTTTTACAATTTTATTTATTTGAGAGAGCAAGCAAGTGCAGGGTGGGTGAGGGAGAGAGGGAGAAGCAGACTCCCCACTGAGCAGGGAGCCCGATGTGGGACTACATCTTAGGACTCCGGGATCATGACCTGAACCAAAGGCAGACGCTTAACCGACTGAGCCACCCAGGTGCCCCTCCTTTGCAATTCTCTAAATTAGGTTTTTTTTTTTTTTTTTAAGATTTTATTTATTTATTTGGCAGAGAGAGAGATCACAAGTAGGCAGAGAGACAGGCGGGGGTGGGGGGTGGGGGAAGCAGGCTACCTGCTGAGCAGAGAGCCCAATGCGGGACTCAGTCCCAGGACCCTGAGATCATGACCCGAGCTAAAGGCAGAGGCTTAACGCACTGAGCCACCCACGCACCCAATTAGTTTTTTTTTTTTCTTACATGCATGTTGGCAGGAACTCTGAAAGTCTCCTTTCAGTTAATTCCCAAACAGAAAGAAACCCCATGGGTTTCAAGAGCTTTTACTCTCTGGTACAGAGACCGACTCATAGAGAGAAACCATTTTTTTCTTGATACTAAATTCGAAAAGGAATTTATTATGATTATTTATGGAGCAGGATGCTGGTGGAGGGGGAAGAGTTCATTTTTCTAAAACCTACTTAGCATGTTGTGATTAGGGAAAAAAATTTCCATTAAACACAGGAACTGTATCAAATGACGTGGGCAGCCCAGGGGAACCAGGTCCACAGGGAGGTAGAGCACACAGAGTGAGCTTTGTACCCGTCCCTTGGTCCAGAGGTTCCTCTGGGAAACCAAAGAGCAAGATTAGTGGTGCGTGCTGAAGGGCAAGTGTAACCCAGAAATGCAATCTGAAATTACCTCTTACATCACAGGCATATTTTTGTCTTCAGGGAGCAGTGTTGTCAGTAATTTACTATAATGGCAATAACCAGATTAAACTGTGTCTGCAGAGAACATGGAAAAATACACTGCCCTTTACACGATCATGTCTCAAAGAATATATTTGATTTAAATCAAATCTCTAAATCAAATAAATCAAATACTCTATTTTTGAATCTCTAAATCTAATCTCTAAATCAAATACTCTATTTTTAGTCCAGTTTCCCATAGGTGAGTTTGGTATTTTAGTTACAAATACACTGACATTCCTTCAGAAAGGGAAGCCTACCGAGACCCATGGGCTGTTCTGTAGAGTTAAGACCAGTGATGACAGGGAGCTGTTATTCTGATTTTATTTAGCTATTCAGATGGTTCTTTAATGAGTGACATTCAAATACTAGTGAGCCTGGGAGCAGAAGAAAGTTTTGTCATAGGTTAAAAAACCGTTATAATTCAAGAAGCAGGAATCGCAAGGGCATGTCTGTTAGTGGAGGTCAGTGAGCAGACTGTACTAAGACCCTGGGATTTAATGTTTAATAAATGATATAGTAGAGGGGCTTCATAATACCCAATCTGTGTGTATGCGTGAGAGAGAAAGAGAGAGTATCTTACCACAGAGAAAGGGCGGAGTGTACATAGAGAATAAAATAGGAAACAGCCTCTTCTGCAGCTGCTTCCAAACACCAGGGTCCTGGGATACTAGGAAGGAGTGTGTGTGTGCACCAGAGAACCAAGCCCTTCCCCACCCGGGCGCTGGGAGGGCTGGTGCCCTAGGGACTTTACTCTAGAGCCCCGGCTTCAAGTGCAGGCGATCCAGGGGCACCCTCTCTCCAGGGAACAGGATGCATCTCAACACTTGCTCTCTTCTTTCAGATCGACGACCCCACCAGCCACCTCGAGGAGGCAAGTGATGAGGCTGATGCCGTCACCTCTGTGAACAGCCTGGGAAGCCAGCAGGCCCTCAGCACAGATTACTTGGACTCCGATGAGCAAAGCGGACAGGTGTACCCAGTCTCCCTTAGCGATGATTTCCAAGTGGCTACGTTCGCGCTCACAAACGCAGCTCCGATGGCCCCGTCCTTCCGCGAGCGGTGGTACCGGGATCTGCGCAGCCTGATGGAGCGGGCCCTGACCCCGCAGTGCGGCGGCGGGGCGGACCTGTATATCCTTGCCGGCGCCGTGCCCTCCCGCCGCAAGGTCAAGGACAGAGTGGCCATCCCCGCGTTCGTCTGGCTGGCCGCCTGCTGCGCCGCGCCCGGGGCCGGCTGGGCCATGGGCTTCGTCCAGCACGCGCGCGACGGTGACATCATAGAGGATGTGATGGTGCCCGAGCTCGAGAAACTGCTTCCGTCCAGCCCCCGGCTGTTCCAGGACAACTGCGGCGAAGCCCAACAGGACACGGAGAGAATGAAAAAAATCCTGGAAGTGGTTAACCAAGTCCAGGATGAAGAGCGAACGGCGCAGACCAAAGAGGACGCTCGTCCTCTCTCCGGCCCCCAGGGCGAGGGCTCCGCGCTGCTGCCTCCGGAGCCGGCTGAGGAGGGGAGGGGCCTTCTGGGCAAGCTGATGGGCCTCCTCGCCACGCCCGTCATCAAGCTTTTCCAACTGTTTTATTACATTGCCGTGGGCGTCCTGAAGAACATTATGTACGTCCTGTGGTTTGTTACCAAGCAAGTGTGTAACGGCATAGAAAGTTGCCTTTACCACTTGGGTTCAGCCACCATCTCCTACTTCTTGGCCATCGGGGAAGAGTTGGCCAGCATTCCCTGGAAGGTACTCAAAGTCACGGTCAAAATCATCAGGGCCGTTCTACGGATCCTTTGTTGTCTGCTGAAGGCTGTTTGCCGCATTCTGGGCATTCCGGTCCGAGTCCTTGTGGACGTGGCCACTTTCCCCATGCACACCATAGGCGCGGTTCCACTTGTGTGCAAGGACATCGCCATGGGCCTGGGCGGCACCCTCTCTCTGCTCTTTGACGCTGCTTTTGGCACTATGGGGAGCCTGTTTCAGGTTATTTTTAGTATCTGCAAGAGGATTGGCTACCGGGTTACTTTTGACAATTCAGGGGAGTTATAGAACTCAAAAACACTAGCAGGGTCCAGTAACATTGAATTTGATTTTTTTTTTTTAATAGAGAAAGCTGGAATATTTTGTCTTTACAATGGGTTTCTGTTTGCTCTCAATTACATTATATCTTGGCCTGTGGTAGGGGTATTTGCATGTTTTGCAAAGGAAGATGGTATAATTTAGACTTGACCAAAGAGAGATGTTGAGAATGGGCTTATGGGTAGGTAGATCATCTGTGAGATATGGGCAAACTTCCAAACCATTATAATCTTCCTTCACTCTGCTGCTAGATGGACCGCTTGAGATACTCTGGTGTTCATTTCTGATAACTAGGAATTACAGAGAAGGGAAGAATTAGGAAGGAGACAACCTTAACCCAAAGAGTTTCTGAGAGAGTGGGGTGGGAATCTTGTTTCTGTTATGAGGTGTGAGGCACAACTTATATAATGTTGCTGGTCGATTTGTTTTCATTTGCTTCTCTTTCTTTCTAACTCAGGTGACCTTGGTGAAGTGCAGACATGCTTTCTTGTTAAAATAACTTTCTTAGGGACAAAGATTTGCTAATATCCCTGAGCTTTCCATGGCTTTGAAGGACGTGTAAGTTTTTGTGTTTTTTGTTTTCGTTTGTGTGTGTGTGTGTGTTTAGTTGTTTTTTTTCCCCCCTCCCAAGATGAGTTTTGCTGCATTTTTTTTTAAGTTAATGATAAGCATTTTGTGTTAAATGTGGCATAACAAAGTTTGAATGCAAGGGCGAAAATTGTTTGCCCTTTGAACAGTGTAGCACAGTCTTCTTGGGCATAAAGAGGAGAGTACAAAGTTCAGAACCCTGCTCTGAGTAGGTGGTGTAGGTTTGAGAATCCTTAGCTAAGCTTGGATTAATTCGACATAGATTAAGTCTCTGGCTGACAAGAATGAGCTCAAAGACTGATATGTTAGCCAATAGGAAAATTTGTACTCTCCAGCATTCTAGGTCAGTCTTTGTTATGCCTCAGACAAGTACTCATTATAGTAAAATACTCTGACCTCTATCCTTAAATGATTGTTTTGGTATAAATGTATACAGAAGAGCCACAGAAGAAGAAAACAACTATTCTATCCATTTCAGAAAAAAACAAATAACCCATATCCATATATAAGTTTATATAAGCATAAACTTGATTAAGAATCACCGTGTCTTAGGAAATTCATTTTATAGTGTGTTTGAGGCTAGAAAACACAACTCTCCCATTAATGCAATTTTGATTTGGGAGCTAATCTGATCAAGCACTTATCATTTTAAATCTTGCCCTAAAGGAGAAAGCAGCATCTTCCAAACTGCTCTGCCTTCCACAGCTGAAATGGAATCATCTGGATTTTTCTGAACATTTTAAAGAGTTGCCATGAGATAGAAATGGGCCAAATGTAAAATACTGACATTGGGGTGTAGAGTACCATTCATCTGAAAGTTGGTTGTAAACACCTGGGATCCAGAAGGCAACAAGGAGGGAATAATGGAGAGAAACAATACTTCCAGAAGGTAGGTAGATCAGAAATGTGAGTGTAGTGAGTTCCATTTTGGAGAAAAAGAATTGAATCACACCCAGAGTAGATCAGTTGGTGAGACAGTGTTGGGGATTATGAACACCATACTGGTCCATGGTAGGGGGTGTCGCACTAGACTTATCCAAGAATCTTAAGCAGCATTTTAGCAACACTTCTGTTTGTGAGTGTAAGACTCTGTAGTGGGCCTCCCTTCATTTCAGCCGTGTGGAGGTACGTGGAAGGGTGAAGGTTTGCCTTGGTACTGATGGGTCAAGAATCCTGTTGGATGAAAGGAAGGGAAGCTTTAAAGCCACCAGATAGATGGTCTGGCCAAATCTTCAACTGATAAAGAAACGGAGGCACAGGGAGGCACCAGGCTTGTCTTTAGTTTCTCTGCTGGCTCATGGCAGATCAGGAGCCAATGTCTTTCACACATGTCCCGTCGCACCTGGGATGTCAGATATGGTGGTGTGTGTGTCAGTACTCAGCTGCCTCCCTGGTTTTTTTCCATCACCCAACCAACAGAGCCCAAGCCCTGGCTCATCAATCGGATGGATTGAGCCTATGGGATGAAACCATTAGCCGTCCATGCACAGCACCATGCTTCCTGCCCCCGCCCCCCGAAGAATGTTTGTTCCCTCACAGTATGTATTTGCATACTGATAGGCCCAGAGAGGGCATCTATGGAAGCTTGAACCCCTTGGCACCAGGCAAGGAACAGGGGCATCCAAACCGCCTCTTGAGAGCCATTTGGAAATGCCTTCTTTTCACTTCTAGTTGTTTAGTGTCTTATTTATTTTTGTGTGGCCTTTTGTGAAATCTGGGAATGGATAAAAAGGCAAAATAAACCCTTAGGGTGAGGTAGCTGAGCCTGATTTATGGACACTGACACCAGCAGGTGGCTGGATGGTCCTTCCAAGCTGCTTTGAGCTTTGAGGTGAGAATTTGGATTGATGACCCCTGTCTTTAGCTTGGAAGATTTTTCTGTCACTCTGTTATGTTCTCGGGCCCTGGGGAAGTCAGCTCTTCATTATTACAGAGCTAATTTCTAGTCTATGGATGAGCCACGCCTTTGCCCCCCCCCCTCTTTTCCATTGTGCCTTTTGAATGTTGGCTTCTCACTCCCCATCAGCACTTCCACCTACATGCAGACTAGGGAGTTGGGAGAAGGACCTAGAATGAAGCACTCACCATTCTGTCGGTCATTCATCTGTCAAACATGGATCCCGTCCAAGATTCAAAACCTTAATTTGAACATGAAGGTTGCAGAGACCAGCAATACATGGATCCCGTCTTGGAGGAGTCCAGAAACCTAGTGGAGTGGACCCATGGTGCTGTTGACCGCTGAAACACAGTGTAGGAGTGCTGCAGAATCGGTTCCAGCACGTGCTCTCTGGAGCACAGGAACAAAGCCCACAAGACCATGGAAATAAGGGAAGCCTTAACAGAGGGTGTGACAAAAGTTACCTTGACATTTTCAGGCTATGTACAATGCTGTGCACCTTGCAATGCTCAATAAAGTAATCATTGACAACTCATTAGCTCTTCTATCCATCCATCTCTATTAGCCTATCTGTATTATTAACCATAAGATATCTAAAAGAAGAAAATGCTAATGGTTGAAATGAGCTTTGGTGATTATCTGTGATTTTTATTTCTTGCCCATTTTCTTCTTTATGCACATCAACTCTGGCAGTTTTCTGCTCACATCTAAGTTTGTTTAAGAAATGTTTTGGGGGCGCCTGGGTGGCCCAGCTGCTTAAGCATCTGCCTTTGGCTCAGGTCATGATCTCAGGGTCCTGGGCTTGAGCCCCACAACAGGCTCCTTGCTCAGCGGAGAGCCTGCTTCTCCATCTGCTCTCTCCCCCTCTCCAACTTGTGCATGCACATGCTCTCTCGCTCTCTCTCTCTCAAATAAATAAAATCTTTAAAAAGTTTTTGGAATCGAATGAGAAGGTTAGATCAGTGAAAGAAGCCTGAACTACTGTTCAATGTTCTTTCCTCTGAAAAGCTATTTGGGACACTAGGTATTTGTGATATGTCCTCCTGAAATAAACACTAAAGTCTTATTCCACCAGTTCTGAATCACAAAGAAAATTACAAAGACACTTATTTTTTGGTTTATTCATTAGGAAACCCCTACAACATGAGAAATAATTAACAGTCTCTGGGGGAACCAGGCTTCTCTGTGGCCTTTGGTAAGGTGTCCCATCTGGGGTGTAGGTACTTCTTGGCTGTCTTCCCATTTGGGCAGGGTCTGAGGTGTGACTGTGTCTTCTTCAGCATTTCACCTGAGCTCACCACATAATATATGTGTTTTCAAAATGTTACACCAGGAGCCACACAGCATGTACTGCTTGACTTTCATACGTTCTCAGACTTTTCCCTGTCTCTTTCTGTAGGTAATTTCCCCCAGATCATGGCTTGCTTTCTAATAACTAAACTCCAAACTAATTATTGTTAAGCTTAAATTTCAACAACGAAATCCCTCACGATGACTCTCATTCGTTGGCTGTGTTCAGTGTGTAGGAGTCCACAGCCAGACGCTCTGGAGAGGTGGGTCAAGGTCACTTCTGGAGGGAGTATTTAGTGGTTGAGCCCAGACTGTGGAGTCAAAACTTGTAAGGCTCAAAAAAACTTACAAGGCTCAAAACTTGTAATTTTCTATGTGATTCAGAATCCGTGAAGGAATCCTAAATGGCCTCACCCTTTAATGACTGTGGTATTGGACAAGTTACCACCCAAATCCTCGGCTTCCTCCTCTGTGAAATGGGGCTAATTATCAGTATCATCCTCAGAGGGTTGTTACGGGAATTCAGTGAATTAATGAAGACAGTGAGGGTTCGTTACATGGCTATCACACGTGAAGTGCTCAGTAAAGGTTGATTCTTGTTGGTACAGCTATTGTTGGTAATAACAGCCATGTTTTTGGATGAAATTACCCAGAAGTTGCCTTAGAGGTCAGGATAGTTCTAGATCACAGCTGGAAAGCCTGGCATTGAAGTACAGTCTGGGAGTTGAGGTCATGAATGAAAGTGAAGGCATCCAGAGCATCTGGTGTCAGAGTATCTGGAGAAAGAGGTGAGGCTGGACCAGAAGTAGGGCATGAGCATATCTGGACACTGGATGAGAGGAGTTTTCTCTCCAGCCCCCTTCCTTGCCACGTCCATGGTTTTATAACAGGCTCAGCTTCCCAAGAACCTGTTCTTGGAAGGGAGGTAAGTACACAGAGAGTATGTACATTTCAGTGACTGGAAAGCATGATAGCCCTTACGGTAAATAGTCACTCTTCTTTATTCTTCAGCCTCTTGTGAGTTAAGGCATCGGGAAGTAGTGCCCAAAGACAAGCTGATCTTTAATACCTTCATCCAGAGCAGATGCTGACAGCACGTTCGGACTCTGGATGTTAACTCTGAAGATCGCATACCTTTCAAAATAGATTATTTCTATAAAGAAGAATCCATACTCATCGGATGAACCAAAAGATAATTTTGATCATTAACTAAGAAATGATAAGAGGTCTGCTTATTCTTTTTGTCGTCAGTTGGCTCACTTCATGGATCCCTCTGGGTCAAACATTAAAAAAGAGTCATACCAGCTGATGCTTAGAGCATATGGACTGGGCCCTTGAACTAACCCTTTTCACTGATGAGTTCCACTCCTTTTGACCACCTACTTGGGCATCTTTCCACCCTTCTCTGCTTTCTGCTCCAACTGATACACGTATGAAGTACTTTCCGTGTTTCCAAGATTCCACACTGCAGGACCAGCCTCACTTCTTTTTATCTTTACATAGTTCTACCTCCTGAAATATCACTTTTCTAACCCAGAGCCCCTTCGCTCTGGACTGCTGCTCAGACAGCCCCCACCAAGAGGAACCCTACTTCCTGAGCATACCAGAAGGCTCCTGGGTAATGGGGGAGAAGTTTACAAGGCTAAAAAGGGGGCTTTCGCTCATGCAACTGACCAGAGTTAAACTGACATGCCTTTAAAAGCATAGAAAAACACAATTCTTGCTTCATGCAAAGGGCTTTGAGAATAAATGCAGTGATTTGGTGGTGGGGCAGAGTGATGCCTTGAACCAGCACTCATTAAGATTCTTTTGCAAGTCAGTAAACCTTTCCTAAATACATGTATAATTTTGCATATGCCTCGCCTATCTGAAAAAGTTTACTGGCTTCTTTTTCATCTGAAAATGGTAGATCCACTTACCTGAACCCTAGAGTTTGCAAAAGTACTTTCACCTACAGGGATTCCTCCAACCTTCCCAGACATTCTGTGGACTAGAGTGCTAGACGGCACAGTTAACTAGACTTTTAAGGTAGGAGTCTAGGGCTGCTGGCATCTTAAGGAGTATTTTATTCTTTTTTGGGTAGGAAAAGGACACACTAACTAAGATGGACCAATATTCCATAAAAAACTTTTTTTTTAACCTCATGGGTGTAGAGAAAAGTTGCATGCAGGACTGTATTGAATAATGCTACCCCGATCTGGAACATCACTACCTAGAGACTCACTGCTACAGGAAAGGCCATGTCCTAACAAGAGCTCCCAGAATTTGGGGCATCTTTGGGAGGGAAAAGGAGTTCAAGATCAAGTTTGCTATGAGTTCTGCACTAAAGTGCTTCCATAAAGAGCTATGGAATGAGTTTGGGATTTTTTTGGTGTGTTGGTGTGTTGTTTTATTTGTTTTTTAGCCTGGCAGTCTGGATTCTATAGACCTGGGTTCAAGTCTTTGTGCTCCTATGACATTTTTTGGGGAAATTCTCCAAATAAAGATATCAACCTCATAGGGTTTCTGTAAGAATCAAATGAGATTATAAGCTTTGTAAACTATAAAGTATCAAAGGTTTATTATTATAGGAGGCCCAAGTGTGGATTCTATTCCCTCCAAAACCGATGCATAGTTCATATTTTAAAACGAGTAGATATAAATGAAAATTAAAACAGATTTCTGGAAAGTAAAAGTGGTTTAGCCAAAGACTGTGTTCAGCAAAACATTGAACATAATATCCTGGGAAGGGTCTGGATTTAAAGTCCTTAGGATTCTCTGCCTCTTATCTTTCCTTAAGTCTGTTTTCTCAAAACCAATAAATCTCATCTTCCGTAGAACTGCTCGGTACACAGCTCATGCCTTTTCCTCATGTCTGAGTCAGTAGAGTCCCTGGGATATTAGGTGTTGAAAAGAAGACATTCCATGAGTCACATAACAATAGAGCTGATGAGCAAGAAACATGCCAGAGAGTGAAAAGCCACAGGGGAGCCTCTCAGAGCGGACAGAAGCCGCCCAGACCAGCCTACAAACGGAAGGCCAGCCCTGGCCTGCCACTGAGTCACCCATCCGCAAGAATACTAGACCACAGCTTCCAGGATTGTGTGTCTGGAGCCTCTCTCACATGTGTATTTCCCTAACATATTTGTTGATTAGGCAGATCCAGGGGTAACCTGTTCACTGCCTCCAGAAGTAATGACACCTGAATGCACTTCCTCAGGGCTACTGTATTTTTTCTGGATGTCACTGCAAAATGAGAAGGGAGGGACAGAGCCATCCGTCAGGCCTTGCCAAGTTGCAGGTAATAAATCTTTGCTTTTCAACAGGAATTTTCTCTCACTGAGTCACAGAGATCCCAATCAAGTTTTATTAGTTTATTGCTTCTATTTGAGGGTTACCAAAAGTCAGAAAAATTCCCTGGGACATTACCGTGAAGGATAGTGAACTATCATCTCATCATCTGTTATTATTATTATTATTATTATTAGCATTTCTTCTTCCCAGACTCACAAAATTAATTGGCAGGGTTAGTCCGAGTTGGAAGCCAACCCGAGAGCATGTAAGAACGTCATAGAACTCCTTGATCGCTGCCCGGTGTGGGGGGATCTCACCCCTTGAGTCTCTTCCCTTGGGCTGTCTCTGTTTCCTGTAAAGATACAAAGAGCCCAAGGAGAGTTAGCACACCGTGGCAATACTAACTGGTTAGAATAAATGATTTCACGAAATCCTTCCTACCAGCTGGGGTGATGTCTACACACAGGAATTGTTTTGATAGGTGAGGGGTGTGATGGGAAACCCCTCTCTTAGATCAGGTTCCCGTGGGGTCAGAGTCTGGCCCAAGCGAGCCCTTCCTTTAATGGAAAGGTTGAGGACAAAGTGAGGTCCTCTCTAAGATCTTAGAAATAATGCCAGCAAATTGCTATGTGTCAACTAGAAGATCGGCCCATAACGGATCAAAGGAGAAACATACACGTGGAAGAGGTAAGAAGCTGCAGGGTCTGTGACCCTCATAACTGGGGGTGTGCTAGTTAGTGGATATGGGAAGGATAAACCTGATTTATAACATTTTCTAGTTTCTTTAGTATAAATTCACGCACCTTGGCTAATTTCCAGCTGTCAGGGTGACATCACTGGAAGCAGAATGGGGAGGAGATGCGTGTGATCAGCACTTCTGAGCTGGTACGAGTCACTGGGAGTCACTTCCCGCATGGCAACTTTATAATCCAACTGAGTGCATTAAGACACAGAAAAGGTGTTTCCAGCAGAGAAGGAATTGATCAGCCCTAGAATGGCAGAGAAAGAAAGGTCACTGTGACAGACACTGACCATGCCCAGAATGAGTACTAGCCACAGGAGAGCAAGGCTTGGCAACTTGCACTTGGAGTAGTTCCAACTGTAATCCATCACCTGCCCTGTGAAATGAACATACCAGGTTATTTTAGCTTAGTGCCATTAAGTCTCAACTGACCTACCACCTCTTTTTCAATCCCATTCCAACCATACAGACTTTGAATCATGACCTGGCTTCGTAGGTCGGGTTGCCTGTAATGCTGAGAGGAGGGGGGGGGGCAAGATAAACGCCAGACTGACCCACAGCTTGAGTTAAGCCATACAGTGACGCCCTATAAATACATAAGGTGGCGTGATTCAGAGAGCCCTTTCACATTCATCTCTGGACCACTTTTGACCACAGATATTTTGGGTTTTGACTTTTTTTAAGAAACGGAAGCTCTGGTCGCTGCATGCCAGCATTTTTGCAAGGCTGTAATCAGCTCAAGCTGAGCAGACAGTTTGTCAGGAACCCCTTCATGTCTTTCTCACCTCTCTGACCTGACCCTTATTTAAAAAAATTTTGTTTGTTATTTTTTGTCAGAGAGGGTACCAGTAAGGGGGAGATGCAGGCAGGGAGAGAAGCAGGCTCCCTGCTGTGCAAGGAGCCAGATGTGGGACTCGCCATCCCAGGACCCTGGGATCATGACCTGAGCTGAAGGCGGCCGCTTAACCCACTGAGCACCCAGGTGTCCCTGACCTGACCTTCTTTACTCATTTAAGTTACTTGCTTAGCTCCCATAGCCACTTGGGGTTGCTAATCCCTAACATGAACTCATTTCATTCATATCTATGCTGTGAGCATGAATTATCCCAATTTTATAGATTTCAACCCCAAATTCAGAGATTCAACAGACTTTGCTATGATTGCACAGCTAAAGGTAAGATCCAGCTCTTAGAATTTAAGGTCACCCTATAGGGTTGTACAGACTGTGCACTGAACAACTCTAGGGATGCCTTTCACACCATAGTCTATGTGAATGGAGCCCTCTAGAGTCGTATAGTCAACACTAGATGTGGAAGTCCCGAGACCATTTCCCCTCCCTTGTCACCATAGTCATAAGACTGTCGCAAATTCAAAATCAATCACGTCCTCCAATTTTTATTACAGAACAAAATAGATAAGTAAGTGAGATGGTCAATGATCAGGTTGAGGCATGGACCAGTAAGTCTTAGCTCAGATAGATACGTTGTCCAACTTATGGAAGCACATTAGTGAAGGATCGGTCCCTAGTGGCCACAATAATGCTAAGAGTGATTTCATTGTTTTGCTCTACAAGTAACCCAATCTCTTTCTAGATTTCAGGCCCCACATGATTAAATGAGAAGTTTTCACTCCATTTTCCAGTTAAGACAGTAGTGCTTAACCCTGGCTAAATATTTAGAATCACTGGGGAGATTTTATTTATTTTTAATTGATGTTTAGGTCCCGTCTCTAAAGATTTGAACGGACACTTCTCAAAAAAAGATATACCTAATGTCAAAGAAGGTGGGGGGAGCACATGAAAAGATGTTTAACACCATCAGTTATTAGGAAAATGCAAATTAAATTACTGGTGGGATGTCTTACCCACCCACACCAACAAGAATGGAGAGGACGTAGAGCCACTGGAACTCTTCTGTTCTGCTGGTGGAAATATAAAATGGTACAACCACTTTGCAAATCTGTTCAGCAGACTCTTAAAACGCTAAACATAGACTTGCCACGTGATTCAGTCATTCCGCTCTGAGCTGTTTATCCAAGAAAAAGAAATCCTATGCCCAGACAAAGACTTGCACATATGTATTTAGAGTAACTTTATTTGTAATAGTCCCAAACTGGAAACAGATGTTTTGAGACAAGTGAATAGATCAACAAGCCATGGTATATCTCAGAGCAGAACACTGTTCAGCAATAAAAAGGAATAGACACAGGACGCCTGTGTGGCTCAGTTGGTTAAGTGTCTGCCTTCGGCTCAGGTCATGATCTGGGGGTCCTGGGATCGAGTCCTGCATTGGGCGGTGGGGGGGTGGTCCTTGCTCAGTGGGGAGCCTGCTGTTCCCCCTGCTTGTGCTCTTCTCTCTGATAAATAAACAAAATCTTTTTTTTTTTAAAGGAATAGACACATAACCACATGGGTAAATCTCAAAATAATTTTGAGCTAATGAAGACAGAGAAAAGAAAAGGAAGGTACAATATGGTTCCATATAATTAAAATTCTAGCAAATATAAATTCATCTATAGCAACAGAAAGCTGATCCATGTTTGCATGGTGAGGGGGATAGGGGAGGTAGGGAAGGATTACAAAGGGTGTGAAGGAACTTTAGGAGATGACGTCTATGTCCAACATCTTGATTGTAGTGATGGGTCAGGATATATATTTATGTCAAAACTCATCAAACTCTTTAACTATGTGCAGTTTATTGTATGCCAATTATACAGTGTATATAATACAATGTATATCAATATGGCTGTATTAAAAAGAACAGGTGGCTGGGTCTCAGGCTCAAAGATTCTGATTTAATTAATCTGCCATCAGTATTTATTAAAAGTTTTGCCTTAAGATTCCGGTGTATAGCCGAGATTGGCTCTGTAATCTTAGGTCATTTCAGTTTCCCTAGGCCACGCATTTTGGCAGAGCCCTTTCCCACTTGGTGGACTGGAGCAGAAGGCCATGGTCCCATAATAGCAGGTGCTTGTGCGGAAGGTTGCCAAGTGCTTAAATCCATCGCCTCAGCACCCGGGGTCCAGCCTAGCTGCCTGGAGGCTCGAGCTACTTTGGCCTTTGATAGAAGACACATCCTCCCCCTCTAGCGTTTATCCATCCATTCCAGCCTGATGCTTCCTTGTGACAATATTTTTTTTTTTTTTGAAGTTGACTTTGGTGAGCATGTTGATATTTAAAGAAGATAAAGATGTTATTTAGGAGGGTTCATATGTGTAGAAACAGTGTGATATGCCCCGGCCAGATGAGTCCCACTAACCCTTGCTGGTACAACCTTGGGCATGATAAGAAGCTGATACCAGATGCTGAAGTTTCAGCGCTAAGGCAGCAGACTGGGGATCCAGAATTCCAGGCAGTGGAGGAGAAATGCTCCCAGTCCGCGTACTCCCAAAGATGGCAGCGAAACTGGATCACTGGCATAGACCGGGGAACATGGTGGCCGGGAGCTGGACCTAGGGTGAGGACCCTTCATGCCAAGGCCCCTTCTACTCATCCCAGAGACAAAGATATTGCTTTGAGTCCCATTCTACTTTTTATCAGCTGTGCAAGGCACCTGACCTCTCTGTGCCATCAGTCCCTTACCTAGAAAATGGAGATAACAAGGTTTTCCTCATTTACGTAAACAGAGTTATCGTGGAGATCAAATGAGAATATGAGTGTGATCAGGCTTTAGAAACACAAAGCTATTTTATTTACCATGATTATCCCAGTGTTTTATAGAAGGGAGAAGCAAAGGTCGGACTTAATTGGTAGGAAATCAGATGAGTCAGAGGAATAACATCATTACACAGTCTCCGAAACTCGACTGGCTGTTTACATGACTTGGGTGGTGTCATAATTGTCAGGATAACAATACCACCTTGATTTTATTGAGCACTTACATTCTCTACACTCTACTAAAGTGCATCTTTACAGAGGATTTTTACAAAGGAAGGCACCAAGGGCTGGTAGTGAGGTTAACAGCTTGTCCAAGATTGCACAGTCAGCAAATGGACTTGGGTCTTGCCATCCCACTGTCCAGCTCCCAAGCATGTACTTAAAACCACTGAGCTTTCTCCTACAAGGGACTGTCTCAGCTCAAGATTTTAATAAATGACTTATGTGTTTTCTGTAGACCTTCTCTCTCAATCCTGAAGCAGCTAGGGCTCTGCCAAGAGTCAGGAAACATAAATCTTTGTTTTAGAATTTTCTGTGCTATCTGGAAAGGAGAAGAGGTATTTATGATTGGGCTTTCAGTGCAAATATTTTTCCCTGGCTTCTGAAAATAAACTTATAAAATTAGAATCATCAGATAGGCTACAAAATGTGAGATGATACACCTTTAGAGTTTCTTCCCCCCCCCCCCAAGATTTTATTTGTTAATCTGTCAGGGAGAGAGAGAGAGCACACAAGCAGTGGGAGCGGCAGGCAGAGGGAGAAGCAGGCTGAGCAAGGAGCCCAAGGCGGGATTCGATGCCAGGACCTGGGATCATGACCTGAGCCAAAGACAGATGCTTAACCAACTGAGCCACCCAGGCCTTTAGAGTTTCTACTTACTCTCCATTTTCTGGACACTCCATGTCCACCATACACAAAGAGTAGGCCAACAGTACAGTTATGCACTTGTACTGTACGCCTTACAGACTATGACTGGGGACAGGGGGAGAATACCAACAAATATAATTTGCAAAGGGATGGCAAACACCCTGAATATATACCAATGGTGTTGCTATATAAAGTCAGAGTTTATCTTTTTGAAAGGAATAAATTGAGTTCATAGAAAGGTAGATCACGAGTGCAGTCATTCCCACATGACATATTATTTATATGTATTTTTATTGTCAAAAAGCTTTTTTTTTTTTAAAGATTTTATTTATTTATTTGACAGACAGAGATCACAAGTAGGCAGAGAGGCAGGCAGAGAGAAAGGGGGAAGCAGGCTCCCCGCTGAGCAGAGAGCCCGATGTGGGACTGGATCCCAGGACCCTGGGATCATGACCTGAGCCGAAAGCAGAGGCTTTAACCCACTGAGCCACCCAGGCGCCCCATCAAAAAGCTTTTAAATGAGCAAAATATTTCCAAATAAGTTTTCATTTTGAGAAGGGAAGTTGCAAACTTAAGGAAGGGACACAGATTTACAAATACATTCAGCCACTCTGAGTAAAGGGGAGGCTGTTGAACAGGGGTCTTCCTGTTGTCGGCCTGAGGAGAACCCTCCATCGTTGTGGACAGGTGCTAATCTTTTGGCTTCCCTGAATAAGTCCAGTCTGTTTTGGGTCATTTGATTTCAGAGACTGGAAGAGTTACTCCAGAAAAATGAAGATTGAGCAGCACCGATAGTAAACATTCTGAGGACTCTGAAAAGTATGCCCGGGTAGTCTTCAAGACTCACAGCCCTGCCAGTTTGATGACAAGATGGTCCAGATGGAACACATGTATAGTCCGTCGCTCAGACTCATCTCTGAGAAAATCCAATATTCCCTTGGAAAGGACCAGGACTTTGGCTTCACTGGCAGTCTGAGCTGCCTCTTGCTCCCTTCAGTCTTGAAGTCTGTTTAAGGACTACCCAGAAATGGTCAGTGAGCATTCCAGTGTTTTGGTCTGCAGAAATAAAACTGAGATTAAGATGAAGAACCCAAGCTCAAGGAACTCATGGTCAAGTTGACCCGCTGATTATCAGTTCGTCAAATGCCCTTGCCTTCTAATCTGTTTATTTACGTTCCCAGAACAACATGACCTGGAGAATGGGATCATGGTGTGAGAGCAAGAAGATGGACGAGGCATGCTTAGCCCCTCGCTGGGCCCACAGGAAGTCTTTCCTCAACAGCCTCTGTTACATCAGCCCCGTTGTGAGCAGTGTGTCCTCCTTCCTACCTCCACTGGCAGGCTCTTAAGGCAGGGTGTGAAGTCCAGGGGCAGAGTTCTGATACTATCACAAATGCTCACAGGCGACAGACCTCTGAGCCATGCTCTTCCCGGGAGAAGCATTTCATGCTGCCCCACGCAGGTCTCCAGCTCTACGCTGCTGGGCTGGACAAAGAAAATAAGGAAGGTGATCAGATCATGAACACATATCTCCCTTCAGTGCACTTACATAGGGACTGAGTCTCAGAATTGCTCATTTCGAGAAATTAGAGATTATGTAGGCATTTCTCCAAATGCTAACAGAGCATAAGGACATGCTGTTTCTTTCTTCACAAGGCAACGTGAAAACTATTTCACACACTGAGTCAGTGAAAAGAGCAAAGAAGAAATGAGTTGTTATGATGAGGAATGAAGGGTGTCTGGGTGGCTCAGTTGGTTAAGCATCTGCTTTTGGCTCCGGTCATGGTCCCAGGGTCCTGGGATCGAGCCCCGCATAGGGCTCCCTGCTCAACAGAAAGCCTGCTTCTCCCTCTCCCACACCCCCATGCTTATGTTCCCTTTTTTGTTCTCTCTCTCTCTGTCAGATGAATAAATAAAATATTTAAAAAAATTTTTTTTAAATAATGAGAAATGAAGTCCATTGACACTGAGGGAGATAGTGTCTTGAACAGAATGAACATGCAACTGATCAGAAAAGAAACTCGAGACCTATTTAGTTTGCTTTTTTGATTACTAAAAAACGCAAGCAGATCTTATCCCTGAAAATTGTTTTGTTCCTAACCTTCAGCACACAAATGTTCTTTCCTTTGAATGAGTATCCTAATCGATCCCTTTGGATGAGGTCCAAAGAGCTAGGCAGGCTTAGTGGGCTGCAGGTAAACACTGTGACCATGGCCAAACCGTTTTTTTTAAAGACATCAATTCACATTTTATTTTGTTTTTATTTATTTATTTATTTTTTATTAATGTATAATGTATTATTTGCTTCATTTGGAAGGGGAGGTGAATCATGAGAGACTATGGACTCTGAAAAACAATCTGAGGGGTTTGAAGTGGGGGGGGGGAGGTCGGGGTACCAGGTGGTGGGTATTATAGAGGGCACGGATTGCATGGAGCACTGGGTGTGGTGAAAAAATAATGAATACTGTTTTTCTGGAAAAAAAAAACTAAAAAAAAAAGACATTAATTCACATTTTATTTTGTTTTTATTTATTTATTTTTTATTAACGTATAATGTATTATTTGCTTCAGGGGTATAGGTCTGTGAACCATCAGTCTTATATAATTCACAGCACTGAGAATTTGGGTGCTCCCTCTGCTGTAGTTTCTTCTCCCTGGCCTTTATTTTATTTTTTCTAAAAGATTTTATTTATTTATTTATTTATTTGAGAGAGAGAGAGAGAGCGAGCGCACAAGCCAAAGGGGGTTGGGGGCAGAGGGACAGGGAGGAGCAGACACCCTGCTGAGCAGGGATCCTGATATGGGACTGGATCCCAGGACTCTGGAACAACAGAGCTGGAGGCAGACCCCCAACCAACTGCCCTCTCCCATTTGATGTGTCATTTGCCATCTGTGCTGTTGTGAACCATAGACTCATTTGCAAGAGTTGCAGAAAAGCAGCTGCAGCCTTCCAGGGCCAGCTGCAGGAGGATGGAGGTTGCAGACCAGGATGTGAGCTGTCTTCACCCCTGAGCAGGAAAGGAGGAAGAAGAAGATGGTGGAGATTTGCTCATGGGGCACGGGCACAGATGAGAAAACAGATGGAGGCCCTTGGGACTGATGCCAAATGGAAGCAAGAATGAAGGTCTGTCTTTCCAAAGGCATTCTTGTTATGACCACGGGTCATCTCTCTCTAGGAGAGGCGTCATGACTTCCCCAGTCCTTCGCATCCTAGGAGGCTCAGCAGAACACCTCAGACCCATCTCGGAGGGTCTGTCAGGACCCTCTAGACACATCTCAATCCAGGAGCGTTCTTGAGTGCTGAGAAACCAGATAAACCAAGAGAATGTATCAGCAATGAAGTCTCCCCACCCATTGCCAAACTTCACAGAAAACTGGCTCCCCTGTTCCCCACCAAGTTCCTTTTTTTCTTAGGACTTCCTCTTGTGAAGGCGGCTGCTCTGTCTTCAGAGATAACAACAGATTCTGCCCCTATTCCATGGTATGAATACATTGTAGCCACAAAATAGAGTAAATCCCGGAACACCAGGGCCCTGTGTTGGGTTGTGTATAAACTCCTGTTACAGACATGCAGAGAAACATCAGTACAAACAAGGGATAACATTTCTTTCTTTCTTTTTAAGATTTTACTTATTTATTTGTCAGAGAGAAAGGGAGAAAGAGTGAGTGAGCACGGGCAGTCAGAGTGGCAGGCAGAGGTGGAGGGAGAAGCAGGCTCCCTGCTGAGCAAGGAGCCCGATGTGGGACTTGATCCCAGGATGCTGGGATCATGACCTGAGCTGAAGGCAGCCGCTTAACCAACTGAGCCACCCAGGTGTCCCGGGATAACGTTTTCAAAGGAGAAGAAAGAGCACGAGGACCCAAAGTGATCTCATGGGTAATGAAGGGATGCGAAATTGCTCTGTCCTGACACCTGGGAGGTGGGGGTGGAGCTCACAGCAGGTGAATCAGGTGAGGAGGAAGAGGGTGGATTTCCGAGGGCTGTGAGTGCTATTCTGGTGGGTTCTCTTCTCCCTCTATTTCCTAAGAGAAGATGAAGGCTTTCTCATCTGTGCCATGGAACTTCCATTTCTCACTGAAAATGAAAGTTCTAACCCTCTATCTGTGGGAAGCTCATGGGGTGTGACACATTTTTTATAGATAATTTTAAGAAGCCATAAGACATGTCTGTGTGTGGGAACCCGGGATGGCTCATAAACTGTAGCAGCTTCTTAACTACTTGGCTGCAGTGAACGCTGGGTGAACCCCTCTGAGATTTAAAACAAACGAAACAAAAAACAACTGGTTTCTGCTGTCCATGAAAATTCCAGCCTGTGAAAACCTTCATGTCACTTTTGAAGGCTGAGAAAGCCGCTTAGGCTGTCGTTTGAAATGAATGTGGATTGGGCTTCCGACGGCAGCACGTAGACTGACGCGAGCGTGGATGAAGGAGATCTCTGGCATTTTTCTGGACCCGCCCATAACGGGATACATTTTCTCCTTGTTCTCTTCTCTTCACTTTCTTCTTCTTTTTGCTTTTCTCCTTTGGTTTTGGTCATTCCAGGAACCGAGGCCCCGGTGGCCAACAGACCCAGGGACCGCCCTCACAGGGTCCTTCCTTGAGAAGGGGGAGCCTGGGCTGAGAGGGGCAAGTGCCTGTGTAAATAGTCGACTTCAGGATACGGAACAAGAAGGCAAAGAACCCGAGAAATGCCACTCAAAATACAAGTCGGTATGCAGAAAACAGATCGGCAGGAGCCCGAGCGTGGGGAAGGTGTGTGACCAGAGCTGGCCAACAATGAGGTGGCTCACCCATTCTCTGCTGGGGACGTGTGGATACCACACTGGGTCATGCCGTCCCTGCGTTTGTGCTTGGGTCTGGCCTTGGTCTCAGTCATCTTGGTATTCTGCTTCTGTCAGTGCCCACAGAGCAGGGGTTAATAAGTAACTGTTGGATTGAGCAAACTTTCCTGAAGGAATGTCCTTCCTGGGGGCCAGGTAGAACTAGAAGAATTTCAAGATTCCTTTCTCCTCAGAGATTTTATGATCTTATAGAGAGCATGGGACAAGGGGCTCACTAAATATTGATTCAGAAGCTGTCTGGTTACTATTGAGTTTATGTGTCCCCATCTTCTATCTCCCCATGTAAATAAGTTTACCCTTTTCTCTGAGTGTAGTAATCACTGATCAAGCACTTCTTCTGTTTGTCTGCCTTGTCTCATCTCACAAGAGCCCTAGGAGGTAGAGTTCGGGCTTGTACTGCTGCATAACAAACCAGCCCATAATTTAGTGGTTTCAAGCAACAGTTGATTATTCCCTGTCATGGTCTGTGGTTGGACTGGGCTCTGCAGGGCCATTCTTGTTGGGGCCTCATGGAGTCACAGTTGGCTGGGGCTGTGGGCATCTAATAGCTCAGTGGGGCGAGACATCCAAGATGGCTCTCTCCGTTGACTGGTAGTCGATGCGGTCTGTCAGCTTGAGTTGTTAAGCAGATATCTCCACTGCTAAACTTCTCCAAGTCCTTGGCCTTCTCACAGCATGGCGGCTGGTTTCCAGTGGGGATGTTACATGAAACCCAGACAAAATGACCTGGTCTCATGTAATCTAGCCTTGAAGGTCCAGAACACTGTTTCTGGAACATTCTATGGTCATGGGAGTCACAGAGGCCAGGCAGGATGCAAGGGGAATGGGAATTAGATGTCATCTGTTGACAGGAATGGCAAGGTCATTTTCTTTATTTATTTTTCATTTTTTCTTTTAAAAGATTTTGTTTATTTATTTATTTGAGAGAGTGAGAGAGAGAGAGCATAAGCAGAGAGAGGGAGCAGCAGACTCTCTGATGAGCAGGGAGCCCTATATGAGACTCGATTCCAGGACCCTGAAATCATGACCCGAGCCAAAGGCAGGTACTTAACGGACTGAACCACCTAGGTGCTCCAAAATGACAAGGTCATTCTGGAAGAGCAGCTGGCATGAGAAATATTACTGTAGACATTCAAGGAAAATACCATCTGTCATAAGTATCTACTGTTAATATCCTGTTCTACACGTGAGGGTATTTTGCTGTGACTCGATAGGTCATTTGGTTAGTTTGCTCCCTTACCAGCAACCAAATCCATTCTCCCTCTGATTTCTTAACCACTTTGCTTCACTTAAGACAGTGTTCTAAGACATTAACGAGTCACCTCTTCAAAGATGCAGTATTGTTTTCGAGAACATAAAAGTATATTCTAGTAAAATGTATAAACTTGACATCAAAGTTCTAGTAGGAGTTGAGATGTCCTGTTTAATGAATATTAAAGGAAGAACTAACATTCTTTAATCACTGCTTCAGTGATCCAGGTACTTACACACTCTATATAAACTCATTTAATCTTTACTAAAATCTTTTCCCCCAGGTGAAAAGCGAAATTTTAAAGGTTAGATAACTTACCTCAAATTACATAGGCACTAAGTGATAGAGCCAGGATTTAAACCCCGGTCTGTCTCAGCCCATCTTCCAGGCAGCTCCACGTTGAGCTTGGGAATCAGGAATCAGACGATGACATGAGATCAGCATGAAGGAAGGTCATTGAGGAGATCAGGGACATCACCTGAAAGGGGATGTAAGGACACATCATCAAGCAAAGGAAAGGGTGGGCTGCTGCTGTCATAGCAAAGGACTCAGCAGGCCCTTGGGGGGCTCTGAAGCCCGGATAAGCCCTTCAGAGTTGTCCTGAGCAAGGGGTCTTGTCTTTATTACCACCCCTTCCACCCAGCTTGTGCAGGCATCATAGTAAATGGTTGCTGAATGAACCAATTCCAAGCCATTGATCCAGATTGAACTATAAAAGGAGGCAACATCGTGGGGAGTAAGGGGTGGGGAATGCTGACGTGCCAGAACAGCCAGCCATAGCCCTGGACCAGGACTGCCTTTCCCGTAGCACCATAGAACATTCAGGCCCTAACTTCCTCAAAAGGAGAAGCCAGCTCTCTAAGCCCAAACAAAGCACTAAGATGAACACGGCAAGTCCATTCATCTACCTGCCCAAGGAGTCCTCAGCACAGACAGGTACATTTTTAATGTTGTTGAGTTTAGGCACGACCCCAAAATGAATCAAATTACAGTATTGAGTTTATTTACTCTAAGACTCCATGCTGTGACCACACACCCAGTGAAAAGTTCCTACAAGTAAATAATTCAGGAGCTGTTTACTCTTCGATGCCGCTGGTAGGAGCTTGCTAGGTGACAAGCTATTAGCAGCCCATCATGATGACAATCATCCAAATAGGGTGGAATGACATGAAGGCACCACACATTTCCCAGACCAACCCTTTGTCTCTGGGCCTGGTCCAGCCTCACTTTCCATCTCTGTGCAGAAGGGGACGGAGGAGCTGGGAGAATTAGAAGTCAACGGGACGAGGAAAATAAGAGACCGCTTAAAGGAGACAGGGCTGATTTATTGACTGTGTTATCCCACTTAGCCCTTCTTGTGACCCTATGAATTATTCTGACTGCCAGGTTTCAGATGAGGAAATGTGGGGAGGAAGAGGGAGGAGAAGGAGGAAGGGGTGAAGGCAGGAAGGAAGGGAGGGGGAGACCGGAGTTGAGCCCATTTATCAGAAAAGGGGACAATTTTTTAAATGTTGCCAAAACATACTCATGCTGCCAGAAAACCATGTTTTCTCCTTCTGCACCTTCTGTTTTCAACAGGAAACAAGAAGGAGGGAAGTCCCTGAACCCCCAGTCTTCATTCCACCTTCACGTCCTCCTTTCAAAATGGCTCTAGGTCCTGCTTGAGGGGCCCAAAGACCTTGATGGACCGCATTTCCAGAGGTTTTTTGACATGTAATGATAGAAATCCTCTCCTGGCTTCATTTCTAATAGAACTGCCGACAATGAAATGAACACTTACTAAGCGCTTGATGTACGTTGGAAACTTTCAAATGTGTTATTTCATTTACTCTTCACAACAACCCTGTCGAGATTAAGAATTATTAATTCTGTTTTTGAGGAAGATGAATTTGAAGCTCAGAGAGGCTGAATAACTGGTCCAAGATCACACAGGGAGTGTCAGAACCAGGATTCTAAGCCAGATTGGAGCCTGCACAATATTTCCTTGATCGTCCTGCCTCAAGGTTACTGAGGTCCATGAGCCCCACATGGATTACCCTGGTCTTGCTTTTGGTTGATGCGAACATCCAGTGGACATCAAGGATTGTAAATTTCACAGGGATCAGTTATCTGTTTCTGGGCATTTTATTTTTATTTATTTAATTCAATTGTGTGTGTGTGTGTGTGTGTGTGTGTGACAGTCTTGGTACCTGTAGAGTATACAGGCCTCCCTCAAATAAGCAAAACTCCCCACTGTACTGAGTCATTTGGCAAGAAGTGGTCCACAGCCAGTGCAAACAGAGGAGGAGTGCAGGCAGGGAAAGGGAGGGGTCGGAGGGGAGGTTGGAAATGTCTGGAGCTGTGAGTTCAAGGACCTCATTTTTGCTTCCTGCAAAATTACCAGCACCCCATACATGAATATTTTTCCAAGGAGTCACCCAGTCTGTACTTGCAGTCTGTGGTCCCTCAGTGACCCCATAGCCAGCATCCACTGCTCCGGGCTTTGGCAGTCATCTTTGGTCCGGGACTGGCTCTAGCTTGTGTGAATGCCTGTGGAGGCTGCCAACAGTTGCCCAGGGTGGAGAGGGTAACCATTATTCCCAGCACCCCTGAGGTTCTGCCCTTTTGCGGAGCAGATGGGAGGGACCAGGTCCTCCCAGGTCTTGGCAGTGGACCGAGACACTGGCAGGAGTATTGAGGGAGGACGGGCAAGCCAGAGCCTGAAGGGAGAGGACCACTCGGGAGGCACACCCAAGCAGAAGGCACTGTCTCTCCGATCTAAATGAGGAGGCAGGGGGCCTGCGCCAGGGAGGTGGGGCAGCTGAAAGAGGGAGATGGGAGAAGGAGGAGCGGGGAGGTGCTCCTTCCTGGGCACACAGAAGAACTGTCAAGCAAACGCCAGCCGCGGTTTTGGAGGCTCTAGATGGAAAGGGAACAACATCAAAATGCCATTAATTCTCAACCCTGGGTGGTGGAAAGGAAAAAATGTACACGTATAAATGCATATATTAATTTACGTGTGTGTAAAAAACGCATGTGTATAAATTCATACATGTATACATGCGTGTACATATGTATGCATAATTTCTCTACACAACAGGGCTGGGTTTGGGACCCCCCTACCGTTTCACAACTGTGGACCTCGCATCAGGTACAGAACCTGAGAATAAGAATTCCTCTGGACAAGGCTGGCAGGGAGGAGCCAGGTGCCTGCCAACACTCAAAGCACAGGCACTCTTCCCTTCCCTTCCACTACCCCCAGCAATTAGGAAGGTCACTTTGTTTCCTTCCCAGGCAGGGACCTGGAAGCACAGTGAAGCTCCAGTGGAGTCCTCTGAGTGGGAGCCCTGGGCATGGAGGGGTGGCCTCGGGCTAGGAAGGCAGGCTACAAAGGGGCATTGTTCCTGGAGGGCTGGCTGGGGGAGGTGCCTACTCCGCCCAGGGCCTGGGGTGGGTAGGTTTGCTCCGGAGGGGAAGTCCTCCAACCCAGCCCAAGGTGGCCAACCTTCAACAATAGTTTGGTTAAAAATCAGGAATGCAGGAAAATGCCAGAGACTGTTTATTTTCCCCTGGGGTGAGTGGGGGAGAAAGCCACTCCTTTTCTTGGGCTGAATCAGGGCTGTGCACCCTCCCCCTTCCCACTCCAAGTTCCGAGGTCCTCGGGGAGGCAGCCAGGTGACAACACTGTCCCTTCCTCTGGGCGACAGCGGGTCCTTCCGAGCCCCCTCTGCCCGTTTCCTCCGGCGCAGAAAGGACAGGCTGATGCTTAGGACACCAGGGCTCGAACTGAGCTGAAAACCTCTCCCCTGTCCCAGTCAGTACGAGGAGCCTGAGCAGGGGCTTGGTTCCGAAAGCGGGCGGTCCGGCAGCTGCGATCCGGGGTGTGCACAGCGTGCCCCGCCACCCGGACTGCTGGCGCCTCCTCCGACAGCCCCCGGGTCCCACGAGGGCGGCGATGGGACCCCCTGGGGGGTGCAGGAGGGCAGCAGGGCGCTCGGGGCTGTCCGACGTCTCGGGGATCCCGAGGCCCTTCGGCAAGAACCGTGCTTCTCGAGGGTCTCCGCGGTTCCGCCCGTCCCCAGGGGGCCCGCCCTGCGGCGCCAGTCGGCCGAGCCCGACGGCGGAGGCCCGAGGTGAGGTCAGGTCCGCGGAGGGGGCTCCGTGTCCAAGGGCGCGGCCCCATC
Source organism: Mustela lutreola (assembly GCF_030435805.1). Taxonomy (NCBI): domain Eukaryota; kingdom Metazoa; phylum Chordata; class Mammalia; order Carnivora; family Mustelidae; genus Mustela; species Mustela lutreola. Next base: position 212,138,305 of record NC_081290.1, on the reverse strand, counting down.
CCGCTCCCGTCCCCCACCCGCTCCTTGCATCTCTGGTGACCCTCGCGGCCGCGGGGACGGCGAGCGGGAGGAGAAGGACTGCGACGGGCGGGGCCGCCAGCGCTCCTCGTCCTCCGGCTCTCCTCGTCCTCCGGAGCTCCTCGTCCTCCGGAGCTCCTCGTTCTCCGGACCTCGCGTCCCTCCTCCCGGCGCGGGCTCTTCCCCGGCTTCGGGCTGGGAGCCTGGGAGTCCGAGGGAAGCCTTAGACTCCCAGGACCGGCCACTCTCATCCACCCAATTACGCACTGCCCCTCTGGGCCTCCCTGGACCCGCTGAAGACTCCGGCGGGGCCTAATCCCGCAGACCCTCCCCAGGCGAGGCCAGAGCAGAAGCTGCTGAAGACGTGAACGCAAAGCAGGGGGTTAGATGAATCAAAGGTACAACTGCGTCAGCCTCGGACCGTCTGTTGACCCATCTCAGTGAGACCGTAGGGCCCGCCCTTCCCTAGACCCCGTGTCCCCTTTTTTGGCGATGCGCCCCATCTGAGAGGTGTTCAGAGGGGCGTCGGGTTACGGTTGAGCGGGGCTGAAGTTGGCGCCCGGTACCCCCGCCCCCGCACTCCTCCACCGTGCGCCGATTCCACAGGCTCGCCGGCAGAGGGCAGCCTGGTTCCAGGTTCTCGCCCCACCTCTCCCGTGAGGCGGGACCTGGGTACCTCTTCCTTTACAGCGTCTCCATCACCTGCAGGAAGACGCGGGGGCGGCGACGGAGGGGGGACGGGGGTTAGGCTGCGCATCTGGTCTCTAGAAAAGCCAGCGTGAGCCCAGTTGACTTTTCTTTTACTCCTCCTCTTCGGAACTGCTTACATTTTAAGGAGCTACGAAGTCTACGCACACGAAGTGGTCCAGGGAAGGCAGGGTGTGTGTGTCCTTAGAGGGCAAACCTCTGATGGAGGCTGAGGGAAGACCTTCCCTGTTTCCGGAAATCATCTCAGATGCCAATTTAGGGAGCATACAAAAACACCTGCTGTGCCAGGCACTCCACTGCACACTGTCTTGGTGGAAGAACCTCTGGGTTCGGAGCTATAAAAATCCAGCTGAAATTCTGGCTCTCTCCCTATGAGTTGCCTCTTATTAGAGGGATCCTTCTCCTTCTCCTCTAACGCCTCCTCCTCCTCTTCCTTCTTCTTCAAGATTATTTATTTATTTGACTGAGACAGCGAGAGGGAATACAAGCAGGGGGAGTGGGAGAGGGAGAAGCAGGCTTTCTGCTGAGCAGGGAGCTGGATGCGGGGCTTGATCCCAGGACCCTGGGATCAGGACCTGAGCAGAAGGCAGATGCTTAACGACTAAGTCACCCAGGCGCCACCAGACTGCATCTTCTTATAGCACTTAATCACTATGGTCATTTTATCCATTCGACACATATTTATAGAGTCCTCATTGTGTGCCAGTAAAGGATTATTTGCTAGGCTTGGAGTCAGACAGTAAGCAATACATATAAAAACAAAATCATATCTGTTGGAAGGGGTCCATTTTACAGGGCTTTGTAAAAATTTAATGGACCTTGGCATTCATGTGAAAGAAATGGGGAATCATTTGTAGGTTTCGAGCAGCGAGTGGGCATTTGCTTTTTACGTTGTTTGCTGCATTGAGAATAGATGGTAGGAGATCATGAAGCAACATGGCCACAGCAGGGACCCAGGGGAGAAGGGTGTTGTCTTGGGCCAGGTGGGGGCTGCTGGAGGTGGAGAGAAGTGGTCACATTGTGAGTATGCATTTCAAACTAGAATAAAAAAAATTCCTGTCTGCTGTGAGGTGCGATCGAAAGGAATCGAGGATGGCCCCAAGCCGCTGGAAGGACCGAGACTGGAAAGCTGTGCGAAAGGCACGGACGAGCTGAGTCTTGGTCATGCTAAGCTGGAAGCGTCTAACGGAAGAAGGGGTGAAGAAGCTGACTAGCGATGTCTGGGCTGGAGATAGGAATGTAGGGCTGTCGGGATACACAGAGGTGGCACTGGAAGGTCTGAGATCTGGAGAGATCTGGAAACAGCGAGTGGGACAGGAGAGTGTAAGCACGGAGTCTGGGGCTGCCCATACGCACATCACGCCTGGTCCCGTTGCTCAGCTGTAGTTTCCGTGATCCCCTCTGGTTCACGGTTCCGTCCCAGCACCTGCTCACAGAACATCTGATTCTTACAGGTAAGGCAAGCAAAACGGGATGCCTACCTTGTTAAGATGGTTGTTGGGAAACGCTAAATGGGGCAATGAAAGTGAAAATGCCTTCCAGATAGTAGGCACTCAGTATGTTTTTAAGATGCGGGCTTGAGGATCCCATTCTTATTTATAACTCAGGTATATATGAACTTCACAGACTCTATTATCTGATAGCATCTTCATAATGAATTCAAGATGCATGCAGGCAAGCACTGTTCTTCTCATCTTCCAGAGGAGGAAAGTAGGCTTGGTGAGGTAAAAGAATGTCCCAAAGGTAAACACCTAGTGGTCATACCAGCCGTTCATATATTTGAGCACGTCTGTGTCGGGCACTGTGTTAACAGTTTTGATTGTATCTTGGTAACAATGCTCTGAGCATAGAAAGAATGGTTACCCTAGCCAAGGTTGCACACTGAGTGGGTGGCAGAGCCTAGGGCATGAAGCAGACCCCACTCCCTCCTGGTCCTGCCCAGAATGTTCTCTTCCCAACCTTGCAGCTCTTCTTTCTCCTCCATGAGCTAGACCCCCAGCAGGGCCGGGCCCCACTGCTCACAAAGTGAGGAGCTATCTCTTCGCTTTGAAGGTAGCAAAATTCTCCGTCCTTCCACTTCTCTCCTACCAAGGCTGCTGCAGGATCTGAAAGTTCAGTCACACCTTGGAAGTTTCTAGAGCAATCGAGGTAAAAGCATTTTGGTTCTTTGCTTCCTCTCTCTGGCATGTCCCTTCCCTTGTTCTCTAGCTAGTGAACAACTCCCGTGTGTTCTTCCACATTCTGGTGAATTCTTATGTGTGTTTTCACAGGCAACTCGTATGTTTGTTCCACTGTGAGGACTTCCCTGGTTGCACTTGACAGAGTTAGTCACTTCTTAGTTCATGGGACACTTTGGTCATGCGTCTGTTGTAGCAAGTGTCACAACAAAAGGACAGTTTCCTGTGGATTTGATGGATGCCACTGTAAGATGGAGATTTCCTCTGGAATGCTTTTTTTGTGTGTGTCTGTGTATTGACATGGTGTTTGCTTCACAGATACGTAAATGAATGAATGGCCCATCAACAATCGCGATCAAAGCAATTATGGGTGTAAAATAATGTTTCAGAGACGAAGAAATAGGCTCAAAGAAATTACTTGCCCAAAGTCACTCAGCTAATTAAATATTGGAGCCTGAGCTCCAGAGAGATAATGAGGTTGTGCCTCCTGAGGTCTTTGACAACCCCGAAAGCCTGAAGCCTTCAGATTGCTGCTACCTTCACTTTCCTGGAGCATGCAGGGTCACTGAACTCTCTCCCAAATGGTCCTGCAGGTGGCAACAGAGGCCAAGGAAAGGTACCTCATCCTGGAGGGAGCCCTGATCCAGGGGTGTATGCGAGGAAGGCAGAGCCACCAAGGGCAAAGGCAAGGTGATTTGAAGAAATCCAGGCAAGGGATCGCATTGTTTGCCTCCAACATTTGTAATTCAGGAAGAAATTGTTTTGACTCCTAAAAATTGACATGGAGAAAGAAAAAACCTGGTGATTCACAGACCTGTACCCCTGGGGATAAAAATATATGTTTATAAAAAATAAAAAATTATATATAAAAAAAAGAAAGAAATATAGCACGCCCCTAAATATAACTTAAAAAAAAAAAAAAGAAAGAAAGAAAAAGAAAAAAACAATTAAAGGAAAAGGACATCAAAAGGTGAAAGGAAACTTTATCTCTGGATGAAAAAGCCACATAATCTGTCCCAAGTCACAGAGGTAGAAAAGGGCAGAGGGGAGGGTCAGTCTGTGGACTCATCGCCTATGTCATCAGCGGAGCAGGCTGCTCCTGCCGGCGGAGCACGGAGAAACCAGGTGTGGCTGCAGGTGCACTTGATGGGCCCTATGGAGTGTTTGATCACAGACTGAGCGCCTCCTGGAGGGCCAGGATTTATGGCTTGTGGGGCTCTGTCCCCAACTCTGCCCTCAGAAACATTTTCATCGACGGTTCCCTAAAAAAGCAGAGGAAAGGTCCTCAAGTTCGCCAAGGATAGGAAACTGACCGCTTGCGAGTGCCCCTGGGGAAGAGTGGGGAACTGTACAGGTCCAAGCAGTGTGGGCCCATGGGGAAATGAAGAAGGAGACATGTCACCCTTGTGTTCAAAATCCTCGGCCAAGGACAGCATGGAAGAGACCTGACTTTAGCAGCCCCGTATGTGGAAAAGAATGGAGCTGGGACCTTGGTTATGCTGCACCTGTAGGACATTCCTACTGTCTCTTTACACATCACCACAGGCCATGAGGCGCTAATGGGGAAACAGGCTGGGGGAGTCCTGCCCCATGGAGCGCTGGAGCTACGCTGTAGATAGTGTTTCTCTAAGTCTTGGGCGGCTTCTGGGCCTTTGCTCCACATCTCCAACCAACTGCAGAATCTGTCCATTCTTTCCTCTGACCCTCTCCCTTCCTGTTCAGCCCCCTGCTGAGTTAGAGGAACAGGTGGCCTATTTCTCTGTGGGCATCTTGGACAACTTCCACAGTTGATCTCTATTTCCTCCCAATAATCTGATCCGTGCCAAATGGGTAGGCTTGCTGGATTCAGCCAAAGCCCAAAACCAGAGGCTCAGTCAAGTTTGAGTTTTGGAAAAACAATGAATAATTTTCGCTGAGACATACTTGTATTAAAAATATTTTTGTTGTTTGCCTGAAATGCAATTTCACTGGGCATCTGTATTTAAATGCCAATGGTACCTATGAGTATGAGTTCTGAAAGGCCATTTCCTTTATTGCAAAAGTGTCCAGTTTTCCTGTTACCTATCTGTAACCACAAGATCAAGTCCCTACCTGCCTTACAGGTAGTGTAAATGCAGGAATTGTGTGAGCAACAGGAGGAAGGGGGTCTGGAGCTGAACTGAACATTGAAGAGAGGCAGGGTGCCTCAGTGGCTCAGTCGGTTAAGCATCAGCCTTCAGCTCGGTTCATGATTTCAGGGTCCTGGGGTTGAGCCCCACATCGGGCTCTCTGCTCGGTGGGGAATCTGCTTTCCCTTCTCTCTCTGCCTGCCTCTCTGCCTACTTGTGATCTCTCTCTCTCTGTCAAATAAATAAGTAAATTTTAAAAAGAGAAAAAATTGAAGAGAGGGTACACTTGGGTGACTCAGTCAGTTAAGCTTCTGCCTTTGAATCAGGTCATGATCCTGGGGTCCCGAGATCCGGTCCAGCATGGGACTCCTTGCTCCGCGGGGAGCCTGCGTCTCCCTCTGCCTGACGCTCCTCTGCTTGTTCTTGCTCTCTCTCTCTCTCTGACAAATAAATAAAGAAAATCTTAAAAAAAAAATTTTTTTTTTTGATGCGTGAATCTTTCCCAACCTCAGACTTTCAAATTCAGATGTTGAAAATGTATAATAAATCATGTGATAGCAAAGAGCAAACAAATGCACACACATGTCCACAGCTGTCAGAGTTTGGCTTCCCATCTGGAACCCAGGCTCAGATGAACCCCAGACTCAGATGGTGTTGGGGGCTCCTGCCTGAGCGTCCTGCCGTCCTCTCCCATCCCCCCCTCTCATCTGCCAGCTCATGCTCACACACCACGGCCCATCTCACCCCTGGCCGTTTCCCCCTTCCCTGTGGCCGCAGGGGCCCATGGTGAACTTTGCCTCTCTGTGGTCAAAGCTCTGCTCTCTGCCCACCAACACCTCTCATGGTCATCACTTCCTCTCCAGCAGCCCAAAGAGCAGACAGGAGGTGACTTTGAGAGGTCCCCATCGTGTGCCAAGTCCTTTATACACAGATCTTTGCTTACTTTGGGTCCCCTCTCCTCGGGAAGTTGATGAATCACTCAGAGGGTGACGTCCTGTGTTAGACACCTTCAGATTCCACCCAGACTTTTAGCATGAAGACGTGCTAGACAGCATAGACTTCCCAATGGGGCCAGGAGCGTGCGAACCCATGAACTCAGTCACTGCGCGACCGTCCCCCAGTGCTTCCCCGCCCCCACATTTCCTGACCACCTCCCAGGTCGCCTCCCAATTCTAGCTGCAAACAGTTTTCAAATCTGACGTTTCAGCCTGAGTTTGAGCTTTGGCTTCAAATAGCAACATTATATGTGAATAAAAAAATAAAATAAAGCTACTATGATTAAAAAAAATCCATTTTTTACAGAGCTGATTAAGACCTGAATTTGAAAGACGTGTGTTCTGTTTTGGCCTCTGTCCTGCCAGGTAGTTTCGCTTTATTAGAAAATTAGCCAGAACACCTTCAAAGGCCTCCTCTTGTGCATGTTGAACTGAGCCAGACTTGGCGTTTTAGAAGGAATGCCCTTCTTGGCAAAGCCGTACCTTTTGTTTCTAAGTGTCGGGGGGAGGGCAAGGAACACGGATGATTCGGGCAAAGGACCAGTTGGCCCCAGACCTGACCCACCTCTGGTGGGGAACACAAGAATCCTGGAAATAACTGAGTTAGACACTAAACGGGGAGGTGGCAAAGGAAGGGACAGGCACCTTTCCATCTTGCTAACTCTGAAGATTTTTCCAGGGTCCTCCCCGTCTTGGGATTGCTGCCTCCCCAGCTCCATTCTGGCCCAGATGTGTGAGTGTGGGGCTAGGCTCAGCCAGCTCACCTTCCTCTGACTTGTTGGCTGCCTCCTGGAGCTGCCTGGACAGGAAGGGACCTTTTGAGTTCCGCTCTTCCTCTTTTCTTTCTTTATTTTTTTTAAAGTTAATTTAATTTAATTTAATTGACACAGAGAGAGAGATTACAAGTAGGCAGAGAGGCAGGCAGAACCAACGTGGGACTCAATCCTAGGACCCTGGGATTAAAACCTGAGCCAAAGGCAGAGGCTTAACCCACTGAGCCACCCACCCCTACTACTCTTTTCTTTAAAAACAGAATCCCTTCTTTTCAATGGGAAAAGATGTCGTGACCAATGCTATGTCTCTGTTTAGAGTTAGGCTCCAGATTTCTCCAAGGGGGGGGTGGTGGAAATGGTTTAAAAACAAAACAAAACAAAACAAAAACTGGATGAACTAGAAGTTCTTTTTATGTATCAACTTCAAAGAGACTGTACTTGGCCCCTTGTACAGGACTCATAGCACAATTTTCCAATCAGAAATCAGGGACAGAAAGAGAAGACCAGGACACATGGGTGAATTTTCCTGGATCAGTGGTTTTTCCTATAATAATCGGGGGAAGGAGGTTGCAGGTGCTTGTTTGCCAGGCACAGAGAGGGGGATGGAGGGAGTGAGGGGCAGGGACACAGTTGAAACACAGTCATATCCCTCCTGTCCCCCACCCCGGTACCCCCTCCCCAGCTCCTGCTCGCCCAGCCTCACATGGAGGAGAGAGACTTAGGCACCCTGAACCCAGGGTGCTGTTTATGCACCAGCTTTGCAATCAGAATTTCCCAGGGGGTTTGTGCACTTGTTCTGCTGCTTATGGGCTGTGTGGCATTGGGCAAGTTACTTAACTTCTCTGTGCCTGACATTTTGTATCCTAAAACAAAGTTAATTACAAAACTACACTACAGGTTTTGTGGCGCTTTGATGAGTTTAAAACATTGAGGTCCTTCAGTGCCCTGCTTGGCCCTTGTGTTTAGCACTCTCATTCGGGTGTGGAGGAAGTGCGTGGGAGCGCAGAAAGGGTGAAGCTGACAGCCCGCCCTGTGGGCAGCAGAGGAGGCTTCAAAGATCCGCTGGGGATATTTGATTTGCACCTGAAAGGCGAGTAGGAGTTGGGTAGAGCAAGAAGGTAGGACAGAACCTGCTGGAGAGTGCCTCTGAGAGAGTGGAGAGAAGGTGGGGCCCGTTAGGAAGGAGCAGAGGCCAGTGTGGCTGGAATGAAGGTCTGGCATCTGGCTTGGGGAGGGAGGAAGGGTGCAAGGGAGGGGTGTGGACCGGGAAGGCCTTGAGTTCCACATCATAGGTCATTCATTCCTTCGTACACGTCAGCCACGTTGACCGTATCAGGGGGACCAGAAGTGCTCAATCGATATTAGCATCATTATTATTACTACTATTAACATCAAGTCCTTTCCAGGCATTATGTCACTGAATTCTCAAAACACCCTTGGGAAGTAAAATTCTATTGTCCTGGTCTATAAGACAAGAAGGAAGATGGGCCCTGCGTCATTTGGCCAAGGTCACTGACTCAGTGGGGGCGGAGCCAGCAGGTGGCGGAGTTGGAATTAGAGTCTGGGTCTGAGTCCAGAGCCTGAGGACTCTCTTCCCTGAGACTTGGTGCTTTCTCAGTGTTTAAGGCCACTGCCCTAACACAGTGCTTCCTATTTGCCTCGCTAAATTGGGTTGTATATGAACAATGCAATACCATTTACATGGAAAAGAATTAGATTAAAGGAACCCAGTAAATCAGTCGACGGGGACTTTGGGTGAAAGAGTACACCTTGAGTCTGGGGTGTATTTCAGGCAGCCTGGGAGGGGGGACTCCTGGGCTGTATCCCCAAGGCCATCTAACTCCTTGCTGTCCTCACCACAAAAATTGCCGTGACAACCCTTGGCAGGGCTGGGTGTTAACTGACACCCTTTGGGCCACTTTGCTTGGAACAAGGGTTTGACTGCCTTGGGGGTCAGGGTGGACTGTCCCTGTCCCCAGGCTGTGACCAAGTGCCCAGACATCTTCTCATTGGCCCAGGGCCTGCGGTAGCTCCTCTTCCCCCCATTCACCTTTGGCCCAGGTATTTGGGTCCTGGGTCATTTCACCTGGTTCTCCCCTTCTTTTGGGAGACATTCACTGATCAAAAACACTTGGTCATTAGGTACGTGTGGATCCTTAACCCCTCCTGGCAAGTTGCTGGGGAGGGGAGAACCACCCCCATGAGGAAGCAGACAGTGGGCCCCAGGGACACATCTCCCCCCCACCCCACCCTGCCAAACCCTTCCCGTTCACTGGGCCCTGGTATCTTCAGTCCAGATGTTGAAGAAATCAGTGTGGATCCTGTGGCATTGGAACAGCTATCTCTCCTTAGCAACCCATGCCGAGGGGCTGATCTGCAGACAGACACGTGGCCTTCTCTGACAACTGTTCTCTGCCCTCCCCCAAATCACCCTAATTCCCTGCCTTTTCCTTTACAACACTTCCTCTGGTTTGTAGTTCATTTTATGGATGGGAAACCCCACGTTGGCAGGCTGCGTGTCTCCTTATCCCCTGTTGGGTAGCCAGCCATGAGCGCATGCGCGGTGCGTGGACTTTCAGCCTGCATCTCTGGGCGTCCCTGCATTACCCCCTATTCCTGCTTAAGTGCCTTCTCCGCTGCCTGGCCTTCACTGTTGAGTCCCTGGAGGCCGGCTCTCAGGTCATGTTCATTCTCACTCTCCCTCCTAAGCCATCAGGTCCTAAGCCATCCTAAGCGTCAGGTCCCCTACATGACATTGTTGTATGTCTTAAAGGCATCCCAAATTCCCATGACCAAGGCAAAGACACATGACCTCTTCCCTATGGCTTGGCCCCTTCCTGGAGTTCTCTGAGTAAGTGACTCCATTGGGCAGCTGTTTGAGCCAAGCCGGACACTGGGAGTCGTCCTGACTCCTCCTTATTGTCTAACCCTGCCCCCCACCCCGTCTAATCCCAGTGGCTTCTTACCTGTGCCCAGACCCCTCTCCTTCTCCCGCTCTCCGCTGCATCCACCCGTCATGCCCCCTGCCTGCCTCCTTCACCAGCCTTCACACTTCTATTCAGGTCCCTCCGTTCTCCATGCTCCTGCCAGAATGTTCTTGAAATTCACATGCGATCATGTGGCTGTCATTCCTCCCTCCTCTACACGCGCCGTTCAAAACTCTGCCGTAGATTTCGTTGCTCTTATACTAACAGCCATCAGCCTCGACTGCAGTAGGGGGACTCGGGAGATGTATTCTGGGGTGGTCTCTGCAGACACCCCAATCTGGCCTTCGTGTGGGGTGACGCATCTCCCTCTGGCAGGGCCCCCTCTTAGACCGTGTCCCTTCAAGATGCCCCAGACTGGTTACCCCCCGGCCTCCTGGCATGCCAGGTTCTGGAGGGCCCTTGCGTGCGCCCCTTGGCGTCCGTCCTGTATGGGTCCTGCCAGTGAGGGACACTCGGGAGTGCAGTTTAGCTGTGGGCTTTCCTTGTAGAGCAGTCTGTTAAGTTCCCCTAAACTCCACACGACTGTGGAAATTCCTTAGAGTGGTCTCCGTGAAGGGAGCGGGGATTCAAACCCAGTTCTCGCTGAAGAAAGGTTCTCTTCCTGCCTTTCTCTCTCAGCTCTTCCATAGCCAGGAGTGGGGCTGGAGGAAGGGTCACAAGAGGAGTGGGGTCACCTCTGCTGCCGGTCCTTAGTACACGGGACATCATTTCACATTGGAATCTGGGGGCGCTTTACCTTCTCCTGAATCCTTCTGGGGGCTACAGGCAGAACTGAGTTGAAAGAAGTCTAGTTACAGAATCCTGTTTTACACAGAAAGGGCTCAGTGGTAGGATTTGGTTAGAATCGACTATTATGAGGCAAGAAGGGGCATGTTCCTTCTGGAGAGCTCCAAGCAGTTAAGAGCCCCATAAGGCCCAGGACATGGAGGGGCTGTACCAGCTGACTGCGTGCATCAGCACCATGCCCAGGGCCCAAAGTCAGGGTGCGGGGTCTTTCTTCTGCAACCCTCAACCTCCCCCTCCCCCGCTCTTGGTCAGCCCCTAGGTGCCATCTGGTGTTCCAGTCATACACTGAGCACAGAGAGCGTATGGATAGTCAAAGCAGACCTCAGGCCATGTGACTGTGGATAACATTGTCCAAGGGCACTTGCTTCCCAAACGTACATGCTTCTCCAAAGGAGATTTCTGAAGGATGGTGCCTAGAGCACACCAAAAAATGGGTGTGTGGAGCTTAGCAGTAGGGAAATCATAGGAGTCCTCACCTTCCAGTCTAATCCGGTAAGCCTGGGTATTTCTGGGAATGTTCATTTTAAACACTCTTCCCTATAGATTCTGATGCTCAGAGAAGGTCTGAGAACTACAATTTAGATTGCAGTGGAGCACAGTCCTTTTAGCTTTTAAGGACTCCATGTCTTGTTTTCATGGAATATTTCATTCTAACCACAAAGTGACAGGGAGAAGAGCAGTGACAGAAGACACCATGTGGCTTGTGCACATAGAGATACATAGACATTTAAACACATGGGTATAAAAATGTAGAAAAATCTAGAATGACTTCAGTTGGCAAAAGCATTCTGCTCACAGGTCAGGAATGGGCACTTGCCGTCTTTTCCTCGGGGTCCTGGGAAATGGGTGCGGGTTTCCATGTTCACCTTCCCAGCGACTGCTGAGAGTCCCCCTAAGAATGTGGTCTTCAAAGCAACAGGGAATTCCTTTTCCTTTGTGCCTAATCTGACTGTGTCTTCCCCGTTGTCTGCAGGTCAGAGCGGTAAATCAGGGGTGCAGTTTTTTCCACTGTTAGGGAGACATCCATTCAATGGAATGTGTTTTTAATTCATCCCACTGATTTCTCAAAATGTGCTGGACATTGGAATCACCAGGAGACATTTCAAAACCAAATGTCCTGGGGCACGTGGGTGGCTCAGTGGGTTAAGCCTCTGCCTTCGGCTCAGGTCATGATCCCAGGGTCCTGGGATCGAGTCCTGCATTGGGCTTCTTGCTCAGTGGGGAGCCTGTTTCTCCCTCTGCCTGATGCTCCCCCTGCTTGGACTCTCTCTTCTCTCTCTCTCTCTCTCTCCCCGACAAATAAATAAAATCTTGAAAAAAAAAAAAACAAACCAAATGTTCTGGGTGTAATTCTAATTCCAACAGAATCTCAGTTGGGTGGGTGATCAGTTCTCAGATATTAGTATTTTTAAAGTCCCCAGGGGATTCTGAGAGCATCATGGTCAAGAACTATTTTTTTTTTTTTAAAGATTTTATTTATTTATTTGACAGAGAGAGATCACAAGTAGGCAGAGAGGCAGGCAGAGAGAGGAGGAAGCAGGCTCCCTGCCGAGCAGAGAGCCCGATGCGGGACTCGATCCCAGGACCCTGAGATCATGACCTGAGCCGAAGGCAGCGGCTTAACCCACTGAGCCACCCAGGCGCCCCATGGTCAAGAACTATTAATTTGACCTACATTCCACCCAAGGAAGAAATAAAAGTATAGCAGGAACGCTCACTGAAAAGCCAGGAGAAAAATATTCCTTTCCCTTGTGCCCTTCCTGCACTCATGATTTCATGATTATTTTCTGTAATCACTTGTCCTTCTGTGGTTTGATTTGCTTTTTTCCTTTTTCTTTTTGCAGACTTCAAAGACTATCCTGTGGTATGCACCTGTATTGTAGTTTTGGTCCATTCAGAACTGGAAAGATCTTATGACCCAGCTGTTTTGCTTCAAAGTCTGACCACATGACTGCCAGTTATCTGGATGCTTTTTAAAAAAGGATGCTCCTAGTCTCTGGCCGATACTCGTTGAATCACAATTGCTAGGGGTGGTTCCATGAATCTGGATTTTTAACAAGTTCCTCAGTGATGCTTATAAGTTTGGGTATTTCTGCCCTGAACTCAGTGGTCCAGTTACAGGTACAGTCATGTTTAGAGTCCAAAATATTGGGGTGAGGACCCAAGAACAAGCTTAATAGGAATGTGATCTATTTTAACCCTAGGCAGATGAACATTCTGAGAACAGGCATGAGCAGAGGACTGATTTTTAAGTTACTACCTACATGAACTCTAGATATATAAATGAAAATCCTTAAGACTCTTCCCCAAGGCTATCCTTAGTAAACTGAACTAGGAGAAATTTCCCAGTCCAGATTCTGTTTGGGATGCGGTACTGACTGCCTCCAGCATTTCCATTGTATTGGCTACTTATTCTCACAACCATGCTGCAGAATATACAACCACAGGACCTCAATAGCACAATCAGAAATAGTGAGCTTTGGGGCGCCTGCGTGACTCGATCGGTTAAGCATCTGACTTTGGCTCGGGGCATGATCTTGGGGTCCTGGGACTGAGCCCCATGTGAGGATCCACCATTAGCAGGGAGCCTGCTTCTCCCTCTCCCTCTGCCTCTCCCCCAGCTCATGCTCACGCACAGGCACTTGCACACACAAAATCTCTCTCAAACTCTTTCTCTCTCTCTCAAGAAAAAAAAAAAAAAAAAAAAAAGAATGGGTTTTGCTCATGCGTCTGGGGTGCCTGGGAGATTCCTCTGATCTGGACTGGGCTTGGCGAGTGAGCAATCAGTTGTAGGTAGGCTAATGTCCTTACTGATCTTGGGTGGGTTTCTCCAACCCAGGCCTTGGCCAGAGCATCTGGAACAATTCAGCGGGCTGCCGACGTCTCATCCTCCAGCAGGCTGGCCCCAGACATGGCAGGATTCCAAGAGACAGCAGAAGCATGCAAGGTCTCTCAGAACCTAGGTCTGCAACTCGTACCATGTCGCTGCCACCTCACTGTTGGAAAAGTCAGGCCACCTGATGAACACAGATTCAAGAGAAGTAGATTCCACCTCTTGATGAGAGAAGTTGTTGAGTTCTAGTCCAAAGATGGTGGCTGCTAGAAGGACATTAACTGTTGCACTTAAGCAATCTCCCACATCTATTACTTAAACTTTGCCTGTTTGGGTAATGCCTAGCTCGAAGGCATGAAATTCTAATGGCTCCACATTGGTCCTGGGCATCGGAAGGCTCTTGTGTGGGAAGGGATAGCCTTGCATGGCCATAGTGTGCTTGCAGGGATCTTATATTTTGCCGTTGGGAGCCTGGCGTACATCGTCAGAGGGGAGGGGCAAAAGTATTCAGGCAGAAAACTTCCTAAAGATGGCATTGCACTGACTTTGCACATCTTATTTCCATGAGCCCCTGAAATTCTAGGCAGGCTCTGGTTGTCAAGGAGATGCTGTGGTTTCAAAGTGGGACGCATCCATTCCTGTGCTCAAGACCTACTGAAAATGGCTTTCATCTCCTTTTCCGAATGAATAAATACAGTGCTTTAGCCTGACCGTGACAACCCTGCATGGTCTGAGCAAATGACACTTTCTAAATTCATCTAATGCAAAGCCTTACACATCCGGCCTGAATATTGTACTTCAGGTTTTTGCTCCCTAGGTCGGCTCTGCCTAATTGTGCTATTCCTTAATCTCTGCGAACCCAAATCTTACCAGTTCTACCAGTTAAACCTTTACTGAAGACACCAAACAAAAAGAAACATTCCTCTTTATTTGGCGAAAAAGAAACAGAGCAGCAATTAAAATGAAACAGACCTGAGAATGTTCTACCATTCACCTATTTGACCTTAAACAAGTCACTTATTCTTTTCACCTTTTTTTTTTTTTTAATGCTTTCAAGGAGGGGAGATACCTACTTGAAGGGTGACTAATGGATTTAAAGTTCCTAACGTTTAGAAGGTTCTTGATAAATGATAGTTTTATGACTCCCTGCTATATGAACTACTCCCTTATTCTTTCCTCTGTTGTCTGATGTCCCTAAGCTAGCTTCTTCCTACCCACACTTCCCCTTTCTTAAGGACAGGGGCCAGTCCTTCATACTGTTATCTGCATTTTACAGAGGAGGAACTTAAGAAACCACAGGATTAGGTAACTTGTTCCAGGCCAGACAGCTAGCAATGCTGGCGTTGAGATTTGAATTTATTCTGGGATGTGTTTTCTAAATTCCTATCCTGTACTGCCTTATCTTGGTCTAGGCTATCCTGGAAGCCAAGCCAGAAACCACTGTTCAGGAGACTGGAGAAAGTGGAGAGGGCAGGGGAGCGAGGAGGGAAAGGGGAAAAGGCGATAGAGTTGAGCCAGTCCTTGACTCTCCAGGCCCTCGGAGTCTCTAGACCATTGCCTGGGAGATTAAAAGAAAAACGCGCCCATCCTGTCCTTATGGCCAGGGATTAACTGTTCACTCCCAGCATTTCACATACCTTGTGCAAAGGCAGTTCCCTCTGGCATCCTACACTCGCGCTCAGGGCAGCCCCCCTGAGGAGGGTGGTGAGCAGAAGCCAGAAGTCAGCAGTCCCAAGGCCACTAGACATGCTCTCCCGCTGAACCTGGGTCAGCAAGGGGCTGCCGTGATTGTGCAATGGTGCTGAAGGGACGTACTCTAATGCCTCTGGGCAAGTGAAGGAGAGAGCCAACGGGTGGTGGAGAGTTCTGTAACTTGGCCCTTTTTCCTAAATTTCACCTTGATATGAAGAGTAAGGGTTTATTCACGTTCATTTTAAGAGCAGGCTTGGGCCAGAGGGAGTATGAACTCTTGCCTCAGCTGCTTTCAAGAGAGTTCTGGGGAAGATTTGCTCACCTGTGTTTTGAAACATGTCAAAGATGTGAGATGAGGGACAAGAGACGTCTTTTGTGGGAGAAAGTGAGGTGCGTTAGCAACTATGACTTTGAACTGCTGATTTCCACCATTTGGTGGAATGGTGCTAAAAACAGAAACGTGATATAGTTTTAAGCTTTCCTGAGTCTTCTCTAGGATCAGGCTTGTTGTGCTCGTGGGGGAAATTCTTAGCCTTTGAATTTACAAGTACAGATTTGATATAATTGGTTTGGGAACCTTCCCCCTTAGGGACCATCTTTTAAATCAAAATGCCCCTACATGACTAGAGGAAAGAAACCTGATTTTTTTTAATTAAAAAAAAAGTTGCGGGGCGCCTGGGTGGCTCAGTGGGTTAAGCCGCTGCCTTCGGCTCAGGTCATGATCTCGGGGTCCTGAGATCGAGTCCCGCATCGGGCTCTCTGCTCAGCAGGGAGCCTGCTTCCCTCTCTCTCTCTCTCTGCCTGCCTCTCCATCTACTTGTGATTTCTCTCTGTCAAATAAATAAATAAAATCTTAAAAAAAAAAAAGTTGCAAGTTAGCTGGATAGGAAAGTTATCTAACCTCTTGTTTGGAGTATAGACGTCTTATCCTTTAAGTTTTCAAGTAAAATGTCATGTTGGTAGTCTTTACACTATCATGCAAGAAACTTAGACTGAACTAAGGAAGGAAGTTCCTTACAGGAAGTGGTATTAGGAGGACAGAAGGTCAAACCCTCACTGAGCAAGGCTCTCTGATACTCAAGTTTCCCCACCTGTAAAATGGAGGTAACAATTCTTCCCAAAGTTAACCTGAGGAGTAAATGAGATCGTGTATGTGAAAGGACAAAGCACACACAGAAACCTGGATTTTATTTCACCTTGAAGAATGGTTCAAAGTTAATAAATTCCCAGGGAACAAGTTTCAAAAAGGCGGATTCTTGGGGGTGGGGGG